>NC_137876.1:17497345-17614845 GCF_963924005.1 Protomyctophum bolini
GCTCATTTCTATAAACGATATGATCGCCGGTTACAACTATGTATGTTTTGGGTGAATTAAATAACATCCACGGCGATTTTTCACTTCCTGTCTCTCCGTTTCCGAGTAAAAAAAACGTCTTTCAAAATAAGACGGTATATAGACGTTGAGGTGAGCGGTGGCGGTCTTCGAGTATAAATTCGGCCCACCAGGTGGCGGTGTTGGCAGCAAATGACACTCTACATGAATGAATGAATGAATGAATGAATGAATGAAATTTTTATTTTCGTGTCATGCCACTTTGGCCCATCCCATATGGGATTATATGACACATTTTACAGAATACACTGAATACAACACTTCCTGTTCACACATTATTCTAACAAACAAACAAACAAAACAAAGAAAATAAAATAAAACGAAAACAATCATAACAAGGCCATTTTACATATAAATGGCCCTCCTCCTCAATGACCAGGCCTTCTCAAGGTATGAGGCAAATGAAAAAGTGTACTTTTGAAACAGGCGCTTCAGTCTCTCGAAGTCCTCCAGCCATACGAACTCATGGTTTGGGTCTATCTTATTAAAAAGTCTCTCCCTAATGGAATTGTAGAATGGACAGTAAAAAACAAAATGCATTTCATTTTCGATTTGCTTTAGATCACACAGACTGCATAGTCTATCCTCCTCCACCGTGCCTACATATCTACCTGTCTCAATATGCAGACCAAGTATGCCAGCTCTAATTTGGGCACACAAGGATCGTTTTTTCTTTGTCATATTATACTGTACATAGTTTTCTGTCTCGTAGACCTGTTTTATCTCACAGTATGTGCGGAGCTTTGGTTTACACCATATATCCAGCGCCCATCTATCCTTTACACCCTGAAAAATAATTGATTGTATTACTTTAACCTCTACTTGTTGTTTACTATAATAGTGGTCCTCATAACCAGCTCTCATAAGAATATCGTACATGTCCGTAGCCCATACGCCCCTGATCGAAGTATCCCACACAAGAATCTTTCTTACAATTCTGTTAGAGTTCAACCCCAGTATTCTGTTCCACAGACGTACCATGTGCACACTCCACCGTACCTCATTGGGTTCCCACCCCGTATCCCCCAAGATAGCCAAGGTTGGTGTGAATGTGTGTACCCCCAGGAAGTATCGCATTGCTCTATTATGCACGGTCTCACTTTTAGGGTATTGTTTAAATCCCCACACTCCTGCTACATAATCCAACACTGGACATACACAAGCCTGGTATAGTTTGGAGTAGGTAGAGAAACCAATATCCCTCAGGTTCTTGGTTTTAGCTATGACCCCCCCTAGTGCTCTATTTGCTGATTCCGTCAATACAGTTGTTCCTTTTGTGAAATGCATATGCTCATCTAAATAAAAGCCCAAGTATTTATAACATTGTGTATAATTTAACTTTGAGGCTCCAAAATGGAATTGAAAGTCACTAGTGTGCATGGCTGGAGTTTTAAAATGCATAATTTCAGTTTTGTTTTCATTTATCAAAAGTCTCCATTTTTTACACCAGTTACTTGCACATGTCAGCATTCTTTGTAGGTCAGATTCTGTCTCTGCTATTAAAATAATATCATCTGCATACAATAGAATGCTGACCTGTTCGCTTCCACATTTGACACCACAGTTAAGGGGTTTGATTTGATTGGCCAAATCATTAATAAATACAGCAAACAGGGTAGGGGACAAAGCGTCTCCCTGCTTCACCCCTGACGGAGTGGGGAACCAGTTGGTACAAGCATAATTTACCTTTACACAAGCTTGTGGTGCGCTGTATAATGACATAACTGCCTGATAAAACTTTCCATCCACCCCAGTTTTAATCAGTCTATAGGCAAGCAGATCTCTGTTAACAAAATCAAAAGCTTTCTGGAAATCAATAAAACATGCGTATGTTGATTTGTTTACCTTCAATCTATTTCTTACTATAGTACATACTGTGTAAATGTGATCTATACAGGCCCTGGCTTTACGGAAGCCATTCTGCTCCTCTACTAGAAGGTGTTCTTTTTCTAGGAATTCCATCAGTCTCTCATTAAGTAAAGATGAGTACAGTTTATAAACTGTGCTCATCAAACTAATTAAACAGATTGTTTAAAATAACAAAGGATATTGCAGCTTTCGTCAGTCAGAAGTGCCCTAAACAGACACACTGCCTTGATGTAAACACGTGAAATCATTTCAGTGCAATCTGGGCTTGCACATGCACGCTCATGGCTCCGTCGCGCCGCAGCAGTTGCGGATGGAAAAACATGAGCGTCTCAGATTGAGGCGTATAGGTGACACATTTGGAGCCCCTTTAGCCGCGCTGCCACAATGAACCCAACCAGACGGCTCTCGTCATTAAACCATTCCAGGCGGGAGCCCCTTTTTGGTGTTTTGAGTCATTAATGGGCTGTATTTTGCGTGTCTTAAGTACCATCTGCTATTTTTCAATAGCTAAAGTATAACACAATGGGCTGTATTTATTTCGTGTCTTGAGTATATCAGGTCTTATTACCTAACTTGAGTAAACTAAAAGACCTGGAGGCGTGATCAACGCCATTTGGCTATTCTGAGTGGCCAAAGAGCATTGATCACGCCTCCAGGTCTTTAGTTTACTCAAGTTAGGTAATAAGACCTGATACTCAAGACACGAAAAAAATACAGCCCATTGTGTTATACTTTATAGCTATTGAAAAATAGCAGATCTACAAGCTTGTAGGTTTGCTATTTTTTTTTATTTTTTATCTTTGAATGTTCTTTGTAGAGTGAACGTTTTTAACTCACATCTTTGCTTCTGGGGGGGGGGGGGGGGGGGGGGTCCCTGGCTGGAACGACATATTTTCAAATGAGGCCAATTACATATCATTTTTGGGGGTCCTTGACATGAAAATGTCTGAGATTGACTGACACATAGAAACATGGGTTTTTCAGAAAACTGTGTATAGGATTTAGAAGACACACTTACCGGTATGTAGAATCGTCCCCTGCAGGTCTAAATGTATTAACCCATTCTGACCTGAGATCTGATTCCATAAATGTCTTCTAACATCCTGACAGTTTTCTGAAAAAGCTATGTTTCTACGTAGTTCTTCGATTTTTCAAAAATAGCGCAGACCCACAAGCTCGCTATGAGCTTGTAGATCTGCTATTTTCCAATAGCTATAAAGCATAACATAGTGCCAACACCAAAAGGGGCTCCCGCCCAGAATGTATTAAAGCGATGCAGGCGGCGGTCCCATGCATGCATTCAGCATTATGGGAGCCCCATGGCTGGGCGAGGGCCAAGCGGAACCCCCCCCCCCCCCCCCCCCCCCCCACCCCGCGCTAATGACGGACAGGCTCGGTGCACACGTGCAGGTTTGCGCCTATATACAGAGGGGTTACAACCTGCCTCCCTCTCTGCCACCCGCAATTAGCCCAGGCAGGCTGAGGCCTGCAGCCCACGCTGGCTAATGCCCCGACGGCTCACGCACGCACACACACACACACACACACATACGCACACGCGCACACACACAGCTGCGTGGGACGAGTGCAAAGGCTTGCTCTTATAACGGAGCTTATGTGTGCATGCTCCTAATGCTAGAGAGAGAGGGGGTCGAAGACATGTGAGTGTGCGCGCGTCTGTGTGTGTGTGTCACTGTGTGTGTGTGTGTGGGTGAGAGAGAGAGAGAGAGAGAGAGAGAGAGAGAGAGAGAGAGATGAGAGAGAGCGTGCGTGCGTGTGTGCGTGCGCGCGTCAGTGTGCTTTACGAGGGGTGGTTACGGTCTGTGGATCCTGACAGCATTCTCATAATGTGGAGAGCTGGTTTGGGTGTGTGTGTGCGTGTGCATGCGTGCGTGCGTGCGTGGAAAGAGAGGTCAGAGGTCAGCCTGAGCTTGTAAACTACAGAGTGGGGGTGCAACACGGCGCCCCCTATGGGCTCAGATCTTAACCTGCATCTCGGTATATAGGGATGTGACCATGCATGCAGCGTTTCATGGTGTTTTGTACCTGTCCCTGTACCACAAAAAAACTTCTGGAAAGGCATCTTCAAGATGGCATCCACAATGCCATCTTGGCATGCTTAAAATGCCTATACGCCTATAACCTGATTTAAAGGTATATTCAGTGATTTCACTCAAAAAACCTTAGGTTTCGTTTTTGGCTGGGACCCAAAGCCTTTCATCCAATCAGGATAGAGAGCCAAAAACGAAACCTAAGGTTTTTTTTGACCCCCCCCCCAGGGTTAACTGGGGACAGGGAGGAACTCCTTTTATGGTCAGCACACTCTATAGTAGAGAGGATTATCACAACAAAACAAAAAAATAAGTGATATTTGAATTAAGTGAAATCACTGAATATACCTTTAATTGCGACAAAAGGTCACATTTACTATGAAATCCATGCGTCTCGCGTCCGTCACGCCACCATATATGGTTGCCCAAGCCATCCATCGTGCCTTAATTGTGACATCACGAGACATCGTGGAGACCCTTAACGCCTCCATATATGGTCATGCCTCGTGACATCACGCCTCGTGACACGTCACGATACCATTATATGGCCATCTCCATATATGGAGATCACGACACTGACACTGACCCGGCCATGCAGCAACTCTTGCTGATCTGACCTCATCAAACCCTGTGTACACTATCAAGACACGCTCCATATATGGCCAGTATACAGAATTCATTCCATATGTTGATCTGACCACGCCGTGCCAAAGCGCCAGCACGTCAGCCAGGCGGATGCGTGCACACCCTCAGGGCGTCTTACTGGCATGTAAAAAAATCACACCTGTGTGAACTGAGTGGTGCAACTCCCCACCCACCCCCCCCTCTCTCTCTCTCTCTCTCTCATTAGCAGGCAACAGTGCAGCACTATCCCTCTCTCTGTTTCTGGCACAACAGCGCCCCTACTGGTACTCATAGTCATATACTGGTGCTCATTAACCAACACAGACACACATAGGTGAACACAGGCATATAGGTGAACAAACACGGACATTGCTGTTCCTTGGAGTGGTTGCACCACTCAAAAAATCATATAACAATTATGCACCCGGTGACAAGTTCTTGATGTTTGGTTATTTGGTGTTATAGGTATTGAGGTTTTCAAAAACAATCGCAAACAAGTTGGGCCCTAGTGGCCTGTTTGCATATAGCTCCTGGCAGCCATCGTGGACGCCATCTTGAAAATGACGCCTTTCCAGAAGTAATTTTTTCCTAAATTTGTATTGTATTATTATGTTATTTAGCATACAGTGTATTGAATAGTAACAGAATCCATTGAAAGATATCTTGCATGAATTATTTGGGGTTTCAACCATGTACTGACCTATCTAATATTGGATTCAAACAAACCACTAGGGGGGGGGGCGAGCCCAACTCGTTCGCGATGGTTTTTGAAAACCTTATGAGAACTTTCTGATTTGTGGCATCATGGTGTTAGTTATAGGTATGGTCTAACACCATGCCAAAAATCAAAAAGGTGTCACCACCAACTGCATAATCGTGGTGACTTTGGACGAATTCCCTCCCAGCCAGCCAGCCAGCCATGGAACGCTAGCAGGGATGAGAAGATGTTGACCTACCGTTGAGGAGCTATAGGCCAAGATGTGAAGTTGAAACATTTGGTGTGGAGGTTCTGGCCTGGTGTGTGTCCAACTGGTGAGGCTCTGGTGAGGTTCTGGTGAGGTTCTGGCCTGGTGTGTGTCCCGACGTTCCATGGAGGTTCTGGCCTGGTGTGTGTCCCGACGTTCCATGCCCACCGGTACCGGTCGGCAGAGGAAACACTGCCACGGCTGTTGTCGGCAATATAGCGCCGTCGCCGTGGCTGCTGCCGCTGCCGGAGAATGCACTCGCTGCTTCTGCTGAGAAGACGCACACACACGCACACACACACACGCACACGCACACACACACACACACACACACACACACACACACACACACACACACACACACACACACACACACACACACACACGTTTGTATTACTATACTTGTGAAGACATCAGCTATATGAAAGCCATTCTAGGGCATTTTAACAGTTAAGTGTCACAGTGTGGACACGGAGGTGTAGGACTCGACGACCTAACCTCGCCTCACCAGGCTTTCCACCTCGGAGGAAAGCCTGGTCTCTGTCACACAAAAGTGCCGTGTGAACCGGTCTGGAGCGGATGATATTGTTACGTCATGTTGTAGTGTTGTGTTGTGTTGTAGTCTGACAGGCAGGAACATAATCAATCTGGAACTTAACAATGCAAGCTCTCGTATAGCCTGTAGCTTTTTTTGAGAAAAATCGGTTTGAAGGAAAAGGAAGTTCCGGATGATTGTTTACTACAAAACAATACTACAACATGGCGTAGCGATATCATCCTGAAGACTACAAAACAATACTACAACATGGCGTAGCGATATCATCCTGAAGACTACAAAACAATACTACAACATGACGTAGCGATATCATCCTGATGACTACAAAACAATACTACAACATGACGTAGCGATATCATCCTGATGACTACAAAACAATACTACAACATGACGTAGCGATATCATCCTGATGACTACAAAACAATACTACAACATGACGTAGCGATATCATCCTGATGACTACAAAACAATACTACAACATGGCGTAGCGATATCATCTTGATGACTACAAAACAAGACTACAACATGACGTAGCGATATCATCCTGATGACTACAAAACAATACTACAACATGACGTAGCGATATCATCCTGATGACTACAAAACAATACTACAACATGGCGTAGCGATATCATCTTGATGACTACAAAACAATACTACAACATGACGTAGCGATATCATCCTGATGACTACAAAACAAGACTACAACATGACGTAGCGATATCATCCTGATGACTACAAAACAATACTACAACAAGGCGTAGCGATATCATCCTGATGACTACAAAACAATACTACAACATGACGTAGCGATTCCATCCTGATGACTACAAAACAATACTACAACATGACGCACCGATATCATCCTGATGACTACAAAACAAGACTACAACATGACGTAACGATATCATCCTGATGACTACAAAACAATACTACAACATGGCGTAGCGATATCATCTTGATGACTACAAAACAAGACTACAACATGACGTAGCGATATCATCCTGATGACTACAAAACAATACTACAACATGACGTAGCGATATCATCCTGATGACTTCAAAACAATACTACAACATGGCGTAGCGATATCATCTTGATGACTACAAAACAATACTACAACATGACGTAGCGATATCATCCTGATGACTACAAAACAAGACTACAACATGACGTAGCGATATCATCCTGATGACTACAAAACAATACTACAACAAGGCGTAGCGATATCATCCTGATGACTACAAAACAATACTACAACATGACGTAGCGATTCCATCCTGATGACTACAAAACAATATACTACAACATGACGCACCGATATCATCCTGATGACTACAAAACAAGACTACAACATGACGTAACGATATCATCCTGATGACTACAAAACAATACTACAACATGGCGTAGCGATATCATCCTGATGACTACAAAACAATACTACAACATGACGTAGCGATATCATCCTGATGACTACAAAACAAGACTACAACATGACGTAGCGATATCATCCTGATGACTACAAAACAATACTACAACATGGCGTAGCGATATCATCCTGATGACTCCAAAACAATACTACAACATGATGTAGCGATATCATCCTGATGACTACAAAACAATACTACAACATGACGTAGTGATATCATCCTGATGACTACAAAACAAGACTACAACATGACGTAGCGATATCATCCTGATGACTTCAAAACAATACTACAACATGACGTAGCGATATCATCCTGATGACTACAAAACAATACTACAACATGACGTAGCGATATCATCCTGATGACTACAAAACAAGACTACAACATGACGTAGCAATATCATCCTGATGACTACAAAATAATACTACAACATGACGTAGCAATATCATCCTGATGACTTCAAAACAATACTACAACATGACGTAGCGATATCATCCTGATGACTACAAAACAATACTACAACATGGCGTAGTGATATCATCCTGATGACTACAAAACAATACTACAACATGACCAGATCATAAACCCGAAATGGAATAGTCCCCAGGCTAACAACGACCAGGCAGAGAAGTGAATGTTCTCAAAGCTCACACCGAGAAAATAACAAGGAACTTCAAAGATACTACAGAAGACACAAAAAATAGAACTGACCACATCATTCACAACGACAAACTGACCACATACACTGCAGGGCATGTACAGACAAAGACTAACTAGACACAGGTGAACTGAAGCAGACAATCAACACAGGCTAACAGGCAAACAGAACACAGGTGGCTAGGGTTACACTAATACAGGGAGGTGAGACAAGGCAGGGAACGGCAAACAAAGCAGACAGGAAAGAACCGAACACCACTACAAAATAAAATGATATGATATAGTACTTTTCAGTTCACACTGAAATGTGTCTTGCGACCCAGCAGCCAAGTATGCAGAACACATATACACACATTTGACATAACAAAAAGAACAAGACAATTTACATACATAAAGACATGAAGACTAGAGCAATGTCCACCGCCTATAGATTACCCCATGGCTACTACAACTCCTGATTGAGCCTCAAAGTCGACTGGTCGAAATGGAGTTGGAACAACTAAGGTTCGGGAGGTTTGGCCAAGCAGAAGACAACCCACCTGCCTGCCATCTCCACCCTTGCCAACCAAACTCCACCCTTGCCAACCATGCAAACCACTCACCCACCTCCAACTAACCTGGCCACTCCTACCTCGCCCATAACTGTGGATACTTAAACTCAAGTGTCAAAAATGCCTTGTGCCAGTTTCTTGTAACCCACCCTCCCTCCCTTTCTCCTTAATCTGCAGGTTCCAGAGGGGGTTCTACTATACCACTCAGGCTCACGCCTCGACCCCTAAGCCAAAGTATCTGGGTCCGCCCCCTCGAACCTCTGGTCCCACCATGTATTCTAAGCCTTGGCCGTTTATGATGCGCACTCCATGCTGCGCATGCGGCGCATCCATAGACGACCATGCTGCTTCACCATGTATTCCATGCCCTGGCCGTCCATGCCTCGCGTCCCGTGCTTCGCATGCGACGCGTCCATGGGCGACCACGCTGGCTCCACCATGTATTTAAGCCTTGGCCGTTTATGATGCGCTTCCATGCTGCGCATGCGGCGCATCTATAGACGACCATGCTGCTTCACCATGTATTCCATGCCTGGCCATCCCTCGCGTCCCGTGCTTCGCATGCAACGCGTCCATGGGAGACCATGCAGGCTCCACCATGTATTTTAAGCCTTGGCCGTTTATGACGCGCTTCCATGCTGCGCATGCGGCGCATCTATAGACGACCATGCTGCTCCACCATGTATTCCATGACATGGCCGTTTATGCTGCGCACTCCATGCTGCGCATGCGGCGCACCATAGACGACCATACCCCGCATGCATACTTCAAGCCTCTGCATTTGTGACCACAAGTACCCTACTCCTTCATTCAATAAACCATCTTTAAGGGTTCCTATGTCTGATGCTTGGTCTTTCCTAGTGAATACAAAGTAAAAGTCCAAAAACTAATAAACACATACGTTAGAGGGGAAGAGGAGCAGACCGTGATCCTAAAGCCCCCCCCAAAAAGAGCAGATCTAAAGGTTTACAACGCTCAACGAGCTCATTAGACCAGGATTGTAGATCGGTGATTTTCCGATTTTTTTGCTACCAGAGCAAAACTAATATCAAGCACATACATCTAACTCTAATCCCCAAACCCAACTTCAAAAATGTCTAATCCATGCACCTATTAGCCCCAACCTGAATCCTTAAAAAAAAAATATATATATATATATATATATATATGTATATTTTGAGGGGCGTTAGCCCCTCCTATGTCCAGCTTTGAGGCGTTGTGTAAACACAAACACTAAAGCAAACATTGAATGCCATTGACAATCAATGGCCAGTTTTGAGTGTTTGTGTAAACACAAAACACATTGAGGAAACACAAAGTGAGGACGCAAATTGTAATTGGCCAGAATGAGATGATGTATGATGATAAGAGCACTCCTCACTTCAGTGATTTAAAAAAATGCTATTCCACACGCTTGGTCCTCACAAGTATAGTATAGCGTACCACTAGGTGGCGTGGTCATTTCGAACACACACACACTGACTTACACACATACAATATGTGCTCTCTCTCTCTCTCTCTCTCTCTCTCTCTCTCTCTCTCTCTCTCTCTGTGTGTATGTGTATGTGTGTGTGTGTGTGTGTGTGTGTGTGTGTGTGTGTGTGTGTGTGTGTGTGTGTGTGTGTGTGTGTGTGTGTGTGTGTGTGTGTGTGTGAATGGTGCATTTATATAGCGCCTCTATCCAAGGCGCTTTACATAGATCTGAATCTGGTCTCTGTGTTCACATTGAACTGGATCTGGTCTATCTGTGTTCACATTGAACTGGATCTGGTCTATTTGTGTCCAGGTGATCCTGAAGGACCGAGTGAGACTCCATTCACATCCTACAGCAGGTCTAGACCTACACCTGGTCTCCTGTGGCCCTGGACTTAAAACACAAACCCCACCAGCCTCAACCTGGGCTTCTTACAGCAGGTCTAGACCTACACCTGGTCTCCTGGACCTACACCTGGTCTCCTGGACCTACACCTGGTCTCCTGGACCTACACCTGGTCTCCTAGACCTACACCTGGTCTCCTAGACCTACACCTGGTCTGCTGGACCTACACCTGGTCTGCTGGATCTACACCTGGTCTCCTAGACCTACACCTGGTCAAGTGACCTGAAATGTACACCTGTAAACGTTGAACTCCTTCCAAATGAAAAATGACTCTGAGAGTGTTCATTTGGTGTGGACTGGCCTTAACTCTGAGAGTGTTAACCCATTCTGACCTGAGATCAGATTCTATAAAATGTTCTTCTACATCCTGACAGTTTTCTGAAAAAGCTATGTTTCTATTTTAGTCGTTCTTGGATTTTTCAAAAATAGCAGACCTACAAGCTCGTACTATGAGCTTGTAGATCTGCTATTTTTCAATAGCTAAAGCATAACATAATGCCAACACCAAAATGGGTTAATTTGGTCTAGGACAAAAAATGTCCTCGACTGCCTTTTTAAACTAAATGAAAACTAAAACTAGGCTATGATGACTAAAACTATGACTAAATCATATACTGACAATTTTATCGACAAATAATCTCTGGTTGTTCCAAATTTCTCAGTTTATATATTCAACAAATATAACCAAATGGACCCTTACGGGTCTGTATCTCTGAGTGTAACACATGGAAGCAAATAGACCCTTATGGGTCTGTAACTTATAACACATGGAACCATATGGACCCTTACAGGTCTGTAACTTATAACACATGGAACCATATGGACCCTTACAGGTCTGTAACTTATAACACATGGAACCAAATAGACTCTTACTGGTCTGTATCTCTGAGTGTAACACATGGAACCAAATGGACCCTTACATCTGTAACCAGACATCATCCAATCATGTTTACATTGCTATGTGCAACAAAACAGGTGATAATCAACTGCATTTGAATGAAATAAATCAATATATATAATATAATACATATTTTTCATTTTTTTTCATGAAAAAGGTCATAGCTGGGTAATCTATTTTCAGGCAAATTGTGTTTATTGTATTTTATTTTACTCAGCCATAACAATTTATTTTCTGTTAACCAACTTGCTGGCTGGCAGGCAGGCAGACAGCTACTCATAGACAGGCAGACAGACAGACAGCTACTAATGGAGAATTGGACAGGCAGGCAATCAGACAGCTACTCATGGACAATTGGACAGGCAGGAAGGCAGACAGCTACTCATAGACAGACAGACAGCTACTCATGGACAATTGGACAGGCAGGAAGGCAGACAGCTACTCATAGACAGACAGACAGCTACTCATAGACAATTGGGCAGGCAGGCAGACAGCTACTCATAGACAGACAGACAGACAGCTACTCATGGACAATTGGACAGGCAGGAAGGCAGACAGCTGCTAGATGGCTGCTGGTGCTCATTTGCCTGATTGAACACCTGTTAAAGGCTGATGGTGGTGACACTCAAACAAATATCAAACAAGATGGCGGAATAAACAAACCTATAAAGGCTGATACAGACAGCCACAGACACACACGTCCTTGTGTTTATTAATATAAGCCTTTATAACCAACCAAAGGGTGAAATAATGCACGTGCGTGCGTGCGTGCGTGCGTGCGTGCATGAGTGCGTGTGTGTGTGTGTGTGTGTGTGTGTGTGTGTGTGTGTGTGTGTGTGTGTGTGTGGTGCACACAGCAGTTACATCAACAGTGGATGATCCAAACACTCTGACTAACGGACCAATGACGGACGGACTAGTTGAACAGGTGACCGGATCCAGTGGGCGGGGCTTTGGATTTAAATAGGAGCGGCCATGTTTTTTCCCAGCATGCTGTTTGGTTTGGGATCCACTTCATGCTGTCTGTTCCAAGGTAAGAAGCGTTTGTTTGAGAAACACGGTTTTATCCTTGAGCACTGTTGTTGTTTAGACATTAAGATGATTTATAGGACTGTTTATTGTTTAAACAGAGTATTTATAAGACTGTTGTTTATTGTGACACTAAATGGACAACAATGTCAGCAATGTTTGTCCTTTTATAGGACGCGTTCTTTGGCCTTGGGCCTCGATCACACAAAAAAAACATTTGTTTTGTCTGTTTAATGGCCGCCCCAATGCATTTCCAATGGGAGGCACATGCTTTGACCAAACATTTGTGTTTGATTTTGGGGGGCAATCAAACACAGGCAGAGCCCAGAACATATGCTTATGTGTGACTGAGGCCTTGGGCCTTGATCGCAACAAAAGCATTGTCTTGTCTGTGAAAATGGCTGATCTACAAGCTCACAATGCATTGTGAATGTGATGTGACACATTGTGAGCTTTTAGATCTGCTATTTTCAAAAGGTTTTTTTCTGTTCAAAATGACCAAGTATGCAGATTGTCCCATTTGAAATGTTTAAGTACATTTTGATGCCAAAACCTTTTAACTTTGACTCAAGTTATATAATGTAGATTTTGAAGTTTAGATTTTTTTTTACCAATATCTTAAAGGGACAATTCACTTTAAAAAACTAACTTTTTGTCATTGTATTATCTACTCGGGTTTATGTGAACACTACAGACAGTTTTTAAGTTAAAATTCTAAAAAGCTAAAATGAATATTTAAATACTGAATCAAGCAACTTAAAAGCTGTCTGCAGTGTTCACATAAGCCTGAGTAGACGATAAAGTGAAATATCCTTTTAATATTATATGAATTTTACAATGTATGAAATCTGGATAAAGAGTAATGTTGTTTTTATTTATGTCTTGCAGGTTAATCATGTGACCTTGGTGTCATGTGTGACCTTGGATGGGGTCATCAGGAGATGGCTGGTATTGATAATAGAGTGTCTACTCGGCTGAGCTGAAACGTATAACGGTGTCAACGAACGCTCCCTGAGATTACGAGGCGTACGGTGCTCGGGACGTATTGTGCCATACAACCTACGCGGCTCTATTAATACCGGCTATCTTCAACTGAGCGACGGAAGCCCCCCCATGGTATGTACCTGGATTACATGTGGCTGTAGTAGAAACAAGGGCAGTGTCACCATTACATGTCAAGTTGACCATTCATTGTCATACATATGATTTTACATATGTTTGGGTGAAAAACCTTACTGAGGTTTTTATATGTTTTTAGTATTTCAATGTGTCCATGATTTCATGGACACTTCCTACCCAGACTACAATTCCCATAATGCTTTGGTGCGCTGCTCCTTGTGCATAGGGGATGGCTGTCTTACTGAGACAACATGTAGTCTAGGGAGGAAGTGAGCCCATTGTCCATGACATCATGAAGCCCATGGACACTTTTGAAATACTACATATCTAAAATCGACGATTACCCACATAAAAAACCCAGGAAAGTGTTTCTTGTCTCCCAAACATCATTAAAATAAGCTCTGGTTGCAAAAGGGGTGAAGTCGCCGTTTAATGGGTTGAATCATTAAAGCTGCTATAAGCAATATGTCAAATGTAATTACTTTAAAAAAAAATGGTATTCAGACTGCCAGCAATGGGTAAAACAATATTGTCTCTGACACATCTTGGGGCCACAATCTGCATTCAAAGATGTTCCTAGCTTTGTCATTGGTCGATTTGCCTGTCTACTTCCTGATTGGTCAGTCATTTTGACCGGGTTCTTTTTTTTTCTCTGACCAATGACAAAGCTTCTAGGAATATCTTTGACTGCAGATTGTGGCCCCTAGATGTATCGCAGAGACTAAATCATGTGTGTTTTACTCATTGCTGAATGAAATAAAAATCATTAAAATTGACATTATTGCTTATAGGAGCTTTAATCACAATTTGTGACAATAATAAAGTAAGATATTGGTGACACAGCTTTCAGTGACTGTTATGACTTACAAAATGTCATCCTGTAGGCCGACAACTAAATAGATATATTTTTTTCTTGTCATTTCAGAACGTGAAGCTGACAAGGCGACGTCGGTATTGAAGGTACAGTGCTGTTGCCACTCCTGGGTGCTGTTGGCAGTGAAGGTTAGTAATGAACCTTTTGATTCCTGATGCTTGTGTAAGTGGGCTACATGCTACATGCTACCATACCATAGGTTGTCATTCGCACCGTGTATCGTTTCACGTAATCTGTGTATAATGCCACTCTACATCACATGCCGCAATGTGATTTATGTATTGTTTAACATAATTTACGGGTAAAGCTGTCGCGTCACGTCACATCACATTATGTATGTTCTGTTGTAGTCTTTCTGTGCTGTTTTCTGTGTCGAGTTATTAGAATTTCTATTTCCTTTCTCTTTTAATAAAAAAAAGTATTTTATTTTGTTTCTCCTTGCCCATTGCCCTAGTTCTTCACTAGTGGACTGTGTGTACAAAATGTGATTTGGCGTCATGCGACTTATTTCCGGTATCATTATGGTAGCATGTAGCCTGCTTAACACTGTTTACAGCCTTCTATGCTGTAGATCTGTCCAAACTAACAGGAAGAAAATTATGGCAGATTTTCTTCGTTGGTTAGTTTGTTTTGTTTAGTGCTGATATTGAAGGTAAGTGGGCGTAGTTTATTATCTTTTGATGTCGGGCAGAAACCTTGTATCTCCATAGTTCAACCTTTTGTAAATTAATTTCCTTACTTGGTCATGCTACAGTGTCACACACTAAAGTAGCAAATAGCTGATCAACAAGCTCACGATGCAAAGATCATCCATTATTGAATATAACCTATTAGTATCGAACATGCACGGTTTCTACCCCGACCTTTCATCTTCTCTTCTATTCTTTGCTTTAATAAAGTTATTGTTTTTTCTGGTCAGAGTTTTTAATCGCATTTTGCTTTATTTTTCATAAGTCATTTCTTTCTTTCCTATCTATCACTAGTTCTTCACTAGTGTATGTGGTGCGTGTGTCGGGTCGTGTCTCTCATACAGTTTCTAATCATTTGATTGGAGCTGTATCGTTTCACGTCATTTGCGTTGTGTCATTTGCTGGTAAAGCGCCATCACGTCAGTTCACATCAGATATGAACACAGGCCGGTATGTGATGTGCATTTATGTGATATTTTTATGTGATTATTTCACAAATTGCGGATAGCTCGTTGCACGCCATGCACTCTGTTCATTGCTCTTGTGTTCTAATGTCATCCTCAGTGTTGTATGTATGTTGTGTTCTCATGTTCATAGTGTTGCTGTATTGCTGACAAATACTGGGGTCCAAAGAATGCTTCTGCCATTGCATAATTTGCACCTCGTATAATTTGTCAATCGTCCACAAATGGAATAAATTGTAATGTATATTTAAATGTGGGCAATTCTTTTGAAAACATGTAGATTTTAAAATAGAAATGTGGGACAACTGGCTAGAAAGACTGGCCACAAACCTAAGGCCAACTGCTTGGGCGGAGACCAAGAATATTTTTGTTTTGTTCATGTTCATAAAGCGCTCCAAGTGCTTTAAGTGAGAAGTCCAGCAGCAAACCTCTAGGTCATAAGAGCATTGTTTGTGCTATATTATCAGATCCAATTTGTGAGTATAAAGCTTCATCTAAGCCCACATCACATATGAACACAGGCCCGGTATGTGATGTGTGTTTATGTCTCGTATCATTTCACATTGGTGAGTAAGGCTTCATCACGTCATCCCCACATCACATGATGAATTTAGGGTTAGGGCTAGGGTTAGGTATGTGATGTGGATTGATGTGATGTATGTCTTTTATAATGTGCGAGTGAAGCTTCATCGTGTCAGTTCACATCACATTATGTGGTGTGTATTGATGTGATTTATTTATGCTGCCATTTGCAGCTAAAACTTAATTCATGCCGGTCAGTAGGCGAGGCATTGACGATGGGCCTATGACCCAAAGGTTTTCTGCTGCACTTTTCACTTTTAGCACTTTGCAGCTCTTTATGAGCACGGAAAAATAAAATATTTTCTTAGTTTATGTCTGAGGAGTTTTCCTTAGTCTTCTTCTCGATTTCAATTGTAAGACATAATCATGGCTATCATTTATAGTCCATTATGATTCAAATTATTATGAATGTGATTGCTTTTGGACCTGTAAATTACAACAAAACAAACTAAGGCACTGGTGTGGTACTACTGGTTTACCAGAATGGGGTTCAACTCCCTGCGGTGCCCTCAATTTGTTGTATTTACATGGTTCATTTTCTGCTCATTGTTGGCTTTTCAGAGATGATAACCCCCAGGTTCTTTACTGCGTTTGTACTCCCTACATTTGGGTTACAAGTCTATTTAGGGACAAGCCCGAAGATACTCTTGGTTTTCTCTTCTCCTTCCACCAAAAATGGCAGTCCACGGTCACACTCGGCAGTCAGTTGGGGGTCCATATTAGAAGTCCATGGAACTTTTTTTCAAATCCTCGTTTTTCAGTATGCCGTTTTTCATTTTGGAGGATTTGAAAAAATAGACTAATCATTCCAAGATCATGGACTATAGCCCATGGTCTCGGAATGATTTTCGTTCCATAGTGAGGCGGCATAGCTAACCTATCGTTCATTTTATGACGTAAGCGCCAAATTTGGCAGAAGTTGACAGATATATTGGTAACGAAACTGGATATTGGGCCATCCCAAATTCTTATTCTGGTGGGTGTGGCAGCCATTTTTCAAAATGGCCGCCAGCGGTTTTGTCAAATCTTCCTAAACGTCCCTCTAGCAGCTACAATATTTGTGTAGAAGACTGAAATGTTGCATGAAGGTCATGTGCTTTCAGACCAATTGGCTAAAAGGGGTGGGGGAGATGCAATGGGAGTGGCCTATCATAAAATGTGCATAACTTCGAAGTAGACATACAAATTTTGTTTTCATTATTACATTTTTTTTTCAAAAATGATGAAAAACGGCGCGCTATAGTATGCCGTACGATATAGGCTATAGCCCATGGTCCAAAATGATGAGAAACGAGGATAACTTTTTTTTTCAAAAAACATGGGCTATAAACCATCGTTTTTTTTTCATTTTTGTCAAATCATCAAAAATGATGAAAAATGGCGCGCTATAGTATGCCGTACGATATAGGCTATAGCCCAAAATGATGAGAAACGAGGCTAACTTTTTTTTTTCAAAATTTCAAAAAACATGTGCTATGACCCATCGTTTTTGTAATTTCCTCATTTTTTTTCAAATCTTCAAAAATGATGAAAAACGGCGCGCTATAGTATGCCGTACGATATAGGCTATAGCCCATGGTCCAAAATGATGAGAAACGAGGATAACTTTTTTTTTCAAAAAACATGGGCTATAACCCATCGTTTTTTTTCATTTTTGTCAAATCATCAAAAATGATGAAAAATGGCGCGCTATAGTATGCCGTACGATATAGGCTATAGCCCAAAATGATGAGAAACGAGGCTAACTTTTTTTTTTCAAAATTTCAAAAAACATGTGCTATGACCCATCGTTTTTGTAATTTCCTCATTTTTTTTCAAATCTTCAAAAATGATGAAAAACGGCGCGCTATAGTATGCCGTACGATATGGGCTATAGCCCACGGTCCAAAATGATGAGAAACGAGGCTAACTTTTTTTTTCAAAATTTCAAAAAACATGGGCTGTAACCCATCGTTTTTGTAATTTCCTCATTTTTTTTCAAATCTTCAAAAATGATGAAAAACGGCGCGCTATAGTATGCCGTACGATATGGGGTATAGCCCATGGTCCAAAATGATGAGAAACGAGGCTAACTTTTTTTTTCAAAATTTCAAAAAACATGGGCTATAACCCATCGTTTTTGTCATTATTTTCAAATCCTCAAAAATGATGAAAAACGGCTCGCTATAGTAAGCCGTACGATATGGGCTATAGTCCATGGTCCAAAATGATGAGAAAGGAGGCTAACTTTTTTCAAATTTAAAAAAACATGGGCTATAACCCATCGTTTTTGTAATTTCCTCATTTTTTTTCAAATCTTCAAAAATGATGAAAAACGGCGCGCTATAGTATGCCGTACGATATGGGCTATAGCCCACGGTCCAAAATGATGAGAAACGAGGCTAACTTTTTTTTTCAAAATTTCAAAAAACATGGGCTGTAACCCATCGTTTTTGTAATTTCCTCATTTTTTTTCAAATCTTCAAAAATGATGAAAAACGGCGCGCTATAGTATGCCGTACGATATGGGGTATAGCCCATGGTCCAAAATGATGAGAAACGAGGCTAACTTTTTTTTTCAAAATTTCAAAAAACATGGGCTATAACCCATCGTTTTTGTCATTATTTTCAAATCCTCAAAAATGATGAAAAACGGCTCGCTATAGTAAGCCGTACGATATGGGCTATAGTCCATGGTCCAAAATGATGAGAAAGGAGGCTAACTTTTTTCAAATTTAAAAAAACATGGGCTATAACCCATCGTTTTTGTCATTTCGTCATTTTTTTTCAAATCCTCAAAAATGATGAAAAACGGCGCGCTATAGTATGCCGTACGATATGGGCTATAGCCCATGGTCCAAAATGATGAGAAACGAGGCTAACTTTTTTTTCCAAAATTTCAAAAAACATGGGCTATAACCCATCGTTTTTGTCATTTCGTCATTTTTTTCAAATCCTCAAAAATGATGAAAAATGGCGCGCTATAGTATGCCGTACGATATGGGCTATAGCCCATGGTCCAAAATGATGAGAAACGAGGCCAACTTTTTTTTTTCAAAATTTCAAAAAACATGGGCTATAACCCATCGTTTTTGTCATTTCGTCATTTTTTTCAAATCCTCAAAAATGATGAAAAACGGCGCGCTATAGTATGCCGTACGATATGGGCTATAGCCCATGGTCCAAAATGATGAGAAACGAGGCTAACTTTTTTTTTCAAAATTTCAAAAAACATGGGCTATAACCCATCGTTTTTGTCATTTCGTCATTTTTTCAAATCCTCAAAAATGATGAAAAACGGCGCGATATAGTATGCCGTACGATATGGGGTATAGCCCATGGTCCAAAATGATGAGAAACGAGGCTAACTTCTTTTTTCAAAATTTCAAAAAACATGGGCTATAACCCATCGTTTTTGTCATTTCGTCATTTTTTTCAAATCCTCAAAAATGATGAAAAATGGCGCGCTATAGTATGCCGTACGATATGGGCTATAGCCCATGGTCCAAAATGATGAGAAACGAGGCTAACTTTTTTTTTTCAAAATTTCAAAAAACATGGGCTATAACCCATCGTTTTTGTCATTTCGTCATTTTTTTCAAATCCTCAAAAATGTAGAAAAACGGCGCGCTATAGTATGCCGTACGATATGGGCTATAGCCCATGGTCCAAAATGATGAGAAACGAGGCTAACTTTTTTTTTCAAAATTTCAAAAAACATGGGCTATAACCCATCGTTTTTGTCATTTCGTCATTTTTTTCAAATCCTCAAAAATGATGAAAAACGCCGCGCTATAGTATGCCGTACGATATGGGCTATAGCCCATGGTCCAAAATGATGAGAAACGAGGCTAACTTTTTTTTTCAAAATTTCAAAAAACATGGGCTATAACCCATCGTTTTTGTCATTTCGTCATTTTTTTCAAATCCTCAAAAATGATGAAAAATGGCGCGCTATAGTATGCCGTACGATATGGGCTATTAGCCCATGGTCCAAAATGATGAGAAACGAGGCTAACTTTTTTTTTTCAAAATTTCAAAAAACATGGGCTATAACCCATCGTTTTTGTCATTTCGTCATTTTTTTCAAATCCTCAAAAATGATGAAAAACGGCGCGCTATAGTATGCCGTACGATATGGGCTATAGCCCATGGTCCAAAATGATGAGAAACGAGGCTAACTTTTTTTTTCAAAATTTCAAAAAACATGGGCTATAACCCATCGTTTTTGTCATTTTGTCATTTTTTTCAAATCCTCAAAAATGATGAAAAACGGCGCTATAGTATGCCGTACGATATGGGCTATAGCCCATGGTCCAAAATGATGAGAAACGAGGCTAACTTTTTTTTTCAAAATTTCAAAAAACATGGGCTATAACCCATCGTTTTTGTCATTTCGTCATTTTTTTCAAATCCTCAAAAATGATGAAAAATGGCGCGCTATAGTATGCCGTACGATATGGGCTATAGCCCATGGTCCAAAATGATGAGAAACGAGGCTAACTTATTTTTTCAAATTTCAAAAAACATGGGCTATAACCCATCGTTTTTGTCATTTCGTCATTTTTTTCATATCCTCAAAAATGATGAAAAACGGCTCGCTATAGTATGCCGTACGATATGGGCTATAGTCCATGGTCCAAAATGATGAGAAACGAGGCTAACTTTTTTTTTCAAAATTTCAAAAAACATGGGCTATAACCCATCGTTTTTGTCATTTCGTAATTTTTTTCAAATCCTCAAAAATGATGAAAAACGGCTCGCTATAGTATGCCGTACGATATGGGCTATAGTCCATGGTCCAAAATGATGAGAAACGAGGCTAACTTCTTTTTTCAAATTTCAAAAAACATGGGCTATAACCCATCGTTTTTGTCATTTCGTCATTTTTTTCAAATCCTCAAAAATGATGAAAAACGGCGCGCTATAGTATGCCGTACGATATGGGCTATTAGCCCATGGTCCAAAATGATGAGAAACGAGGCTAACTTTTTTTTTTCAAAATTTCAAAAAACATGGGCTATAACCCATCGTTTTTGTCATTTCGTCATTTTTTTCAAATCCTCAAAAATGATGAAAAACGGCGCGCTATAGTATGCCGTACGATATGGGCTATAGCCCATGGTCCAAAATGATGAGAAACGAGGCTAACTTTTTTTTTCAAAATTTCAAAAAACATGGGCTATAACCCATCGTTTTTGTCATTGTCATTTTTTTCAAATCCTCAAAAATGATGAAAAACGGCGCTATAGTATGCCGTACGATATGGGCTATAGCCCATGGTCCAAAATGATGAGAAACGAGGCTAACTTTTTTTTTCAAAATTTCAAAAAACATGGGCTATAACCCATCGTTTTTGTCATTTCGTCATTTTTTTCAAATCCTCAAAAATGATGAAAAACGCCGCGCTATAGTATGCCGTACGATATGGGCTATAGCCCATGGTCCAAAATGATGAGAAACGAGGCTAACTTTTTTTTTCAAAATTTCAAAAAACATGGGCTATAACCCATCGTTTTTGTCATTTCGTCATTTTTTTCAAATCCTCAAAAATGATGAAAAATGGCGCGCTATAGTATGCCGTACGATATGGGCTATTAGCCCATGGTCCAAAATGATGAGAAACGAGGCTAACTTTTTTTTTTCAAAATTTCAAAAAACATGGGCTATAACCCATCGTTTTTGTCATTTCGTCATTTTTTTCAAATCCTCAAAAATGATGAAAAACGGCGCGCTATAGTATGCCGTACGATATGGGCTATAGCCCATGGTCCAAAATGATGAGAAACGAGGCTAACTTTTTTTTTCAAAATTTCAAAAAACATGGGCTATAACCCATCGTTTTTGTCATTTTGTCATTTTTTTCAAATCCTCAAAAATGATGAAAAACGGCGCTATAGTATGCCGTACGATATGGGCTATAGCCCATGGTCCAAAATGATGAGAAACGAGGCTAACTTTTTTTTTCAAAATTTCAAAAAACATGGGCTATAACCCATCGTTTTTGTCATTTCGTCATTTTTTTCAAATCCTCAAAAATGATGAAAAATGGCGCGCTATAGTATGCCGTACGATATGGGCTATAGCCCATGGTCCAAAATGATGAGAAACGAGGCTAACTTATTTTTTCAAATTTCAAAAAACATGGGCTATAACCCATCGTTTTTGTCATTTCGTCATTTTTTTCATATCCTCAAAAATGATGAAAAACGGCTCGCTATAGTATGCCGTACGATATGGGCTATAGTCCATGGTCCAAAATGATGAGAAACGAGGCTAACTTTTTTTTTCAAAATTTCAAAAAACATGGGCTATAACCCATCGTTTTTGTCATTTCGTAATTTTTTTCAAATCCTCAAAAATGATGAAAAACGGCTCGCTATAGTATGCCGTACGATATGGGCTATAGTCCATGGTCCAAAATGATGAGAAACGAGGCTAACTTCTTTTTTCAAATTTCAAAAAACATGGGCTATAACCCATCGTTTTTGTCATTTCGTCATTTTTTTCAAATCCTCAAAAATGATGAAAAACGGCGCGCTATAGTATGCCGTACGATATGGGCTATTAGCCCATGGTCCAAAATGATGAGAAACGAGGCTAACTTTTTTTTTTCAAAATTTCAAAAAACATGGGCTATAACCCATCGTTTTTGTCATTTCGTCATTTTTTTCAAATCCTCAAAAATGATGAAAAACGGCGCGCTATAGTATGCCGTACGATATGGGCTATAGCCCATGGTCCAAAATGATGAGAAACGAGGCTAACTTTTTTTTTCAAAATTTCAAAAAACATGGGCTATAACCCATCGTTTTTGTCATTGTCATTTTTTTCAAATCCTCAAAAATGATGAAAAACGGCGCTATAGTATGCCGTACGATATGGGCTATAGCCCATGGTCCAAAATGATGAGAAACGAGGCTAACTTTTTTTTTCAAAATTTCAAAAAACATGGGCTATAACCCATCGTTTTTGTCATTTCGTCATTTTTTTCAAATCCTCAAAAATGATGAAAAATGGCGCGCTATAGTATGCCGTACGATATGGGCTATAGCCCATGGTCCAAAATGATGAGAAACGAGGCTAACTTTTTTTTTCAAAATTTCAAAAAACATGGGCTATAACCCATCGTTTTTGTCATTTCGTCATTTTTTTCAAATCCTCAAAAATGATGAAAAACGGCTCGCTATAGTATGCCGTACGATATGGGCTATAGTCCATGGTCCAAAATGATGAGAAACGAGGCTAACTTTTTTTTCCAAAATTTCAAAAAACATGGGCTATAACCCATCGTTTTTGTCATTTTGTCGTTTTTTTCAAATCCTCAAAAATGATGAAAAACGGCTCGCTATAGTATGCCGTACGATATGGGCTATAGTCCATGGTCCAAAATGATGAGAAACGAGGCTAACTTCTTTTTTCAAATTTCAAAAAACATGGGCTATAACCCATCGTTTTTGTCATTTCGTCATTTTTTTCAAATCCTCAAAAATGATGAAAAACGGCGCGCTATAGTATGCCGTACGATATGGGCTATAGCCCATGGTCCAAAATGATGAGAAACGAGGCTAACTTTTTTTTTCAAAATTTCAAAAAACATGGGCTATAACCCATCGTTTTTGTCATTTCGTCATTTTTTTCAAATCCTCAAAAATGATGAAAAACGGCGCGCTATAGTATGCCGTACGATATGGGCTATAGCCCATGGTCCAAAATGATGAGAAACGAGGCTAACTTCTTTTTTCAAATTTCAAAAAACATGGGCTATAACCCATCGTTTTTGTCATTTCGTCATTTTTTTCAAATCATCAAAAATGATGAAAAACGGCGCGCTATAGTATGCCGTACGATATGGGCTATAGCCCATGGTCCAAAATGATGAGAAACGAGGCTAACTTCTTTTTTCAAAATTTCAAAAAACATGGGCTATAACCCATCGTTTTTGTCATTTCGTCATTTTTTTCAAATCCTCAAAAATGATGAAAAATGGCGCGCTATAGTATGCCGTACGATATGGGCTATAGCCCATGGTCCAAAATGATGAGAAACGAGGCTAACTTTTTTTTTTCAAAATTTCAAAAAACATGGGCTATAACCCATCGTTTTTGTCATTTCGTCATTTTTTTCAAATCCTCAAAAATGATGAAAAACGGCGCGCTATAGTATGCCGTACGATATGGGCTATAGCCCATGGTCCAAAATGATGAGAAACGAGGCTAACTTTTTTTTTCAAAATTTCAAAAAACATGGGCTATAACCCATCGTTTTTGTCATTTCGTCATTTTTTTCAAATCCTCAAAAATGATGAAAAACGCCGCGCTATAGTATGCCGTACGATATGGGCTATAGCCCATGGTCCAAAATGATGAGAAACGAGGCTAACTTTTTTTTTCAAAATTTCAAAAAACATGGGCTATAACCCATCGTTTTTGTCATTTCGTCATTTTTTTCAAATCCTCAAAAATGATGAAAAATGGCGCGCTATAGTATGCCGTACGATATGGGCTATTAGCCCATGGTCCAAAATGATGAGAAACGAGGCTAACTTTTTTTTTTCAAAATTTCAAAAAACATGGGCTATAACCCATCGTTTTTGTCATTTCGTCATTTTTTTCAAATCCTCAAAAATGATGAAAAACGGCGCGCTATAGTATGCCGTACGATATGGGCTATAGCCCATGGTCCAAAATGATGAGAAACGAGGCTAACTTTTTTTTCCAAAATTTCAAAAAACATGGGCTATAACCCATCGTTTTTGTCATTTTGTCATTTTTTTCAAATCCTCAAAAATGATGAAAAACGGCGCTATAGTATGCCGTACGATATGGGCTATAGCCCATGGTCCAAAATGATGAGAAACGAGGCTAACTTTTTTTTTCAAAATTTCAAAAAACATGGGCTATAACCCATCGTTTTTGTCATTTCGTCATTTTTTTCAAATCCTCAAAAATGATGAAAAATGGCGCGCTATAGTATGCCGTACGATATGGGCTATAGCCCATGGTCCAAAATGATGAGAAACGAGGCTAACTTATTTTTTCAAATTTCAAAAAACATGGGCTATAACCCATCGTTTTTGTCATTTCGTCATTTTTTTCAAATCCTCAAAAATGATGAAAAACGGCTCGCTATAGTATGCCGTACGATATGGGCTATAGTCCATGGTCCAAAATGATGAGAAACGAGGCTAACTTTTTTTTCCAAAATTTCAAAAAACATGGGCTATAACCCATCGTTTTTGTCATTTCGTCATTTTTTTCAAATCCTCAAAAATGATGAAAAACGGCTCGCTATAGTATGCCGTACGATATGGGCTATAGTCCATGGTCCAAAATGATGAGAAACGAGGCTAACTTCTTTTTTCAAATTTCAAAAAACATGGGCTATAACCCATCGTTTTTGTCATTTCGTCATTTTTTTCAAATCCTCAAAAATGATGAAAAACGGCGCGCTATAGTATGCCGTACGATATGGGCTATAGCCCATGGTCCAAAATGATGAGAAACGAGGCTAACTTTTTTTTTCAAAATTTCAAAAAACATGGGCTATAACCCATCGTTTTTGTCATTTTGTCATTTTTTTCAAATCCTCAAAAATGATGAAAAACGGCGCTATAGTATGCCGTACGATATGGGCTATAGCCCATGGTCCAAAATGATGAGAAACGAGGCTAACTTTTTTTTTCAAAATTTCAAAAAACATGGGCTATAACCCATCGTTTTTGTCATTTCGTCATTTTTTTCAAATCCTCAAAAATGATGAAAAATGGCGCGCTATAGTATGCCGTACGATATGGGCTATAGCCCATGGTCCAAAATGATGAGAAACGAGGCTAACTTTTTTTTTCAAAATTTCAAAAAACATGGGCTATAACCCATCGTTTTTGTAATTTCGTCATTTTTTCAAATCCTCAAAAATGATGAAAAATGGCGCGCTATAGTATTCCGTACGATATGGGCTATAGCCCATGGTCCAAAATGATGAGAAACGAGGCTAACTTTTTTTTTCAAAATTTCAAAAAACATGGGCTATAACCCATCGTTTTTGTCATGTCGTCATTTTTTTCAAATCCTCAAAAATGATGAAAAACGGCTCGCTATAGTATGCCGTACGATATGGGCTATAGTCCATGGTCCAAAATGATGAGAAACGAGGCTAACTTTTTTTTTCAAAATTTCAAAAAACATGGGCTATAACCCATCGTTTTTGTCATTTTGTCATTCTTTTCAAATCCTCAAAAATGATGAAAAACGGCTCGCTATAGTATGCCGTACGATATGGGCTATAGTCCATGGTCCAAAATGATGAGAAACGAGGCTAACTTCTTTTTTCAAATTTCAAAAAACATGGGCTATAACCCATCGTTTTTGTCATTTCGTCATTTTTTTCAAATCCTCAAAAATGATGAAAAACGGCGCGCTATAGTATGCCGTACGATATGGGCTATTAGCCCATGGTCCAAAATGATGAGAAACGAGGCTAACTTTTTTTTTTCAAAATTTCAAAAAACATGGGCTATAACCCATCGTTTTTGTCATTTCGTCATTTTTTTCAAATCCTCAAAAATGATGAAAAACGGCGTGCTATAGTATGCCGTACGATATGGGCTATAGCCCATGGTCCAAAATGATGAGAAACGAGGCTAACTTTTCTTTTCAAAATTTCAAAAAACATGGGCTATAACCCATCGTTTTTGTCATTTTGTCATTTTTTTCAAATCCTCAAAAATGATGAAAAACGGCGCTATAGTATGCCGTACGATATGGGCTATAGCCCATGGTCCAAAATGATGAGAAACGAGGCTAACTTTTTTTTTCAAAATTTCAAAAAACATGGGCTATAACCCATCGTTTTTGTCATTTCGTCATTTTTTTCAAATCCTCAAAAATGATGAAAAATGGCGCGCTATAGTATGCCGTACGATATGGGCTATAGCCCATGGTCCAAAATGATGAGAAACGAGGCTAACTTTTTTTTTCAAAATTTCAAAAAACATGGGCTATAACCCATCGTTTTTGTAATTTCGTCATTTTTTCAAATCCTCAAAAATGATGAAAAATGGCGCGCTATAGTATTCCGTACGATATGGGCTATAGCCCATGGTCCAAAATGATGAGAAACGAGGCTAACTTTTTTTTTCAAAATTTCAAAAAACATGGGCTATAACCCATCGTTTTTGTCATTTCGTCATTTTTTTCAAATCCTCAAAAATGATGAAAAACGGCTCGCTATAGTATGCCGTACGATATGGGCTATAGTCCATGGTCCAAAATGATGAGAAACGAGGCTAACTTTTTTTTTCAAAATTTCAAAAAACATGGGCTATAACCCATCGTTTTTGTCATTTTGTCATTTTTTTCAAATCCTCAAAAATGATGAAAAACGGCTCGCTATAGTATGCCGTACGATATGGGCTATAGTCCATGGTCCAAAATGATGAGAAACGAGGCTAACTTATTTTTTCAAATTTCAAAAAACATGGGCTATAACCCATCGTTTTTGTCATTTCGTCATTTTTTTCAAATCCTCAAAAATGATGAAAAACGGCGCGCTATAGTATGCCGTACGATATTGGCTATAGCCCATGGTCTAAAATGATGAGAAACGAGGCTAACTTTTTTTTTCAACATTTCAAAAAACATGGGCTATAACCCATCGTTTTTGTCATTTTGTCATTTTTTTCAAATCCTCAAAAATGATGAAAAACGGCGCTATAGTATGCCGTACGATATGGGCTATAGCCCATGGTCCAAAATGATGAGAAACGAGGCTAACTTTTTTTTTCAAAATTTCAAAAAACATGGGCTATAACCCATCGTTTTTGTCATTTCGTCATTTTTTTCAAATCCTCAAAAATGATGAAAAACGGCGCGCTATAGTATGCCGTACGATATGGGCTATAGCCCATGGTCCAAAATGATGAGAAACGAGGCTAACTTTTTTTTTCAAAATTTCAAAAAACATGGGCTATAACCCATCGTTTTTGTCATTTCGTCATTTTTTCAAATCCTCAAAAATGATGAAAAACGGCGCGCTATAGTATGCCGTACGATATTGGCTATAGCCCATGGTCTAAAATGATGAGAAACGAGGCTAACTTTTTTTTTCAACATTTCAAAAAACATGGGCTATAACCCATCGTTTTTGTCATTTTGTCATTTTTTTCAAATCCTCAAAAATGATGAAAAACGGCGCTATAGTATGCCGTACGATATGGGCTATAGCCCATGGTCCAAAATGATGAGAAACGAGGCTAACTTTTTTTTTCAAAATTTCAAAAAACATGGGCTATAACCCATCGTTTTTGTCATTTCGTCATTTTTTTCAAATCCTCAAAAATGATGAAAAACGGCGCGCTATAGTATGCCGTACGATATGGGCTATAGCCCATGGTCCAAAATGATGAGAAACGAGGCTAACTTTTTTTTTCAAAATTTCAAAAAACATGGGCTATAACCCATCGTTTTTGTCATTTCGTCATTTTTTCAAATCCTCAAAAATGATGAAAAACGGCGCGCTATAGTATGCCGTACGATATGGGGTATAGCCCATGGTCCAAAATGATGAGAAACGAGGCTAACTTCTTTTTTCAAATTTCAAAAAACATGGGCTATAACCCATCGTTTTTGTCATTTCGTCATTTTTTTCAAATCCTCAAAAATGATGAAAAACGGCGCGCTATAGTATGCCGTACGATATGGGCTATAGCCGATGGTCCAAAATGATGAGAAACGAGGCTAACTTCTTTTTTCAAAATTTCAAAAAACATGGGCTATAACCCATCGTTTTTGTCATTTCGTCATTTTTTTCAAATCCTCAAAAATGATGAAAAATGGCGCGCTATAGTATGCCGTACGATATGGGCTATAGCCCATGGTCCAAAATGATGAGAAACGAGGCTAACTTTTTTTTTCAAAATTTCAAAAAACATGGGCTATAACCCATCGTTTTTGTCATTTCGTCATTTTTTTCAAATCCTCAAAAATGATGAAAAATGGCGCGCT
Source organism: Protomyctophum bolini (assembly GCF_963924005.1). Lineage (NCBI taxonomy): Eukaryota > Metazoa > Chordata > Actinopteri > Myctophiformes > Myctophidae > Protomyctophum > Protomyctophum bolini. Next base: position 17,526,644 of record NC_137876.1, read on the forward strand.
ATAGTATGCCGTACGATATGGGCTATAGCCCATGGTCCAAAATGATGAGAAACGAGGCTAACTTTTTTTTTCAAAATTTCAAAAAACATGGGCTATAACCCATCGTTTTTGTCATTTCGTCATTTTTTTCAAATCCTCAAAAATGATGAAAAACGGCGCGCTATAGTATGCCGTACGATATGGGCTATAGCCCATGGTCCAAAATGATGAGAAACGAGGCTAACTTTTTTTTTCAAAATTTCAAAAAACATGGGCTATAACCCATCATTTTTGTCATTTCGTCATTTTTTTCAAATCCTCAAAAATGATGAAAAACGGCGCGCTATAGTATGCCGTACGATATGGGCTATAGCCCATGGTCCAAAATGATGAGAAACGAGGCTAACTTTTTTTTTCAAAATTTCAAAAAACATGGGCTATAACCCATCGTTTTTGTCATTTCGTCATTTTTTTCAAATCCTCAAAAATGATGAAAAATGGCGCGCTATAGTATGCCGTACGATATGGGCTATAGTCCATGGTCCAAAATGATGAGAAACGAGGCTAACTTATTTTTTCAAATTTCAAAAAACATGGGCTATAACCCATCGTTTTTGTCATTTCGTCATTTTTTTCAAATCCTCAAAAATGATGAAAAACGGCGCGCTATAGTATGCCGTACGATATGGGCTATAGCCCATGGTCCAAAATGATGAGAAACGAGGCTAACTTTTTTTTTCAAAATTTCAAAAAACATGGGCTATAACCCATCGTTTTTGTCATTTCGTCATTTTTTTCAAATCCTCAAAAATGATGAAAAATGGCGCGCTATAGTATGCCGTACGATATGGGCTATAGCCCATGGTCCAAAATGATGAGAAACGAGGCTAACTTTTTTTTTCAAAATTTCAAAAAACATGGGCTATAACCCATCGTTTTTGTCATTTCGTCATTTTTTTCAAATCCTCAAAAATGATGAAAAATGGCGCGCTATAGTATGCCGTACGATATGGGCTATAGTCCATGGTCCAAAATGATGAGAAACGAGGCTAACTTATTTTTTCAAATTTCAAAAAACATGGGCTATAACCCATCGTTTTTGTCATTTCGTCATTTTTTTCAAATCCTCAAAAATGATGAAAAACGGCGCGCTATAGTATGCCGTACGATATGGGCTATAGCCCATGGTCCAAAATGATGAGAAACGAGGCTAACTTTTTTTTTCAAAATTTCAAAAAACATGGGCTATAACCCATCGTTTTTGTCATTTCGTCATTTTTTTCAAATCCTCAAAAATGATGAAAAATGGCGCGCTATAGTATGCCGTACGATATGGGCTATAGCCCATGGTCCAAAATGATGAGAAACGAGGCTAACTTTTTTTTTCAAAATTTCAAAAAACATGGGCTATAACCCATCGTTTTTGTCATTTCGTCATTTTTTTCAAATCCTCAAAAATGATGAAAAATGGCGCGCTATAGTATGCCGTACGATATGGGCTATAGCCCATGGTCCAAAATGATGAGAAACGAGGCTAACTTTTTTTTTCAAAATTTCAAAAAACATGGGCTATAACCCATCGTTTTTGTCATTTCGTCATTTTTTTCAAATCCTCAAAAATGATGAAAAACGGCGCGCTATAGTATGCCGTACGATATGGGCTATAGCCCATGGTCCAAAATGATGAGAAACGAGGCTAACTTTTTTTTTCAAAATTTCAAAAAACATGGGCTATAACCCATCATTTTTGTCATTTCGTCATTTTTTTCAAATCCTCAAAAATGATGAAAAACGGCGCGCTATAGTATGCCGTACGATATGGGCTATAGCCCATGGTCCAAAATGATGAGAAACGAGGCTAACTTTTTTTTTCAAAATTTTAAAAAACATTGGCTATAACCCATCGTTTTTGTCATTTCGTCATTTTTTTTAAATCTTCAAAAATGATGAAAAACGGCGCGCTATAGTATGCCGTACGATATGGGCTATAGTCCATGGTCCAAAATGATGAGAAACGAGGCTAACTTATTTTTTCAAATTTCAAAAAACATGGGCTATAACCCATCGTTTTTGTCATTTCGTCATTTTTTTCAAATCCTCAAAAATGATGAAAAACGGCGCGCTATAGTATGCCGTACGATATGGGCTATAGCCCATGGTCCAAAATGATGAGAAACGAGGCTAACTTTTTTTTTCAAAATTTCAAAAAACATGGGCTATAACCCATCGTTTTTGTCATTTCGTCATTTTTTTCAAATCCTCAAAAATGATGAAAAATGGCGCGCTATAGTATGCCGTACGATATGGGCTATAGCCCATGGTCCAAAATGATGAGAAACGAGGCTAACTTTTTTTTTCAAAATTTCAAAAAACATGGGCTATAACCCATCGTTTTTGTCATTTCGTCATTTTTTTCAAATCCTCAAAAATGATGAAAAACGGCGCGCTATAGTATGCCGTACGATATGGGCTATAGCCCATGGTCCAAAATGATGAGAAACGAGGCTAACTTTTTTTTTCAAAATTTCAAAAAACATGGGCTATAACCCATCGTTTTTGTCATTTCGTCATTTTTTTCAAATCCTCAAAAATGATGAAAAATGGCGCGCTATAGTATGCCGTACGATATGGGCTATAGCCCATGGTCCAAAATGATGAGAAATGAGGCTAACTTTTTTTTTCAAAATTTCAAAAAACATGGGCTATAACCCATCGTTTTTGTCATTTCGTCATTTTTTTCAAATCCTCAAAAATGATGAAAAATGGCGCGCTATAGTATGCTGTACGATATGGGCTATAGCCCATGGTCCAAAATGATGAGAAACGAGGCTAACTTTTTTTTTCAAAATTTCAAAAAACATGGGCTATAACCCATCGTTTTTGTCATTTTGTCATTTTTTTCAAATCCTCAAAAATGATGAAAAACGGCTCGCTATAGTATGCCGTACGATATGGGCTATAGTCCATGGTCCAAAATGATGAGAAACGAGGCTATCTTCTTTTTTCAAATTTCAAAAAACATGGGCTATAACCCATCGTTTTTGTCATTTCGTCATTTTTTTCAAATCCTCAAAAATGATGAAAAACGGCGCGCTATATTATGCCGTACGATATGGGCTATAGCCCATGGTCCAAAATGATGAGAAACGAGGCTAACTTCTTTTTTCAAATTTCAAAAAACATGGGCTATAACCCATCGTTTTTGTCATTTCGTCATTTTTTTCAAATCCTCAAAAATGATGAAAAAACGGCGCGCTATAGTATGCCGTACGATATGGGCTATAGTCCATGGTCCAAAATGATGAGAAACGAGGCTAACTTCTTTTTTCAAATTTCAAAAAACATGGGCTATAACCCATCGTTTTTGTCATTTCGTCATTTTTTTCAAATCCTCAAAAATGATGAAAAACGGCGCGCTATAGTATGCCGTACGATATGGGCTATAGCCCATGGTCCAAAATGATGAGAAACGAGGCTAACTTTTTTTTTCAAAATTTCAAAAAACATGGGCTATAACCCATCGTTTTTGTCATTTCGTCATTTTTTTCAAATCCTCAAAAATGATGAAAAATGGCGCGCTATAGTATGCCGTACGATATGGGCTATAGCCCATGGTCCAAAATGATGAGAAACGAGGCTAACTTTTTTTTTCAAAATTTCAAAAAACATGGGCTATAACCCATCGTTTTTGTCATTTCGTCATTTTTTTCAAATCCTCAAAAATGATGAAAAACGGCGCGCTATAGTATGCCGTACGATATGGGCTATAGCCCATGGTCCAAAATGATGAGAAACGAGGCTAACTTTTTTTTTCAAAATTTCAAAAAACATGGGCTATAACCCATCGTTTTTGTCATTTCGTCATTTTTTTCAAATCCTCAAAAATGATGAAAAATGGCGCGCTATAGTATGCCGTACGATATGGGCTATAGCCCATGGTCCAAAATGATGAGAAACGAGGCTAACTTTTTTTTTCAAAATTTCAAAAAACATGGGCTATAACCCATCGTTTTTGTCATTTCGTCATTTTTTTCAAATCCTCAAAAATGATGAAAAATGGCGCGCTATAGTATGCCGTACGATATGGGCTATAGCCCATGGTCCAAAATGATGAGAAACGAGGCTAACTTTTTTTTTCAAAATTTCAAAAAACATGGGCTATAACCCATCGTTTTTGTCATTTTGTCATTTTTTTCAAATCCTCAAAAATGATGAAAAACGGCTCGCTATAGTATGCCGTACGATATGGGCTATAGTCCATGGTCCAAAATGATGAGAAACGAGGCTATCTTCTTTTTTCAAATTTCAAAAAACATGGGCTATAACCCATCGTTTTTGTCATTTCGTCATTTTTTTCAAATCCTCAAAAATGATGAAAAACGGCGCGCTATAGTATGCCGTACGATATGGGCTATAGCCCATGGTCCAAAATGATGAGAAACGAGGCTAACTTCTTTTTTTCAAAATTTCAAAAAACATGGGCTATAACCCATCGTTTTTGTCATTTCGTCATTTTTTTCAAATCCTCAAAAATGATGAAAAATGGCGCGCTATAGTATGCCGTACGATATGGGCTATAGCCCATGGTCCAAAATGATGAGAAACGAGGCTAACTTTTTTTTTCAAAATTTCAAAAAACATGGGCTATAACCCATCGTTTTTGTCATTTTGTCATTTTTTTCAAATCCTCAAAAATGATGAAAAACGGCTCGCTATAGTATGCCGTACGATATGGGCTATAGTCCATGGTCCAAAATGATGAGAAACGAGGCTATCTTCTTTTTTCAAATTTCAAAAAACATGGGCTATAACCCATCGTTTTTGTCATTTCGTCATTTTTTTCAAATCCTCAAAAATGATGAAAAACGGCGCGCTATAGTATGCCGTACGATATGGGCTATAGCCCATGGTCCAAAATGATGAGAAACGAGGCTAACTTCTTTTTTCAAATTTCAAAAAACATGGGCTATAACCCATCGTTTTTGTCATTTCGTCATTTTTTTCAAATCCTCAAAAATGATGAAAAAACGGCGCGCTATAGTATGCCGTACGATATGGGCTATAGCCCATGGTCCAAAATGATGAGAAACGAGGCTAACTTCTTTTTTTCAAAATTTCAAAAAACATGGGCTATAACCCATCGTTTTTGTCATTTCGTCATTTTTTTCAAATCCTCAAAAATGATGAAAAATGGCGCGCTATAGTATGCCGTACGATATGGGCTATAGCCCATGGTCCAAAATGATGAGAAACGAGGCTAACTTTTTTTTTCAAAATTTCAAAAAACATGGGCTATAACCCATCGTTTTTGTCATTTCGTCATTTTTTTCAAATCCTCAAAAATGATGAAAAACGGCGCGCTATAGTATGCCGTACGATATGGGCTATAGCCCATGGTCCAAAATGATGAGAAACGAGGCTAACTTTTTTTTTCAAAATTTCAAAAAACATGGGCTATAACCCATCGTTTTTGTCATTTCGTCATTTTTTTCAAATCCTCAAAAATGATGAAAAACGGCGCGCTATAGTATGCCGTACGATATGGGCTATAGCCCATGGTCCAAAATGATGAGAAACGAGGCTAACTTTTTTTTTTCAAAATTTCAAAAAACATGGGCTATAACCCATCGTTTTTGTCATTTCGTCATTTTTTTCAAATCCTCAAAAATGATGAAAAACGGCGCGCTATAGTATGCCGTACGATATGGGCTATAGCCCATGGTCCAAAATGATGAGAAACGAGGCTAACTTTTTTTTTCAAAATTTCAAAAAACATGGGCTATAACCCATCGTTTTTGTCATTTCGTAATTTTTTTCAAATCCTCAAAAATGATGAAAAATGGCGCGCTATAGTATGCCGTACGATATGGGCTATAGCCCATGGTCCAAAATGATGAGAAACGAGGCTAACTTTTTTTTTCCAAATTTCAAAAAACATGGGCTATAACCCATCGTTTTTGTCATTTCGTCATTTTTTTCAAATCCTCAAAAATGATGAAAAACGGCGCGCTATAGTATGCCGTACGATATGGGCTATAGCCCATGGTCCAAAATGATGAGAAACGAGGCTAACTTTTTTTTTCAAAATTTCAAAAAACATGGGCTATAACCCATCGTTTTTGTCATTTCGTAATTTTTTTCAAATCCTCAAAAATGATGAAAAATGGCGCGCTATAGTATGCCGTACGATATGGGCTATAGCCCATGGTCCAAAATGATGAGAAACGAGGCTAACTTTTTTTTTTTTAATTTCAAAAAACATGGGCTATAACCCATCGTTTTTGTCATTTCGTCATTTTTTTCAAATCCTCAAAAATGATGAAAAACGGCGCGCTATAGTATGCCGTACGATATGGGCTATAGTCCATGGTCCAAAATGATGAGAAACGAGGCTAACTTTTTTTTTCAAAATTTCAAAAAACATGGGCTATAACCCATCGTTTTTGTCATTTCGTCATTTTTTTCAATTCCTCAAAAATGATGAAAAACGGCGCGCTATAGTATGCCGTACGATATGGGCTATAGCCCATGGTCCAAAATGATGAGAAACGAGGCTAACTTTTTTTTTCAAAATTTCAAAAAACATGGGCTATAACCCATCGTTTTTGTCATTTCGTAATTTTTTTCAAATCCTCAAAAATGATGAAAAACGGCGCGCTATAGTATGCCGTACGATATGGGCTATAGCCCATGGTCCAAAATGATGAGAAACGAGGCTAACTTTTTTTTCCAAAATTTCAAAAAACATGGGCTATAACCCATCGTTTTTGTCATTTCGTCATTTTTTCAAATCTTCAAAAATGATGAAAAACGGCGCGCTATAGTATGCCGTACAATATGGGCTATAGTCCATGGTCCAAAATGATGAGAAACGAGGCTAACTTCTTTTTTCAAATTTCAAAAAACATGCGCTATAACCCATCGTTTTTGTCATTTTGTCATTTTTTTCAAATCCTCAAAAATGATGAAAAACGGCTCGCTATAGTATGCCGTACGATATGGGCTATAGTCCATGGTCCAAAATGATGAGAAACGAGGCTAACTTCTTTTTTCAAATTTCAAAAAACATGGGCTATAACCCATCGTTTTTGTCATTTCGTCATTTTTTTCAAATCCTCAAAAATGATGAAAAACGGCGCGCTATAGTATGCCGTACGATATGGGCTATAGCCCATGGTCCAAAATGATGAGAAACGAGGCTAACTTTTTTTTTCAAAATTTCAAAAAACATGGGCTATAACCCATCGTTTTTGTCATTTCGTAATTTTTTTCAAATCCTCAAAAATGATGAAAAATGGCGCGCTATAGTATGCCGTACGATATGGGCTATAGCCCATGGTCCAAAATGATGAGAAACGAGGCTAACTTTTTTTTTTTAATTTCAAAAAACATGGGCTATAACCCATCGTTTTTGTCATTTCGTCATTTTTTTCAAATCCTCAAAAATGATGAAAAACGGCGCGCTATAGTATGCCGTACGATATGGGCTATAGTCCATGGTCCAAAATGATGAGAAACGAGGCTAACTTTTTTTTTCAAAATTTCAAAAAACATGGGCTATAACCCATCGTTTTTGTCATTTCGTCATTTTTTTCAATTCCTCAAAAATGATGAAAAACGGCGCGCTATAGTATGCCGTACGATATGGGCTATAGCCCATGGTCCAAAATGATGAGAAACGAGGCTAACTTTTTTTTTCAAAATTTCAAAAACATGGGCTATAACCCATCGTTTTTGTCATTTCGTCATTTTTTTCAAATCCTCAAAAATGATGAAAAACGGCGCGCTATAGTATGCCGTACGATATGGGCTATAGCCCATGGTCCAAAATGATGAGAAACGAGGCTAACTTTTTTTTCCAAAATTTCAAAAAACATGGGCTATAACCCATCGTTTTTGTCATTTCGTCATTTTTTCAAATCTTCAAAAATGATGAAAAACGGCGCGCTATAGTATGCCGTACAATATGGGCTATAGTCCATGGTCCAAAATGATGAGAAACGAGGCTAACTTCTTTTTTCAAATTTCAAAAAACATGCGCTATAACCCATCGTTTTTGTCATTTTGTCATTTTTTTCAAATCCTCAAAAATGATGAAAAACGGCTCGCTATAGTATGCCGTACGATATGGGCTATAGTCCATGGTCCAAAATGATGAGAAACGAGGCTAACTTCTTTTTTCAAATTTCAAAAAACATGGGCTATAACCCATCGTTTTTGTCATTTCGTCATTTTTTTCAAATCCTCAAAAATGATGAAAAACGGCGCGCTATAGTATGCCGTACGATATGGGCTATAGCCCATGGTCCAAAATGATGAGAAACGAGGCTAACTTCTTTTTTCAAATTTCAAAAAACATGGGCTATAACCCATCGTTTTTGTCATTTCGTCATTTTTTTCAAATCCTCAAAAATGATGAAAAATGGCGCGCTATTGTATGCCTTACGATATGGGCTATAGCCCATGGTTCAAAATGATGAGAAACGAGGCTAACTTTTTTTTTCAAAATTTCAAAAAACATGGGCTATAACCCATAGTTTTTGTCATTTCGTCATTTTTTTCAAATCCTCAAAAATGATGAAAAACGGCGCGCTATAGTATGCCGTACGATATGGGCTATAGCCCATGGTCCAAAATGATGAGAAACGAGGCTAACTTTTTTTTTCAAAATTTCAAAAAACATGGGCTATAACCCATCGTTTTTGTCATTTCGTCATTTTTTTCAAATCCTCAAAAATGATGAAAAACGGCGCGCTATAGTATGCCGTACGATATGGGCTATAGCCCATGGTCCAAAATGATGAGAAACGAGGCTAACTTTTTTTTTCAAAATTTCAAAAAACATGGGCTATAACCCATCGTTTTTGTCATTTCGTCATTTTTTTCAAATCCTCAAAAATGATGAAAAACGGCGCGCTATAGTATGCCGTACGATATGGGCTATAGCCCATGGTCCAAAATGATGAGAAACGAGGCTAACTTTTTTTTTTCAAAATTTCAAAAAACATGGGCTATAACCCATCGTTTTTGTCATTTCGTCATTTTTTTCAAATCCTCAAAAATGATGAAAAACGGCGCGCTATAGTATGCCGTACGATATGGGCTATAGCCCATGGTCCAAAATGATGAGAAACGAGGCTAACTTTTTTTTTCAAAATTTCAAAAAACATGGGCTATAACCCATCGTTTTTGTCATTTCGTAATTTTTTTCAAATCCTCAAAAATGATGAAAAATGGCGCGCTATAGTATGCCGTACGATATGGGCTATAGCCCATGGTCCAAAATGATGAGAAACGAGGCTAACTTTTTTTTTTCAAAATTTCAAAAAACATGGGCTATAACCCATCGTTTTTGTCATTTCGTCATTTTTTTCAAATCCTCAAAAATGATGAAAAACGGCGCGCTATAGTATGCCGTACGATATGGGCTATAGCCCATGGTCCAAAATGATGAGAAACGAGGCTAACTTTTTTTTTCAAAATTTCAAAAAACATGGGCTATAACCCATCGTTTTTGTCATTTCGTAATTTTTTTCAAATCCTCAAAAATGATGAAAAATGGCGCGCTATAGTATGCCGTACGATATGGGCTATAGCCCATGGTCCAAAATGATGAGAAACGAGGCTAACTTTTTTTTTTTTAATTTAAAAAAACATGGGCTATAACCCATCGTTTTTGTCATTTCGTCATTTTTTTCAAATCCTCAAAAATGATGAAAAACGGCGCGCTATAGTATGCCGTACGATATGGGCTATAGTCCATGGTCCAAAATGATGAGAAACGAGGCTAACTTTTTTTTTCAAAATTTCAAAAAACATGGGCTATAACCCATCGTTTTTGTCATTTCGTCATTTTTTTCAATTCCTCAAAAATGATGAAAAACGGCGCGCTATAGTATGCCGTACGATATGGGCTATAGCCCATGGTCCAAAATGATGAGAAACGAGGCTAACTTTTTTTTTCAAAATTTCAAAAAACATGGGCTATAACCCATCGTTTTTGTCATTTCGTCATTTTTTTCAAATCCTCAAAAATGATGAAAAACGGCGCGCTATAGTATGCCGTACGATATGGGCTATAGCCCATGGTCCAAAATGATGAGAAACGAGGCTAACTTTTTTTTCCAAAATTTCAAAAAACATGGGCTATAACCCATCGTTTTTGTCATTTCGTCATTTTTTCAAATCTTCAAAAATGATGAAAAACGGCGCGCTATAGTATGCCGTACAATATGGGCTATAGTCCATGGTCCAAAATGATGAGAAACGAGGCTAACTTCTTTTTTCAAATTTCAAAAAACATGCGCTATAACCCATCGTTTTTGTCATTTTGTCATTTTTTTCAAATCCTCAAAAATGATGAAAAACGGCTCGCTATAGTATGCCGTACGATATGGGCTATAGTCCATGGTCCAAAATGATGAGAAACGAGGCTAACTTCTTTTTTCAAATTTCAAAAAACATGGGCTATAACCCATCGTTTTTGTCATTTCGTCATTTTTTTCAAATCCTCAAAAATGATGAAAAACGGCGCGCTATAGTATGCCGTACGATATGGGCTATAGCCCATGGTCCAAAATGATGAGAAACGAGGCTAACTTCTTTTTTCAAATTTCAAAAAACATGGGCTATAACCCATCGTTTTTGTCATTTCGTCATTTTTTTCAAATCCTCAAAAATGATGAAAAACGGCGCGCTATAGTATGCCGTACGATATGGGCTATAGCCCATGGTCCAAAATGATGAGAAACGAGGCTAACTTTTTTTTTTCAAAATTTCAAAAAACATGGGCTATAACCCATCGTTTTTGTCATTTCGTCATTTTTTTCAAATCCTCAAAAATGATGAAAAATGGCGCGCTATAGTATGCCGTACGATATGGGCTATAGCCCATGGTCCAAAATGATGAGAAACGAGGCTAACTTTTTTTTCCAAAATTTCAAAAAACATGGGCTATAACCCATCGTTTTTGTCATTTCGTCATTTTTTTCAAATCCTCAAAAATGATGAAAAATGGCGCGCTATAGTATGCCGTACGATATGGGCTATAGCCCATGGTCCAAAATGATGAGAAACGAGGCTAACTTTTTTTTTCAAAATTTCAAAAAACATGGGCTATAACCCATCGTTTTTGTCATTTTGTCATTTTTTTCAAATCCTCAAAAATGATGAAAAACGGCTCGCTATAGTATGCCGTACGATATGGGCTATAGTCCATGGTCCAAAATGATGAGAAACGAGGCTAACTTTTTTTTTCAAAATTTCAAAAAACATGGGCTATAACCCATCGTTTTTGTCATTTCGTCATTTTTTTCAATTCCTCAAAAATGATGAAAAACGGCGCGCTATAGTATGCCGTACGATATGGGCTATAGCCCATGGTCCAAAATGATGAGAAACGAGGCTAACTTTTTTTTTCAAAATTTCAAAAAACATGGGCTATAACCCATCGTTTTTGTCATTTCGTCATTTTTTTCAAATCCTCAAAAATGATGAAAAACGGCGCGCTATAGTATGCCGTACGATATGGGCTATAGCCCATGGTCCAAAATGATGAGAAACGAGGCTAACTTTTTTTTCCAAAATTTCAAAAAACATGGGCTATAACCCATCGTTTTTGTCATTTCGTCATTTTTTCAAATCTTCAAAAATGATGAAAAACGGCGCGCTATAGTATGCCGTACAATATGGGCTATAGTCCATGGTCCAAAATGATGAGAAACGAGGCTAACTTCTTTTTTCAAATTTCAAAAAACATGCGCTATAACCCATCGTTTTTGTCATTTTGTCATTTTTTTCAAATCCTCAAAAATGATGAAAAACGGCTCGCTATAGTATGCCGTACGATATGGGCTATAGTCCATGGTCCAAAATGATGAGAAACGAGGCTAACTTCTTTTTTCAAATTTCAAAAAACATGGGCTATAACCCATCGTTTTTGTCATTTCGTCATTTTTTTCAAATCCTCAAAAATGATGAAAAACGGCGCGCTATAGTATGCCGTACGATATGGGCTATAGCCCATGGTCCAAAATGATGAGAAACGAGGCTAACTTCTTTTTTCAAATTTCAAAAAACATGGGCTATAACCCATCGTTTTTGTCATTTCGTCATTTTTTTCAAATCCTCAAAAATGATGAAAAACGGCGCGCTATAGTATGCCGTACGATATGGGCTATAGCCCATGGTCCAAAATGATGAGAAACGAGGCTAACTTTTTTTTTTCAAAATTTCAAAAAACATGGGCTATAACCCATCGTTTTTGTCATTTCGTCATTTTTTTCAAATCCTCAAAAATGATGAAAAATGGCGCGCTATAGTATGCCGTACGATATGGGCTATAGCCCATGGTCCAAAATGATGAGAAACGAGGCTAACTTTTTTTTCCAAAATTTCAAAAAACATGGGCTATAACCCATCGTTTTTGTCATTTCGTCATTTTTTTCAAATCCTCAAAAATGATGAAAAATGGCACGCTATAGTATGCCGTACGATATGGGCTATAGCCCATGGTCCAAAATGATGAGAAACGAGGCTAACTTTTTTTTTCAAAATTTCAAAAAACATGGGCTATAACCCATCGTTTTTGTCATTTTGTCATTTTTTTCAAATCCTCAAAAATGATGAAAAACGGCTCGCTATAGTATGCCGTACGATATGGGCTATAGTCCATGGTCCAAAATGATGAGAAACAAGGCTAACTTCTTTTTTCAAATTTCAAAAAACATGGGCTATAACCCATCGTTTTTGTCATTTCGTCATTTTTTTCAAATCCTCAAAAATGATGAAAAACGGCGCGCTATAGTATGCCGTACGATATGGGCTATAGCCCATGGTCCAAAATGATGAGAAACGAGGCTAACTTCTTTTTTCAAATTTCAAAAAACATGGGCTATAACCCATCGTTTTTGTCATTTCGTCATTTTTTTCAAATCCTCAAAAATGATGAAAAAACGGCGCGCTATAGTATGCCGTACGATATGGGCTATAGCCCATGGTCCAAAATGATGAGAAACGAGGCTAACTTCTTTTTTTCAAAATTTCAAAAAACATGGGCTATAACCCATCGTTTTTGTCATTTCGTCGTTTTTTTCAAATCCTCAAAAATGATGAAAAATGGCGCGCTATAGTATGCCGTACGATATGGGCTATAGCCCATGGTCCAAAATGATGAGAAACGAGGCTAACTTTTTTTTTCAAAATTTCAAAAAACATGGGCTATAACCCATCGTTTTTGTCATTTCGTCATTTTTTTCAAATCCTCAAAAATGATGAAAAATGGCGCGCTATAGTATGCCGTACGATATGGGCTATAGCCCATGGTCCAAAATGATGAGAAACGAGGCTAACTTTTTTTTTCAAAATTTCAAAAAACATGGGCTATAACCCATCGTTTTTGTCATTTCGTCATTTTTTTCAAATCCTCAAAAATGATGAAAAATGGCGCGCTATAGTATGCCGTACGATATGGGCTATAGCCCATGGTCCAAAATGATGAGAAACGAGGCTAACTTTTTTTTTCAAAATTTCAAAAAACATGGGCTATAACCCATCGTTTTTGTCATTTTGTCATTTTTTTCAAATCCTCAAAAATGATGAAAAACGGCTCGCTATAGTATGCCGTACGATATGGGCTATAGTCCATGGTCCAAAATGATGAGAAACAAGGCTAACTTCTTTTTTCAAATTTCAAAAAACATGGGCTATAACCCATCGTTTTTGTCATTTCGTCATTTTTTTCAAATCCTCAAAAATGATGAAAAACGGCGCGCTATAGTATGCCGTACGATATGGGCTATAGCCCATCGTCCAAAATGATGAGAAACGAGGCTAACTTCTTTTTTCAAATTTCAAAAAACATGGGCTATAACCCATCGTTTTTGTCATTTCGTCATTTTTTTCAAATCCTCAAAAATGATGAAAAAACGGCGCGCTATAGTATGCCGTACGATATGGGCTATAGCCCATGGTCCAAAATGATGAGAAACGAGGCTAACTTCTTTTTTTCAAAATTTCAAAAAACATGGGCTATAACCCATCGTTTTTGTCATTTCGTCATTTTTTTCAAATCCTCAAAAATGATGAAAAATGGCGCGCTATAGTATGCCGTACGATATGGGCTATAGCCCATGGTCCAAAATGATGAGAAACGAGGCTAACTTTTTTTTTCAAAATTTCAAAAAACATGGGCTATAACCCATCGTTTTTGTCATTTCGTCATTTTTTTCAAATCCTCAAAAATGATGAAAAATGGCGCGCTATAGTATGCCGTACGATATGGGCTATAGCCCATGGTCCAAAATGATGAGAAACGAGGCTAACTTTTTTTTTCAAAATTTCAAAAAACATGGGCTATAACCCATCGTTTTTGTCATTTCGTCATTTTTTTCAAATCCTCAAAAATGATGAAAAATGGCGCGCTATAGTATGCCGTACGATATGGGCTATAGCCCATGGTCCAAAATGATGAGAAACGAGGCTAACTTTTTTTTTCAAAATTTCAAAAAACATGGGCTATAACCCATCGTTTTTGTCATTTCGTCATTTTTTTCAAATCCTCAAAAATGATGAAAAACGGCTCGCTATAGTATGCCGTACGATATGGGCTATAGTCCATGGTCCAAAATGATGAGAAACGAGGCTAACTTCTTTTTTCAAATTTCAAAAAACATGGGCTATAACCCATCGTTTTTGTCATTTCGTCATTTTTTTCAAATCCTCAAAAATGATGAAAAACGGCGCGCTATAGTATGCCGTACGATATGGGCTATAGCCCATGGTCCAAAATGATGAGAAACGAGGCTAACTTTTTTTTTCAAAATTTCAAAAAACATGGGCTATAACCCATCGTTTTTGTCATTTCGTCATTTTTTTCAAATCCTCAAAAATGATGAAAAATGGCGCGCTATAGTATGCCGTACGATATGGGCTATAGCCCATGGTCCAAAATGATGAGAAACGAGGCTAACTTTTTTTTTCAAAATTTCAAAAAACATGGGCTATAACCCATCGTTTTTGTCATTTCGTCATTTTTTTCAAATCCTCAAAAATGATGAAAAACGGCGCGCTATAGTATGCCGTACGATATGGGCTATAGCCCATGGTCCAAAATTATGAGAAACGAGGCTAACTTTTTTTTTCAAAATTTCAAAAAACATGGGCTATAACCCATCGTTTTTGTCATTTCGTCATTTTTTTCAAATCCTCAAAAATGATGAAAAATGGCGCGCTATAGTATGCCGTACGATATGGGCTATAGCCCATGGTCCAAAATGATGAGAAACGAGGCTAACCTTTTTTTTCAAAATTTCAAAAAACATGGGCTATAACCCATCGTTTTTGTCATTTCGTCATTTTTTTCAAATCCTCAAAAATGATGAAAAATGGCGCGCTATAGTATGCCGTACGATATGGGCTATAGCCCATGGTCCAAAATGATGAGAAACGAGGCTAACTTTTTTTTTCAAAATTTCAAAAAACATGGGCTATAACCCATCGTTTTTGTCATTTTGTCATTTTTTTCAAATCCTCAAAAATGATGAAAAACGGCTCGCTATAGTATGCCGTACGATATGGGCTATAGTCCATGGTCCAAAATGATGAGAAACGAGGCTATCTTCTTTTTTCAAATTTCAAAAAACATGGGCTATAACCCATCGTTTTTGTCATTTCGTCATTTTTTTCAAATCCTCAAAAATGATGAAAAACGGCGCGCTATAGTATGCCGTACGATATGGGCTATAGCCCATGGTCCAAAATGATGAGAAACGAGGCTAACTTCTTTTTTCAAATTTCAAAAAACATGGGCTATAACCCATCGTTTTTGTCATTTCGTCATTTTTTTCAAATCCTCAAAAATGATGAAAAAACGGCGCGCTATAGTATGCCGTACGATATGGGCTATAGCCCATGGTCCAAAATGATGAGAAACGAGGCTAACTTCTTTTTTTCAAAATTTCAAAAAACATGGGCTATAACCCATCGTTTTTGTCATTTCGTCATTTTTTTCAAATCCTCAAAAATGATGAAAAATGGCGCGCTATAGTATGCCGTACGATATGGGCTATAGCCCATGGTCCAAAATGATGAGAAACGAGGCTAACTTTTTTTTTCAAAATTTCAAAAAACATGGGCTATAACCCATCGTTTTTGTCATTTTGTCATTTTTTTCAAATCCTCAAAAATGATGAAAAACGGCTCGCTATAGTATGCCGTACGATATGGGCTATAGTCCATGGTCCAAAATGATGAGAAACGAGGCTAACTTCTTTTTTCAAATTTCAAAAAACATGGGCTATAACCCATCGTTTTTGTCATTTCGTCATTTTTTTCAAATCCTCAAAAATGATGAAAAACGGCGCGCTATAGTATGCCGTACGATATGGGCTATAGCCCATGGTCCAAAATGATGAGAAACGAGGCTAACTTTTTTTTTCAAAATTTCAAAAAACATGGGCTATAACCCATCGTTTTTGTCATTTCGTCATTTTTTTCAAATCCTCAAAAATGATGAAAAATGGCGCGCTATAGTATGCCGTACGATATGGGCTATAGCCCATGGTCCAAAATGATGAGAAACGAGGCTAACTTTTTTTTTCAAAATTTCAAAAAACATGGGCTATAACCCATCGTTTTTGTCATTTTGTCATTTTTTTCAAATCCTCAAAAATGATGAAAAACGGCGCGCTATAGTATGCCGTACGATATGGGCTATAGCCCATGGTCCAAAATGATGAGAAACGAGGCTAACTTTTTTTTTCAAAATTTCAAAAAACATGGGCTATAACCCATCGTTTTTGTCATTTCGTCATTTTTTTCAAATCCTCAAAAATGATGAAAAATGGCGCGCTATAGTATGCCGTACGATATGGGCTATAGCCCATGGTCCAAAATGATGAGAAACGAGGCTAACTTTTTTTTTCAAAATTTCAAAAAACATGGGCTATAACCCATCGTTTTTGTCATTTCGTCATTTTTTTCAAATCCTCAAAAATGATGAAAAACGGCGCGCTATAGTATGCCGTACGATATGGGCTATAGCCCATGGTCCAAAATGATGAGAAACGAGGCTAACTTTTTTTTTCAAAATTTCAAAAAACATGGGCTATAACCCATCGTTTTTGTCATTTCGTCATTTTTTTCAAATCCTCAAAAATGATGAAAAATGGCGCGCTATAGTATGCCGTACGATATGGGCTATAGCCCATGGTCCAAAATGATGAGAAACGAGGCTAACTTTTTTTTTCAAAATTTCAAAAAACATGGGCTATAACCCATCGTTTTTGTCATTTCGTCATTTTTTTCAAATCCTCAAAAATGATGAAAAATGGCGCGCTATAGTATGCCGTACGATATGGGCTATAGCCCATGGTCCAAAATGATGAGAAACGAGGCTAACTTTTTTTTTCAAAATTTCAAAAAACATGGGCTATAACCCATCGTTTTTGTCATTTTGTCATTTTTTTCAAATCCTCAAAAATGATGAAAAACGGCTCGCTATAGTATGCCGTACGATATGGGCTATAGTCCATGGTCCAAAATGATGAGAAACGAGGCTATCTTCTTTTTTCAAATTTCAAAAAACATGGGCTATAACCCATCGTTTTTGTCATTTCGTCATTTTTTTCAAATCCTCAAAAATGATGAAAAACGGCGCGCTATAGTATGCCGTACGATATGGGCTATAGCCCATGGTCCAAAATGATGAGAAACGAGGCTAACTTCTTTTTTCAAATTTCAAAAAACATGGGCTATAACCCATCGTTTTTGTCATTTCGTCATTTTTTTCAAATCCTCAAAAATGATGAAAAAACGGCGCGCTATAGTATGCCGTACGATATGGGCTATAGCCCATGGTCCAAAATGATGAGAAACGAGGCTAACTTCTTTTTTTCAAAATTTCAAAAAACATGGGCTATAACCCATCGTTTTTGTCATTTCGTCATTTTTTTCAAATCCTCAAAAATGATGAAAAATGGCGCGCTATAGTATGCCGTACGATATGGGCTATAGCCCATGGTCCAAAATGATGAGAAACGAGGCTAACTTTTTTTTTCAAAATTTCAAAAAATATGGGCTATAACCCATCGTTTTTGTCATTTCGTCATTTTTTTCAAATCCTCAAAAATGATGAAAAACGGCGCGCTATAGTATGCCGTACGATATGGGCTATAGCCCATGGTCCAAAATGATGAGAAACGAGGCTAACTTTTTTTTTCAAAATTTCAAAAAACATGGGCTATAACCCATCGTTTTTGTCATTTCGTCATTTTTTTCAAATCCTCAAAAATGATGAAAAACGGCGCGCTATAGTATGCCGTACGATATGGGCTATAGCCCATGGTCCAAAATGATGAGAAACGAGGCTAACTTTTTTTTTCAAAATTTCAAAAAACATGGGCTATAACCCATCGTTTTTGTCATTTCGTCATTTTTTTCAAATCCTCAAAAATGATGAAAAACGGCGCGCTATAGTATGCCGTACGATATGGGCTATAGCCCATGGTCCAAAATGATGAGAAACGAGGCTAACTTTTTTTTTCAAAATTTCAAAAAACATGGGCTATAACCCATCGTTTTTGTCATTTCGTCATTTTTTTCAAATCCTCAAAAATGATGAAAAACGGCGCGCTATAGTATGCCGTACGATATGGGCTATAGCCCATGGTCCAAAATGATGAGAAACGAGGCTAACTTTTTTTTTTTAAATTTAAAAAAACATGGGCTATAACCCATCGTTTTTGTCATTTCGTCATTTTTTTCAAATCCTCAAAAATGATGAAAAACGGCGCGCTATAGTATGCCGTACGATATGGGCTATAGTCCATGGTCCAAAATGATGAGAAACGAGGCTAACTTTTTTTTTCAAAATTTCAAAAAACATGGGCTATAACCCATCGTTTTTGTCATTTCGTCATTTTTTTCAATTCCTCAAAAATGATGAAAAACGGCGCGCTATAGTATGCCGTACGATATGGGCTATAGCCCATGGTCCAAAATGATGAGAAACGAGGCTAACTTTTTTTTTCAAAATTTCAAAAAACATGGGCTATAACCCATCGTTTTTGTCATTTCGTCATTTTTTTCAAATCCTCAAAAATGATGAAAAACGGCGCGCTATAGTATGCCGTACGATATGGGCTATAGCCCATGGTCCAAAATGATGAGAAACGAGGCTAACTTTTTTTTCCAAAATTTCAAAAAACATGGGCTATAACCCGTCATTTTTTTCAAATCCTCAAAAATGATGAAAAATGGCGCGCTATAGTATGCCGTACGATATGGGCTATAGCCCATGGTCCAAAATGATGAGAAACGAGGCTAACTTTTTTTTTTTTAATTTAAAAAAACATGGGCTATAACCCATCGTTTTTGTCATTTCGTCATTTTTTTCAAATCCTCAAAAATGATGAAAAACGGCGCGCTATAGTATGCCGTACGATATGGGCTATAGTCCATGGTCCAAAATGATGAGAAACGAGGCTAACTTTTTTTTTCAAAATTTCAAAAAACATGGGCTATAACCCATCGTTTTTGTCATTTCGTCATTTTTTTCAATTCCTCAAAAATGATGAAAAACGGCGCGCTATAGTATGCCGTACGATATGGGCTATAGCCCATGGTCCAAAATGATGAGAAACGAGGCTAACTTTTTTTTCCAAAATTTCAAAAAACATGGGCTATAACCCATCGTTTTTGTCATTTCGTCATTTTTTCAAATCTTCAAAAATGATGAAAAACGGCGCGCTATAGTATGCCGTACAATATGGGCTATAGTCCATGGTCCAAAATGATGAGAAACGAGGCTAACTTCTTTTTTCAAATTTCAAAAAACATGCGCTATAACCCATCGTTTTTGTCATTTTGTCATTTTTTTCAAATCCTCAAAAATGATGAAAAACGGCTCGCTATAGTATGCCGTACGATATGGGCTATAGTCCATGGTCCAAAATGATGAGAAACGAGGCTAACTTCTTTTTTCAAATTTCAAAAAACATGGGCTATAACCCATCGTTTTTGTCATTTCGTCATTTTTTTCAAATCCTCAAAAATGATGAAAAACGGCGCGCTATAGTATGCCGTACGATATGGGCTATAGCCCATGGTCCAAAATGATGAGAAACGAGGCTAACTTCTTTTTTCAAATTTCAAAAAACATGGGCTATAACCCATCGTTTTTGTCATTTCGTCATTTTTTTCAAATCCTCAAAAATGATGAAAAATGGCGCGCTATTGTATGCCGTACGATATGGGCTATAGCCCATGGTCCAAAATGATGAGAAACGAGGCTAACTTTTTTTTTCAAAATTTCAAAAAACATGGGCTATAACCCATCGTTTTTGTCATTTCGTCATTTTTTTCAAATCCTCAAAAATGATGAAAAACGGCGCGCTATAGTATGCCGTACGATATGGGCTATAGCCCATGGTCCAAAATGATGAGAAACGAGGCTAACTTTTTTTTTCAAAATTTCAAAAAACATGGGCTATAACCCATCGTTTTTGTCATTTCGTCATTTTTTTTCAAATCCTCAAAAATGATGAAAAACGGCGCGCTATAGTATGCCGTACGATATGGGCTATAGTCCATGGTCCAAAATGATGAGAAACGAGGCTAACTTTTTTTTTCAAAATTTCAAAAAACATGGGCTATAAACCATCGTTTTTGTCATTTCGTCATTTTTTTCAAATCCTCAAAAATGATGAAAAACGGCGCGCTATAGTATGCCGTACGATATGGGCTATAGCCCATGGTCCAAAATGATGAGAAACGAGGCTAACTTTTTTTTTCAAAATTTCAAAAAACATGGGCTATAACCCATCGTTTTTGTCATTTCGTCATTTTTTTCAAATCCTCAAAAATGATGAAAAATGGCGCGCTATAGTATGCCGTACGATATGGGCTATAGCCCATGGTCCAAAATGATGAGAAACGAGGCTAACTTTTTTTTCCAAAATTTCAAAAAACATGGGCTATAACCCATCGTTTTTGTCATTTCGTCATTTTTTTCAAATCCTCAAAAATGATGAAAAATGGCGCGCTATAGTATGCCGTACGATATGGGCTATAGCCCATGGTCCAAAATGATGAGAAACGAGGCTAACTTTTTTTTTCAAAATTTCAAAAAACATGGGCTATAACCCATCGTTTTTGTCATTTTGTCATTTTTTTCAAATCCTCAAAAATGATGAAAAACGGCTCGCTATAGTATGCCGTACGATATGGGCTATAGTCCATGGTCCAAAATGATGAGAAACAAGGCTAACTTCTTTTTTCAAATTTCAAAAAACATGGGCTATAACCCATCGTTTTTGTCATTTCGTCATTTTTTTCAAATCCTCAAAAATGATGAAAAACGGCGCGCTATAGTATGCCGTACGATATGGGCTATAGCCCATGGTCCAAAATGATGAGAAACGAGGCTAACTTCTTTTTTCAAATTTCAAAAAACATGGGCTATAACCCATCGTTTTTGTCATTTCGTCATTTTTTTCAAATCCTCAAAAATGATGAAAAAACGGCGCGCTATAGTATGCCGTACAATATGGGCTATAGCCCATGGTCCAAAATGATGAGAAACGAGGCTAACTTTTTTTTTCAAAATTTCAAAAAACATGGGCTATAACCCATCGTTTTTGTCATTTCGTCATTTTTTTCAAATCCTCAAAAATGATGAAAAATGGCGCGCTATAGTATGCCGTACGATATGGGCTATAGCCCATGGTCCAAAATGATGAGAAACGAGGCTAACTTTTTTTTTCAAAATTTCAAAAAACATGGGCTATAACCCATCGTTTTTGTCATTTCGTCATTTTTTTCAAATCCTCAAAAATGATGAAAAATGGCGCGCTATAGTATGCCGTACGATATGGGCTATAGCCCATGGTCCAAAATGATGAGAAACGAGGCTAACTTTTTTTTTCAAATTTTCAAAAAACATGGGCTATAACCCATCGTTTTTGTCATTTCGTCATTTTTTTCAAATCCTCAAAAATGATGAAAAATGGCGCGCTATAGTATGCCGTACGATATGGGCTATAGCCCATGGTCCAAAATGATGAGAAACGAGGCTAACTTTTTTTTTCAAAATTTCAAAAAACATGGGCTATAACCCATCGTTTTTGTCATTTCGTCATTTTTTTCAAATCCTCAAAAATGATGAAAAATGGCGCGCTATAGTATGCCGTACGATATGGGCTATAGCCCATGGTCCAAAATGATGAGAAACGAGGCTAACTTTTTTTTTCAAAATTTCAAAAAACATGGGCTATAACCCATCGTTTTTGTCATTTCGTCATTTTTTTCAAATCCTCAAAAATGATGAAAAATGGCGCGCTATAGTATGCCGTACGATATGGGCTATAGCCCATGGTCCAAAATGATGAGAAACGAGGCTAACTTTTTTTTTCAAAATTTCAAAAAACATGGGCTATAACCCATCGTTTTTGTCATTTCGTCATTTTTTTCAAATCCTCAAAAATGATGAAAAATGGCGCGCTATAGTATGCCGTACGATATGGGCTATAGCCCATGGTCCAAAATGATGAGAAACGAGGCTAACTTCTTTTTTCAAATTTCAAAAAACATGGGCTATAACCCATCGTTTTTGTCATTTCGTCATTTTTTTCAAATCCTCAAAAATGATGAAAAAACGGCGCGCTATAGTATGCCGTACGATATGGGCTATAGCCCATGGTCCAAAATGATGAGAAACGAGGCTAACTTCTTTTTTTCAAAATTTCAAAAAACATGGGCTATAACCCATCGTTTTTGTCATTTCGTCATTTTTTTAAAATCCTCAAAAATGATGAAAAATGGCGCGCTATAGTATGCCGTACGATATGGGCTATAGCCCATGGTCCAAAATGATGAGAAACGAGGCTAACTTTTTTTTTCAAAATTTCAAAAAACATGGGCTATAACCCATCGTTTTTGTCATTTCGTCATTTTTTTCAAATCCTCAAAAATGATGAAAAACGGCGCGCTATAGTATGCCGTACGATATGGGCTATAGCCCATGGTCCAAAATGATGAGAAACGAGGCTAACTTTTTTTTTCAAAATTTCAAAAAACATGGGCTATAACCCATCGTTTTTGTCATTTCGTCATTTTTTTCAAATCCTCAAAAATGATGAAAAACGGCGCGCTATAGTATGCCGTACGATATGGGCTATAGCCCATGGTCCAAAATGATGAGAAACGAGGCTAACTTTTTTTTTCAAAATTTCAAAAAACATGGGCTATAACCCATCGTTTTTGTCATTTCGTCATTTTTTTCAAATCCTCAAAAATGATGAAAAACGGCGCGCTATAGTATGCCGTACGATATGGGCTATAGCCCATGGTCCAAAATGATGAGAAACGAGGCTAACTTTTTTTTTCAAAATTTCAAAAAACATGGGCTATAACCCATCGTTTTTGTCATTTCGTAATTTTTTTCAAATCCTCAAAAATGATGAAAAATGGCGCGCTATAGTATGCCGTACGATATGGGCTATAGCTCATGGTCCAAAATGATGAGAAACGAGGCTAACTTTTTTTTTCAAAATTTCAAAAAACATGGGCTATAACCCATCGTTTTTGTCATTTCGTCATTTTTTTCAAATCCTCAAAAATGATGAAAAACGGCGCGCTATAGTATGCCGTACGATATGGGCTATAGCCCATGGTCCAAAATGATGAGAAACGAGGCTAACTTTTTTTTTCAAAATTTCAAAAAACATGGGCTATAACCCATCGTTTTTGTCATTTCGTCATTTTTTTCAAATCCTCAAAAATGATGAAAAATGGCGCGCTATAGTATGCCGTACGATATGGGCTATAGCCCATGGTCCAAAATGATGAGAAACGAGGCTAACTTTTTTTTTTTAAATTTCAAAAAACATGGGCTATAACCCATCGTTTTTGTCATTTCGTCATTTTTTTCAAATCCTCAAAAATGATGAAAAACGGCGCGCTATAGTATGCCGTACGATATGGGCTATAGTCCATGGTCCAAAATGATGAGAAACGAGGCTAACTTTTTTTTTCAAAATTTCAAAAAACATGGGCTATAACCCATCGTTTTTGTCATTTCGTCATTTTTTTCAATTCCTCAAAAATGATGAAAAACGGCGCGCTATAGTATGCCGTACGATATGGGCTATAGCCCATGGTCCAAAATGATGAGAAACGAGGCTAACTTTTTTTTTCAAAATTTCAAAAAACATGGGCTATAACCCATCGTTTTTGTCATTTCGTCATTTTTTTCAAATCCTCAAAAATGATGAAAAACGGCGCGCTATAGTATGCCGTACGATATGGGCTATAGCCCATGGTCCAAAATGATGAGAAACGAGGCTAACTTTTTTTTCCAAAATTTCAAAAAACATGGGCTATAACCCATCGTTTTTGTCATTTCGTCATTTTTTCAAATCTTCAAAAATGATGAAAAACGGCGCGCTATAGTATGCCGTACAATATGGGCTATAGTCCATGGTCCAAAATGATGAGAAACGAGGCTAACTTCTTTTTTCAAATTTCAAAAAACATGCGCTATAACCCATCGTTTTTGTCATTTTGTCATTTTTTTCAAATCCTCAAAAATGATGAAAAACGGCGCGCTATAGTATGCCGTACGATATGGGCTATAGCCCATGGTCCAAAATGATGAGAAACGAGGCTAACTTTTTTTTTCAAAATTTCAAAAAACATGGGCTATAACCCATCGTTTTTGTCATTTCGTCATTTTTTTCAAATCCTCAAAAATGATGAAAAACGGCGCGCTATAGTATGCCGTACGATATGGGCTATAGCCCATGGTCCAAAATGATGAGAAACGAGGCTAACTTTTTTTTTCAAAATTTCAAAAAACATGGGCTATAACCCATCGTTTTTGTCATTTCGTCATTTTTTTCAAATCCTCAAAAATGATGAAAAATGGCGCGCTATAGTATGCCGTACGATATGGGCTATAGCCCATGGTCCAAAATGATGAGAAACGAGGCTAACTTTTTTTTTTTAAATTTCAAAAAACATGGGCTATAACCCATCGTTTTTGTCATTTCGTCATTTTTTTCAAATCCTCAAAAATGATGAAAAACGGCGCGCTATAGTATGCCGTACGATATGGGCTATAGTCCATGGTCCAAAATGATGAGAAACGAGGCTAACTTTTTTTTTCAAAATTTCAAAAAACATGGGCTATAACCCATCGTTTTTGTCATTTCGTAATTTTTTTTCAATTCCTCAAAAATGATGAAAAACGGCGCGCTATAGTATGCCGTAGGATATGGGCTATAGCCCATGGTCCAAAATGATGAGAAACGAGGCTAACTTTTTTTTTCAAAATTTCAAAAAACATGGGCTATAACCCATCGTTTTTGTCATTTTGTCATTTTTTTCAAATCCTCAAAAATGATGAAAAACGGCGCGCTATAGTATGCCGTACGATATGGGCTATAGCCCATGGTCCAAAATGATGAGAAACGAGGCTAACTTTTTTTTCCAAAATTTCAAAAAACATGGGCTATAACCCATCGTTTTTGTCATTTCGTCATTTTTTAAAATCTTCAAAAATGATGAAAAACGGCGCGCTATAGTATGCCGTACAATATGGGCTATAGTCCATGGTCCAAAATGATGAGAAACGAGGCTAACTTCTTTTTTCAAATTTCAAAAAACATGCGCTATAACCCATCGTTTTTGTCATTTTGTCATTTTTTTCAAATCCTCAAAAATGATGAAAAACGGCTCGCTATAGTATGCCGTACGATATGGGCTATAGTCCATGGTCCAAAATGATGAGAAACGAGGCTAACTTCTTTTTTCAAATTTCAAAAAACATGGGCTATAACCCATCGTTTTTGTCATTTCGTCATTTTTTTCAAATCCTCAAAAATGATGAAAAACGGCGCGCTATAGTATGCCCTACGATATGGGCTATAGCCCATGGTCCAAAATGATGAGAAACGAGGCTAACTTCTTTTTTCAAATTTCAAAAAACATGGGCTATAACCCATCGTTTTTGTCATTTCGTCATTTTTTTTAAATCCTCAAAAATGATGAAAAATGGCGCGCTATTGTATGCCGTACGATATGGGCTATAGCCCATGGTCCAAAATGATGAGAAACGAGGCTAACCTTTTTTTTCAAAATTTCAAAAAACATGGGCTATAACCCATCGTTTTTGTCATTTCGTCATTTTTTTCAAATCCTCAAAAATGATGAAAAACGGCGCGCTATAGTATGCCGTACGATATGGGCTATAGTCCATGGTCCAAAATGATGAGAAACGAGGCTAACTTTTTTTTTCAAAATTTCAAAAAACATGGGCTATAACCCATCGTTTTTGTCATTTCGTCATTTTTTTCAAATCCTCAAAAATGATGAAAAATGGCGCGCTATAGTATGCCGTACGATATGGGCTATAGCCCATGGTCCAAAATGATGAGAAACGAGGCTAACTTTTTTTTTCAAAATTTCAAAAAACATGGGCTATAACCCATCGTTTTTGTCATTTCGTCATTTTTTTCAAATCCTCAAAAATGATGAAAAACGGCGCGCTATAGTATGCCGTACGATATGGGCTATAGCCCATGGTCCAAAATGATGAGAAACGAGGCTAACTTTTTTTTTCAAAATTTCAAAAAACATGGGCTATAACCCATCGTTTTTGTCATTTTGTCATTTTTTTCAAATCCTCAAAAATGATGAAAAACGGCTCGCTATAGTATGCCGTACGATATGGGCTATAGTCCATGGTCCAAAATGATGAGAAACGAGGCTATCTTCTTTTTTCAAATTTCAAAAAACATGGGCTATAACCCATCGTTTTTGTCATTTCGTCATTTTTTTCAAATCCTCAAAAATGATGAAAAACGGCGCGCTATAGTATGCCGTACGATATGGGCTATAGCCCATGGTCCAAAATGATGAGAAACGAGGCTAACTTCTTTTTTCAAATTTCAAAAAACATGGGCTATAACCCATCGTTTTTGTCATTTCGTCATTTTTTTTAAATCCTCAAAAATGATGAAAAATGGCGCGCTATTGTATGCCGTACGATATGGGCTATAGCCCATGGTCCAAAATGATGAGAAACGAGGCTAACCTTTTTTTTCAAAATTTCAAAAAACATGGGCTATAACCCATCGTTTTTGTCATTTCGTCATTTTTTTCAAATCCTCAAAAATGATGAAAAACGGCGCGCTATAGTATGCCGTACGATATGGGCTATAGTCCATGGTCCAAAATGATGAGAAACGAGGCTAACTTTTTTTTTCAAAATTTCAAAAAACATGGGCTATAACCCATCGTTTTTGTCATTTCGTCATTTTTTTCAAATCCTCAAAAATGATGAAAAATGGCGCGCTATAGTATGCCGTACGATATGGGCTATAGCCCATGGTCCAAAATGATGAGAAACGAGGCTAACTTTTTTTTTCAAAATTTCAAAAAACATGGGCTATAACCCATCGTTTTTGTCATTTCGTCATTTTTTTCAAATCCTCAAAAATGATGAAAAATGGCGCGCTATAGTATGCCGTACGATATGGGCTATAGCCCATGGTCCAAAATGATGAGAAACGAGGCTAACTTTTTTTTTCAAAATTTCAAAAAACATGGGCTATAACCCATCGTTTTTGTCATTTCGTCATTTTTTTCAAATCCTCAAAAATGATGAAAAATGGCGCGCTATAGTATGCCGTACGATATGGGCTATAGCCCATGGTCCAAAATGATGAGAAACGAGGCTAACTTTTTTTTTCAAAATTTCAAAAAACATGGGCTATAACCCATCGTTTTTGTCATTTCGTCATTTTTTTCAAATCCTCAAAAATGATGAAAAATGGCGCGCTATAGTATGCCGTACGATATGGGCTATAGCCCATGGTCCAAAATGATGAGAAACGAGGCTAACTTTTTTTTTCAAAATTTCAAAAAACATGGGCTATAACCCATCGTTTTTGTCATTTCGTCATTTTTTTCAAATCCTCAAAAATGATGAAAAACGGCGCGCTATAGTATGCCGTACGATATGGGCTATAGCCCATGGTCCAAAATGATGAGAAACGAGGCTAACTTTTTTTTTCAAAATTTCAAAAAACATGGGCTATAACCCATCGTTTTTGTCATTTTGTCATTTTTTTCAAATCCTCAAAAATGATGAAAAACGGCTCGCTATAGTATGCCGTACGATATGGGCTATAGTCCATGGTCCAAAATGATGAGAAACGAGGCTATCTTCTTTTTTCAAATTTCAAAAAACATGGGCTATAACCCATCGTTTTTGTCATTTCGTCATTTTTTTCAAATCCTCAAAAATGATGAAAAACGGCGCGCTATAGTATGCCGTACGATATGGGCTATAGCCCATGGTCCAAAATGATGAGAAACGAGGCTAACTTCTTTTTTCAAATTTCAAAAAACATGGGCTATAACCCATCGTTTTTGTCATTTCGTCATTTTTTTTAAATCCTCAAAAATGATGAAAAATGGCGCGCTATTGTATGCCGTACGATATGGGCTATAGCCCATGGTCCAAAATGATGAGAAACGAGGCTAACCTTTTTTTTCAAAATTTCAAAAAACATGGGCTATAACCCATCGTTTTTGTCATTTCGTCATTTTTTTCAAATCCTCAAAAATGATGAAAAACGGCGCGCTATAGTATGCCGTACGATATGGGCTATAGTCCATGGTCCAAAATGATGAGAAACGAGGCTAA
Organism: Protomyctophum bolini; assembly: GCF_963924005.1. Taxonomy (NCBI): domain Eukaryota; kingdom Metazoa; phylum Chordata; class Actinopteri; order Myctophiformes; family Myctophidae; genus Protomyctophum; species Protomyctophum bolini. The sequence goes on from NC_137876.1 coordinate 17,555,331, forward strand.
CTTTTTTTTTCAAAATTTCAAAAAACATGGGCTATAACCCATCGTTTTTGTCATTTCGTCATTTTTTTCAAATCCTCAAAAATGATGAAAAATGGCGCGCTATAGTATGCCGTACGATATGGGCTATAGCCCATGGTCCAAAATGATGAGAAACGAGGCTAACTTTTTTTTTCAAAATTTCAAAAAACATGGGCTATAACCCATCGTTTTTGTCATTTCGTCATTTTTTTCAAATCCTCAAAAATGATGAAAAATGGCGCGCTATAGTATGCCGTACGATATGGGCTATAGCCCATGGTCCAAAATGATGAGAAACGAGGCTAACTTTTTTTTTCAAAATTTCAAAAAACATGGGCTATAACCCATCGTTTTTGTCATTTCGTCATTTTTTTCAAATCCTCAAAAATGATGAAAAATGGCGCGCTATAGTATGCCGTACGATATGGGCTATAGCCCATGGTCCAAAATGATGAGAAACGAGGCTAACTTTTTTTTTCAAAATTTCAAAAAACATGGGCTATAACCCATCGTTTTTGTCATTTTGTCATTTTTTTCAAATCCTCAAAAATGATGAAAAACGGCTCGCTATAGTATGCCGTACGATATGGGCTATAGTCCATGGTCCAAAATGATGAGAAACGAGGCTATCTTCTTTTTTCAAATTTCAAAAAACATGGGCTATAACCCATCGTTTTTGTCATTTCGTCATTTTTTTCAAATCCTCAAAAATGATGAAAAACGGCGCGCTATAGTATGCCGTACGATATGGGCTATAGCCCATGGTCCAAAATGATGAGAAACGAGGCTAACTTCTTTTTTCAAATTTCAAAAAACATGGGCTATAACCCATCGTTTTTGTCATTTCGTCATTTTTTTTAAATCCTCAAAAATGATGAAAAATGGCGCGCTATAGTATGCCGTACGATATGGGCTATAATGGTCCAAAATGATGAGAAACGAGGCTAACTTTTTTTTCAAAATTTCAAAAAACATGGGCTATAACCCATCGTTTTTGTCATTTTGTCATTTTTTTCAAATCCTCAAAAATGATGAAAAACGGCTCGCTATAGTATGCCGTACGATATGGGCTATAGTCCATGGTCCAAAATGATGAGAAACGAGGCTATCTTCTTTTTTCAAATTTCAAAAAACATGGGCTATAACCCATCGTTTTTGTCATTTCGTCATTTTTTTCAAATCCTCAAAAATGATGAAAAACGGCGCGCTATAGTATGCCGTACGATATGGGCTATAGCCCATGGTCCAAAATGATGAGAAACGAGGCTAACTTCTTTTTTCAAATTTCAAAAAACATGGGCTATAACCCATCGTTTTTGTCATTTCGTCATTTTTTTCAAATCCTCAAAAATGATGAAAAAACGGCGCGCTATAGTATGCCGTACGATATGGGCTATAGCCCATGGTCCAAAATGATGAGAAACGAGGCTAACTTCTTTTTTCAAATTTCAAAAAACATGGGCTATAACCCATCGTTTTTGTCATTTCGTCATTTTTTTCAAATCCTCAAAAATGATGAAAAATGGCGCGCTATAGTATGCCGTACGATATGGGCTATAGCCCATGGTCCAAAATGATGAGAAACGAGGCTAACTTTTTTTTTCAAAATTTCAAAAAACATGGGCTATAACCCATCGTTTTTGTCATTTTGTCATTTTTTTCAAATCCTCAAAAATGATGAAAAACGGCTCGCTATAGTATGCCGTACGATATGGGCTATAGTCCATGGTCCAAAATGATGAGAAACGAGGCTATCTTCTTTTTTCAAATTTCAAAAAACATGGGCTATAACCCATCGTTTTTGTCATTTCGTCATTTTTTTCAAATCCTCAAAAATGATGAAAAACGGCGCGCTATAGTATGCCGTACGATATGGGCTATAGCCCATGGTCCAAAATGATGAGAAACGAGGCTAACTTCTTTTTTCAAATTTCAAAAAACATGGGATATAACCCATCGTTTTTGTCATTTCGTCATTTTTTTCAAATCCTCAAAAATGATGAAAAAACGGCGCGCTATAGTATGCCGTACGATATGGGCTATAGCCCATGGTCCAAAATGATGAGAAACGAGGCTAACTTTTTTTTTCAAAATTTCAAAAAACATGGGCTATAACCCATCGTTTTTGTCATTTCGTCATTTTTTTCAAATCCTCAAAAATGATGAAAAATGGCGCGCTATAGTATGCCGTACGATATGGGCTATAGCCCATGGTCCAAAATGATGAGAAACGAGGCTAACTTTTTTTTTCAAAATTTCAAAAAACATGGGCTATAACCCATCGTTTTTGTCATTTCGTCATTTTTTTCAAATCCTCAAAAATGATGAAAAACGGCGCGCTATAGTATGCCGTACGATATTGGCTATAGCCCATGGTCCAAAATGATGAGAAACGAGGCTAACTTTTTTTTTCAAAATTTCAAAAAACATGGGCTATAACCCATCGTTTTTGTCATTTCGTCATTTTTTTCAAATCCTCAAAAATGATGAAAAACGGCGCGCTATAGTATGCCGTACGATATGGGCTATAGCCCATGGTCCAAAATGATGAGAAACGAGGCTAACTTCTTTTTTCAAATTTCAAAAAACATGTGCTATAACCCATCGTTTTTGTCATTTCGTCATTTTTTTTAAATCCTCAAAAATGATGAAAAATGGCGCGCTATAGTATGCCGTACGATATGGGCTATAATGGTCCAAAATGATGAGAAACGAGGCTAACCTTTTTTTCAAATTTCAAAAAACATGGGCTATAACCCATCGTTTTTGTCATTTCGTCATTTTTTTCAAATCCTCAAAAATGATGAAAAAACGGCGCGCTATAGTATGCCGTACGATATGGGCTATAGCCCATGGTCCAAAATGATGAGAAACGAGGCTAACTTCTTTTTTCAAATTTCAAAAAACATGGGCTATAACCCATCGTTTTTGTCATTTCGTCATTTTTTTCAAATCCTCAAAAATGATGAAAAATGGCGCGCTATAGTATGCCGTACGATATGGGCTATAGCCCATGGTCCAAAATGATGAGAAACGAGGCTAACTTTTTTTTTCAAAATTTCAAAAAACATGGGCTATAACCCATCGTTTTTGTCATTTTGTCATTTTTTTCAAATCCTCAAAAATGATGAAAAACGGCTCGCTATAGTATGCCGTACGATATGGGCTATAGTCCATGGTCCAAAATGATGAGAAACGAGGCTATCTTCTTTTTTCAAATTTCAAAAAACATGGGCTATAACCCATCGTTTTTGTCATTTCGTCATTTTTTTCAAATCCTCAAAAATGATGAAAAATGGCGCGCTATAGTATGCCGTACGATATGGGCTATAGCCCATGGTCCAAAATGATGAGAAACGAGGCTAACTTTTTTTTTCAAAATTTCAAAAAACATGGGCTATAACCCATCGTTTTTGTCATTTTGTCATTTTTTTCAAATCCTCAAAAATGATGAAAAACGGCTCGCTATAGTATGCCGTACGATATGGGCTATAGTCCATGGTCCAAAATGATGAGAAACGAGGCTATCTTCTTTTTTCAAATTTCAAAAAACATGGGCTATAACCCATCGTTTTTGTCATTTCGTCATTTTTTTCAAATCCTCAAAAATGATGAAAAACGGCGCGCTATAGTATGCCGTACGATATGGGCTATAGCCCATGGTCCAAAATGATGAGAAACGAGGCTAACTTCTTTTTTCAAATTTCAAAAAACATGGGATATAACCCATCGTTTTTGTCATTTCGTCATTTTTTTCAAATCCTCAAAAATGATGAAAAAACGGCGCGCTATAGTATGCCGTACGATATGGGCTATAGCCCATGGTCCAAAATGATGAGAAACGAGGCTAACTTTTTTTTTCAAAATTTCAAAAAACATGGGCTATAACCCATCGTTTTTGTCATTTCGTAATTTTTTTCAAATCCTCAAAAATGATGAAAAATGGCGCGCTATAGTATGCCGTACGATATGGGCTATAGCCCATGGTCCAAAATGATGAGAAACGAGGCTAACTTTTTTTTTCAAAATTTCAAAAAACATGGGCTATAACCCATCGTTTTTGTCATTTCGTCATTTTTTTCAAATCCTCAAAAATGATGAAAAACGGCGCGCTATAGTATGCCGTACGATATTGGCTATAGCCCATGGTCCAAAATGATGAGAAACGAGGCTAACTTTTTTTTTCAAAATTTCAAAAAACATGGGCTATAACCCATCGTTTTTGTCATTTCGTCATTTTTTTCAAATCCTCAAAAATGATGAAAAACGGCGCGCTATAGTATGCCGTACGATATGGGCTATAGCCTATGGTCCAAAATGATGAGAAACGAGGCTAACTTTTTTTTTCAAAATTTCAAAAAACATGGGCTATAACCCATCGTTTTTGTCATTTCGTCATTTTTTTCAAATCCTCAAAAATGATGAAAAACGGCGCGCTATAGTATGCCGTACGATATGGGCTATAGCCCATGGTCCAAAATGATGAGAAACGAGGCTAACTTTTTTTTTCAAAATTTCAAAAAACATGGGCTATAACCCATCGTTTTTGTCATTTCGTATTTTTTTTCAAATCCTCAAAAATGATGAAAAATGGCGCGCTATAGTATGCCGTACGATATGGGCTATAGCCCATGGTCCAAAATGATGAGAAACGAGGCTAACTTTTTTTTTCAAAATTTCAAAAAACATGGGCTATAACCCATCGTTTTTGTCATTTTGTCATTTTTTTCAAATCCTCAAAAATGATGAAAAACGGCGCGCTATAGTATGCCGTACGATATGGGCTATAGCCCATGGTCCAAAATGATGAGAAACGAGGCTAACTTCTTTTTTCAAATTTCAAAAAACATGGGCTATAACCCATCGTTTTTGTCATTTCGTCATTTTTTTCAAATCCTCAAAAATGATGAAAAAACGGCGCGCTATAGTATGCCGTACGATATGGGCTATAGCCCATGGTCCAAAATGATGAGAAACGAGGCTAACTTCTTTTTTTCAAAATTTCAAAAAACATGGGCTATAACCCATCGTTTTTGTCATTTCGTCATTTTTTTCAAATCCTCAAAAATGATGAAAAATGGCGCGCTATAGTATGCCGTACGATATGGGCTATAGCCCATGGTCCAAAATGATGAGAAACGAGGCTAACTTTTTTTTTCAAAATTTCAAAAAACATGGGCTATAACCCATCGTTTTTGTCATTTCGTCATTTTTTTCAAATCCTCAAAAATGATGAAAAACGGCGCGCTATAGTATGCCGTACGATATGGGCTATAGCCCATGGTCCAAAATGATGAGAAACGAGGCTAACTTTTTTTTTTCAAAATTTCAAAAAACATGGGCTATAACCCATCGTTTTTGTCATTTCGTCATTTTTTTCAAATCCTCAAAAATGATGAAAAATGGCGCGCTATAGTATGCCGTACGATATGGGCTATAGCCCATGGTCCAAAATGATGAGAAACGAGGCTAACTTTTTTTTTCAAAATTTCAAAAAACATGGGCTATAACCCATCGTTTTTGTCATTTCGTCATTTTTTTCAAATCCTCAAAAATGATGAAAAACGGCGCGCTATAGTATGCCGTACGATATGGGCTATAGCCTATGGTCCAAAATGATGAGAAACGAGGCTAACTTTTTTTTTCAAAATTTAAAAAAACATGGGCTATAACCCATCGTTTTTGTCATTTCGTCATTTTTTTCAAATCCTCAAAAATGATGAAAAACGGCGCGCTATAGTATGCCGTACGATATGGGCTATAGCCCATGGTCCAAAATGATGAGAAACGAGGCTAACTTTTTTTTTCAAAATTTCAAAAAACATGGGCTATAACCCATCGTTTTTGTCATTTCGTAATTTTTTTCAAATCCTCAAAAATGATGAAAAATGGCGCGCTATAGTATGCCGTACGATATGGGCTATAGCCCATGGTCCAAAATGATGAGAAACGAGGCTAACTTTTTTTTTCAAAATTTCAAAAAACATGGGCTATAACCCATCGTTTTTGTCATTTCGTCATTTTTTTCAAATCCTCAAAAATGATGAAAAAACGGCGCGCTATAGTATGCCGTACGATATGGGCTATAGCCCATGGTCCAAAATGATGAGAAACGAGGCTAACTTTTTTTTTCAAAATTTCAAAAAACATGGGCTATAACCCATCGTTTTTGTCATTTCGTATTTTTTTTCAAATCCTCAAAAATGATGAAAAATGGCGCGCTATAGTATGCCGTACGATATGGGCTATAGCCCATGGTCCAAAATGATGAGAAACGAGGCTAACTTTTTTTTTCAAAATTTCAAAAAACATGGGCTATAACCCATCGTTTTTGTCATTTTGTCATTTTTTTCAAATCCTCAAAAATGATGAAAAACGGCGCGCTATAGTATGCCGTACGATATGGGCTATAGCCCATGGTCCAAAATGATGAGAAACGAGGCTAACTTCTTTTTTCAAATTTCAAAAAACATGGGCTATAACCCATCGTTTTTGTCATTTCGTCATTTTTTTCAAATCCTCAAAAATGATGAAAAAACGGCGCGCTATAGTATGCCGTACGATATGGGCTATAGCCCATGGTCCAAAATGATGAGAAACGAGGCTAACTTCTTTTTTTCAAAATTTCAAAAAACATGGGCTATAACCCATCGTTTTTGTCATTTCGTCATTTTTTTCAAATCCTCAAAAATGATGAAAAATGGCGCGCTATAGTATGCCGTACGATATGGGCTATAGCCCATGGTCCAAAATGATGAGAAACGAGGCTAACTTTTTTTTTCAAAATTTCAAAAAACATGGGCTATAACCCATCGTTTTTGTCATTTCGTCATTTTTTTCAAATCCTCAAAAATGATGAAAAACGGCGCGCTATAGTATGCCGTACGATATGGGCTATAGCCCATGGTCCAAAATGATGAGAAACGAGGCTAACTTTTTTTTTTCAAAATTTCAAAAAACATGGGCTATAACCCATCGTTTTTGTCATTTCGTCATTTTTTTCAAATCCTCAAAAATGATGAAAAATGGCGCGCTATAGTATGCCGTACGATATGGGCTATAGCCCATGGTCCAAAATGATGAGAAACGAGGCTAACTTTTTTTTTCAAAATTTCAAAAAACATGGGCTATAACCCATCGTTTTTGTCATTTCGTCATTTTTTTCAAATCCTCAAAAATGATGAAAAACGGCGCGCTATAGTATGCCGTACGATATGGGCTATAGCCTATGGTCCAAAATGATGAGAAACGAGGCTAACTTTTTTTTTCAAAATTTAAAAAAACATGGGCTATAACCCATCGTTTTTGTCATTTCGTCATTTTTTTCAAATCCTCAAAAATGATGAAAAACGGCGCGCTATAGTATGCCGTACGATATGGGCTATAGCCCATGGTCCAAAATGATGAGAAACGAGGCTAACTTTTTTTTTCAAAATTTCAAAAAACATGGGCTATAACCCATCGTTTTTGTCATTTCGTAATTTTTTTCAAATCCTCAAAAATGATGAAAAATGGCGCGCTATAGTATGCCGTACGATATGGGCTATAGCCCATGGTCCAAAATGATGAGAAACGAGGCTAACTTTTTTTTTCAAAATTTCAAAAAACATGGGCTATAACCCATCGTTTTTGTCATTTTGTCATTTTTTTCAAATCCTCAAAAATGATGAAAAACGGCGCGCTATAGTATGCCGTACGATATGGGCTATAGCCCATGGTCCAAAATGATGAGAAACGAGGCTAACTTCTTTTTTCAAATTTCAAAAAACATGGGCTATAACCCATCGTTTTTGTCATTTCGTCATTTTTTTCAAATCCTCAAAAATGATGAAAAAACGGCGCGCTATAGTATGCCGTACGATATGGGCTATAGCCCATGGTCCAAAATGATGAGAAACGAGGCTAACTTCTTTTTTTCAAAATTTCAAAAAACATGGGCTATAACCCATCGTTTTTGTCATTTCGTCATTTTTTTCAAATCCTCAAAAATGATGAAAAATGGCGCGCTATAGTATGCCGTACGATATGGGCTATAGCCCATGGTCCAAAATGATGAGAAACGAGGCTAACTTTTTTTTTCAAAATTTCAAAAAACATGGGCTATAACCCATCGTTTTTGTCATTTTGTCATTTTTTTCAAATCCTCAAAAATGATGAAAAACGGCGCGCTATAGTATGCCGTACGATATGGGCTATAGCCCATGGTCCAAAATGATGAGAAACGAGGCTAACTTTTTTTTTTCAAAATTTCAAAAAACATGGGCTATAACCCATCGTTTTTGTCATTTTGTCATTTTTTTCAAATCCTCAAAAATGATGAAAAACGGCGCGCTATAGTATGCCGTACGATATGGGCTATAGCCCATGGTCCAAAATGATGAGAAACGAGGCTAACTTTTTTTTTCAAAATTTCAAAAAACATGGGCTATAACCCATCGTTTTTGTCATTTCGTCATTTTTTTCAAATCCTCAAAAATGATGAAAAACGGCGCGCTATAGTATGCCGTACGATATGGGCTATAGTCCATGGTCCAAAATGATGAGAAACGAGGCTAACTTTTTTTTTCAAAATTTCAAAAAACATGGGCTATAACCCATCGTTTTTGTCATTTCGTCATTTTTTTTAAATCCTCAAAAATGATGAAAAATGGCGCGCTATAGTATGCCGTACGATATGGGCTATAGCCCATGGTCCAAAATGATGAGAAACGAGGCTAACTTTTTTTTTTTTAATTTAAAAAAACATGGGCTATAACCCATCGTTTTTGTCATTTCGTCATTTTTTTTAAATCCTCAAAAATGATGAAAAATGGCGCGCTATAGTATGCCGTACGATATGGGCTATAGCCCATGGTCCAAAATGATGAGAAACGAGGCTAACTTTTTTTTTTTTAATTTAAAAAAACATGGGCTATAACCCATCGTTTTTGTCATTTCGTCATTTTTTTCAAATCCTCAAAAATGATGAAAAACGGCGCGCTATAGTATGCCGTACGATATGGGCTATAGTCCATGGTCCAAAATGATGAGAAACGAGGCTAACTTTTTTTTTCAAAATTTCAAAAAACATGGGCTATAACCCATCGTTTTTGTCATTTCGTCATTTTTTTCAAATCCTCAAAAATGATGAAAAACGGCGCGCTATAGTATGCCGTACGATATGGGCTATAGCCCATGGTCCAAAATGATGAGAAACGAGGCTAACTTTTTTTTTCAAAATTTCAAAAAACATGGGCTATAACCCATCGTTTTTGTCATTTCGTAATTTTTTTCAAATCCTCAAAAATGATGAAAAATGGCGCGCTATAGTATGCCGTACGATATGGGCTATAGCCCATGGTCCAAAATGATGAGAAACGAGGCTAACTTTTTTTTTCAAAATTTCAAAAAACATGGGCTATAACCCATCGTTTTTGTCATTTTGTCATTTTTTTCAAATCCTCAAAAATGATGAAAAACGGCGCGCTATAGTATGCCGTACGATATGGGCTATAGCCCATGGTCCAAAATGATGAGAAACGAGGCTAACTTCTTTTTTCAAATTTCAAAAAACATGGGCTATAACCCATCGTTTTTGTCATTTCGTCATTTTTTTCAAATCCTCAAAAATGATGAAAAAACGGCGCGCTATAGTATGCCGTACGATATGGGCTATAGCCCATGGTCCAAAATGATGAGAAACGAGGCTAACTTCTTTTTTTCAAAATTTCAAAAAACATGGGCTATAACCCATCGTTTTTGTCATTTCTTTCAAATCCTCAAAAATGATGAAAAATGGCGCGCTATAGTATGCCGTACGATATGGGCTATAGCCCATGGTCCAAAATGATGAGAAACGAGGCTAACTTTTTTTTTCAAAATTTCAAAAAACATGGGCTATAACCCATCGTTTTTGTCATTTTGTCATTTTTTTCAAATCCTCAAAAATGATGAAAAACGGCGCGCTATAGTATGCCGTACGATATGGGCTATAGCCCATGGTCCAAAATGATGAGAAACGAGGCTAACTTTTTTTTTTCAAAATTTCAAAAAACATGGGCTATAACCCATCGTTTTTGTCATTTTGTCATTTTTTTCAAATCCTCAAAAATGATGAAAAACGGCGCGCTATAGTATGCCGTACGATATGGGCTATAGCCCATGGTCCAAAATGATGAGAAACGAGGCTAACTTTTTTTTTCAAAATTTCAAAAAACATGGGCTATAACCCATCGTTTTTGTCATTTCGTCATTTTTTTCAAATCCTCAAAAATGATGAAAAACGGCGCGCTATAGTATGCCGTACGATATGGGCTATAGTCCATGGTCCAAAATGATGAGAAACGAGGCTAACTTTTTTTTTCAAAATTTCAAAAAACATGGGCTATAACCCATCGTTTTTGTCATTTCGTCATTTTTTTTAAATCCTCAAAAATGATGAAAAATGGCGCGCTATAGTATGCCGTACGATATGGGCTATAGCCCATGGTCCAAAATGATGAGAAACGAGGCTAACTTTTTTTTTTTTAATTAAAAAAAACATGGGCTATAACCCATCGTTTTTGTCATTTCGTCATTTTTTTTAAATCCTCAAAAATGATGAAAAATGGCGCGCTATAGTATGCCGTACGATATGGGCTATAGCCCATGGTCCAAAATGATGAGAAACGAGGCTAACTTTTTTTTTTTAATTTAAAAAAACATGGGCTATAACCCATCGTTTTTGTCATTTCGTCATTTTTTTCAAATCCTCAAAAATGATGAAAAACGGCGCGCTATAGTATGCCGTACGATATGGGCTATAGTCCATGGTCCAAAATGATGAGAAACGAGGCTAACTTTTTTTTTCAAAATTTCAAAAAACATGGGCTATAACCCATCGTTTTTGTCATTTCGTCATTTTTTTCAATTCCTCAAAAATGATGAAAAACGGCGCGCTATAGTATGCCGTACGATATGGGCTATAGCCCATGGTCCAAAATGATGAGAAACGAGGCTAACTTTTTTTTTCAAAATTTCAAAAAACATGGGCTATAACCCATCGTTTTTGTCATTTCGTCATTTTTTTCAAATCCTCAAAAATGATGAAAAATGGCGCGCTATAGTATGCCGTACGATATGGGCTATAGCCCATGGTCCAAAATGATGAGAAACGAGGCTAACTTTTTTTTTCAAAATTTCAAAAAACATGGGCTATAACCCATCGTTTTTGTCATTTCGTCATTTTTTTCAAATCCTCAAAAATGATGAAAAACGGCGCGCTATAGTATGCCGTACGATATGGGCTATAGCCTATGGTCCAAAATGATGAGAAACGAGGCTAACTTTTTTTTTCAAAATTTAAAAAAACATGGGCTATAACCCATCGTTTTTGTCATTTCGTCATTTTTTTCAAATCCTCAAAAATGATGAAAAACGGCGCGCTATAGTATGCCGTACGATATGGGCTATAGCCCATGGTCCAAAATGATGAGAAACGAGGCTAACTTTTTTTTTCAAAATTTCAAAAAACATGGGCTATAACCCATCGTTTTTGTCATTTCGTAATTTTTTTCAAATCCTCAAAAATGATGAAAAATGGCGCGCTATAGTATGCCGTACGATATGGGCTATAGCCCATGGTCCAAAATGATGAGAAACGAGGCTAACTTTTTTTTTCAAAATTTCAAAAAACATGGGCTATAACCCATCGTTTTTGTCATTTTGTCATTTTTTTCAAATCCTCAAAAATGATGAAAAACGGCGCGCTATAGTATGCCGTACGATATGGGCTATAGCCCATGGTCCAAAATGATGAGAAACGAGGCTAACTTCTTTTTTCAAATTTCAAAAAACATGGGCTATAACCCATCGTTTTTGTCATTTCGTCATTTTTTTCAAATCCTCAAAAATGATGAAAAAACGGCGCGCTATAGTATGCCGTACGATATGGGCTATAGCCCATGGTCCAAAATGATGAGAAACGAGGCTAACTTTTTTTTTCAAAATTTCAAAAAACATGGGCTATAACCCATCGTTTTTGTCATTTCGTCATTTTTTTCAAATCCTCAAAAATGATGAAAAACGGCGCGCTATAGTATGCCGTACGATATGGGCTATAGCCCATGGTCCAAAATGATGAGAAACGAGGCTAACTTTTTTTTTCAAAATTTCAAAAAACATGGGCTATAACCCATCGTTTTTGTCATTTCGTCATTTTTTTTCAATTCCTCAAAAATGATGAAAAACGGCGCGCTATAGTATGCCGTACGATATGGGCTATAGCCCATGGTCCAAAATGATGAGAAACGAGGCTAACTTTTTTTTTCAAAATTTCAAAAAACATGGGCTATAACCCATCGTTTTTGTCATTTCGTCATTTTTTTCAAATCCTCAAAAATGATGAAAAACGGCGCGCTATAGTATGCCGTACGATATGGGCTATAGCCCATGGTCCAAAATGATGAGAAACGAGGCTAACTTTTTTTTCCAAAATTTCAAAAAACATGGGCTATAACCCATCGTTTTTGTCATTTCGTCATTTTTTAAAATCTTCAAAAATGATGAAAAACGGCGCGCTATAGTATGCCGTACAATATGGGCTATAGTCCATGGTCCAAAATGATGAGAAACGAGGCTAACTTCTTTTTTCAAATTTCAAAAAACATGCGCTATAACCCATCGTTTTTGTCATTTTGTCATTTTTTTCAAATCCTCAAAAATGATGAAAAACGGCTCGCTATAGTATGCCGTACGATATGGGCTATAGTCCATGGTCCAAAATGATGAGAAACGAGGCTAACTTCTTTTTTCAAATTTCAAAAAACATGGGCTATAACCCATCGTTTTTGTCATTTCGTCATTTTTTTCAAATCCTCAAAAATGATGAAAAACGGCGCGCTATAGTATGCCGTACGATATGGGCTATAGCCCATGGTCCAAAATGATGAGAAACGAGGCTAACTTTTTTTTCAAAATTTCAAAAAACATGGGCTATAACCCATCGTTTTTGTCAAATTGCGGAATTGCGGAAATTGTGAATTGTGAAACACACACTGTGTGTGTGTGTGTGTGTGTGTGTGTGTGTGTGTGTGTGTGTGTGTGTGTGTGTGTGTGTGTGTGTGTGTGTGTGTGTGTGTGTGTGTGTGTGTGTGGGTGTGTGTGTGTGTGTGTGTGTGTTTTGTTCTGAGCGATGGACAGACAAGCACTGCCATACGCAGATAAGCTACAGAATCAGTAAACATGACGAGCATCGCATCACTCCAGCAGCTGCATCAACACACGCACACGCACACGCACACACACACACACACACACACACACAAACACACACACACACACACACACACACACACACACACACACACACACATACTCGTATAACTTACCTACTTAGGACCACACTTTTTTTTCAGGTTATTGCTTACCTCGTTAGGACCACACTTTCTAGACATAGTAGAAACATATAAACTACACTCCTGAATGTGGAAAAAAATCTATTTTAATACAATCACATCAGATTTAAAGAAGGGCAAACTATAAATTACCACATTTTTACCCTACTTGTTAGGACCGTCTCCAAACAAAAGAAAGCTAAAACCTTTTGGTCAGTAACTTCACTGCATTGGCTCTTATGAGTTTAATCATCTATATGCACTGGGGAGGCACTCAGGGGCACACTGGGGGGGCACTGGGGAGCCTCTGGGGAGGCACTGGGGAGACAATGGGGAGGCACTGGGGGCACACTGGGGAGGCACTGGGGAAACACTGGGGAGAAACTGCAGCCACTGGGGAGGCACTCAGGGGCACACTGGGGAGGCACTCAGGGGACACTGGGGAGGTACTCAGGGGGACACTGGGGAGGTACTCAGGGGACACTGGGGAGGCACTCAGGGGCACACTGGGGAGGCACTCAGGGGACACTGGGGAGGTACTCAGGGGGACACTGGGGAGGTACTCAGGGGACACTGGGGAGGTACTCAGGGGACACTGGGGAGACACTCAGGAGACACTGGGGAGACACTCAGGGGACACTGGGGAGGTACTGGGGAGGTACTGGGGAGCCACTGGGCAGACACTGGGGTGGCACTGGGGGAGGTACTGGACATTTCATATCACACACACACCATGATTCAATAGCCCCCCTTTTTTCTTTTTTTTTCTTCCTTTTTTTTGGGCAGCTTGGCATGGCACGATTTATTTCAAGCATGGCGCAGCGCCATGCCAACAACATTGTGCAGTAAACCCTGCTTTAATACACGACAGGTGAGGTGATATATCTCATCTCTAGTGAGTGGCCCAGCCCTTCCTATATTTTTCTGTATGTGGCCCTCAGTGAAAAAAGTTTGGGCACCCCTGATATAGAATACTTGCCATATCTGACACATTTAGATGAAACATGTGATAAGGAATTTATGGTACATGGGTATAATATCTACAGGAGAGACAGAAATATTCATGGTGGGGGTGTGGCTTTTTATATTTTAAATGATATTCCAGTAAAGAGGAGAGATGACCTTATAATTAGTGACATTGAAGCTCTATGGCTACAAGTCCACTTGCCTAATATTAAACCTATATTGCTGTGTTGCTGTTACAGACTACCGGATTCCAATTCTCAGTAGTAGTCAGCAGTGTATGTGAGATGGTGCTTTTGTTCTTGCTTAATGTAAATCGCTCTGGATTAAGAGCGTCTGCTAAATGCCTAAATTGTAAATTGTAAATTGATGGTGGACAGAGCATCAGACAGTAATAGGGAATTGTATATACCTGCAGATATGAATATTAACTGGTTCTCTCCAACATGCTCACTTAAGAAAACCCTCCATGCTATTGCAGATACATACAATTTAACACAGTTAGCAAACAAGCCAACAAGAACACAAATAATAAATGGCATCTCCTCCACCTGTATTGATCATATCTTTACAAATGCAGCTGATCTATGCTCAAAGGTGATTTCTGTTGAATTTGGATGCACTGACCACAACATAGTAGCTTTTACGAGAAAGGCAAAAATCCACAAATATGGAAGGAAGCTAAAGTTATTCCAATACCAAAAGATTCTAAAACAAACATCACAGGAGTTAACAGCCGCCCTATTAGCATTCTGCCAGTTCTTGCTAAATTAATGGAAAAATATGTATTTAACCAAATTCAATCATATTTCTCTGAGAATGTATTGAATACTGACTTTCAACACGCCTATAGAGATGGGCTTTCTACATGTACAGCACTGACACAGTTAATAGATGACTGTCTAATGAATGTGGATTCTAAGAGACTATAGTGGGGTCTGTACTGTTAGATTTTAGTGCCGCGTTTGACATTATTGATCACAATCTATTGCTTGACAAACTTTCATGTTATGGTTTTACCTTATCTGCACTAAGGTGGATAAAAAGCTATTCATCCAGCAGATCACAGAGAGTATACTATAATGGGAGTCTCTCAGATACTAAACATATTCACTGTGGAATTCCACAAGGAAGTTGCTTAGGTCCTTTGTTGTTCACTATATTTACAAATGACATGCCACTGGTCGGGGCCAATATAGCCATGTATTCTGACGACACTACTTTGTATATGTCTGCCACTAATGTGGAAGATCTGTCTGTAGCTCTTAACAAGGAACTACAGAACATATCAGAGTGGGTGGTGAACAATAGGATGGTCCTGGACATCTCAAAGACTAAATCCATTGTATTTGGATCACAGCATATGCTCAAGTCAAAACCCAAATTGAATCTGAATCTGAGCAATCTAGCAGTTGAGCAGGTAGATGAAACAAAACTTATTGGGGTTATATTAGACAGTCATCTAACATGGTCTACTCGTATTCAAAACATAACTAAGAAATGGGAGGGGGTTTGTCCATGATTAGGAGATGAGTTTTTAACTCCAACATCTGCTGTCCAGGTCATCCAGGCACTAGTGATATCCCACCTTGACTATTGTCCAGTTGTGTGGTCCAATGCAGCTAAAACGGACCTGCATAATTACAAATAGCCCAGAATAAGGCAGCTCGCCTTGCCCTGAACTGCAATACTAGATCTAGTACACTGTTAAATGGAGCAGAGATTAGCTGCCAGTCTGGCTGGATTTTTTAGGAACATTTGTTCAAATAAAAAAACAAAATGCTTATATAAAAATATTCATTATACCAGTGATAGACATGTACATACTGTAATACCAGACATGTTGCAATGGGTCGATTTACAGTGCCTAAGCCAAGAACTGATGCAATGAAGAATACAGTCATGTACAGGGCAATGACTTTCTGGAACTCTCTACCAGTATGCATCACAGAAATTAAGGGTAAAAGGCATTTTACCCTGTCAATATACCAGTTAATGTAATCTAGAGTGAATGCACTAACCGTGGTTGTTATGCTTTAATGTATTTCTTTTATGATATCTGTAATGTTGTTTTATTTAAATTTGTGTATGTATATTATTCTGTGAGGACCCCAGGAAGAATAGCTGTTGCCAGGTGTAACAGCTAATGGGGATCCTAAATAAACTAAACTAAACCTAGGAGTAAAACCATTAATGCAGAAATGAGAAATCAATGCCTCAAATGGCAGTAGTTTTGCAGTGGTGGAAAATGTAACTCTTTTTTTAATGAATACAATTACATTTTGTCCAATCTGTATGGTAGAGTATGTTAATACAATATAACTTATACAATTGGGCTGGTTGTATTTTGTCTCCCTGCTCTTCTGTTGAGACATTTAGATCGTGTCAAAGGTCATGTCTCACCTAGACACAGGATCTGACTCGAATTTGGACCTTATGGTCAAGATTAAATTTATCCCCCGAGCAAGCAGTTCGGCTCGATTAGCTCAATGCTAAAGTTTTCAGCACGCAGGAAAGCGGGTTCAAATCCAGGGTAGAAGAGGAAAGTTACATACTAATGCTGCTTTAAGTATATAATAACTTCAATCAACTTTTGATTCATTAATTAATTTGATTAATTCATTAAATAACATTAATAAATTAAGATTAATTTGTATTATTGCTCTTGTATTGCTATTGGAGACACTGGGGGGACACTGGGGGACACTGGGCAGGCACTGGGGAGTCGCTGGGCAGGCACTGGGGAGGCACTCAGGGGCACACTGGGGAGGCACTGGGGAGACACTGGGGAGGCACTCAGGGGCACACTGGGGAGACACTGGGGAGGCACTGGGGAGACACTGGGGAGGCCCTCAGGGGGACACTGGTGAGGAACTGGGGGGACACTGGGGAGGCACTGGGAAGGCACTGTGGGGACACTGGGGAGGCACTGGGGAGACACTGGGGAGGCACTGGGGAGGCACTGGGGAGGCACTGGGGAGTCACTGGGGGGACACTGGGGAGGCACTGGGAAGGCACTGAGGGGACACTGGGGAGGCACTGGGGAGGCACTGGGAAGGCACTGGGGAGGCACTGGGGAGACACTGGGGAGGCACTGGGGAGACATTGGGGAGACATTGGGGAGACACTGGGGAGGCACTGGGCAGACACTGGGGAGGCACTGGGCAGACACTGCAGGGCAGACACTGGGGTGGCACTTGGGGAGGCACTGGGGAGGTACTGGACATTTCATATCACACACACCCCATGATTCACTAGCCCCCTTAAAAAAAATAAAATAAAAAAAAATCCCATGGTTCTTCTTAGGACCGAGTGTGTGTGTGTGTGTGTGATGTGTTACCCTCCCCCATGGGTCTTCTTAGGACCAGCAACCAGTTCCTCCCAAAAGCCATTTACAAATTTCTACTGAGACAGCTATTGAAATTTAAATATATTTTCAAATGGTTATTGGCGCTCCATAAATAATGGATATCTCGGCCGTCTCTGGTCCGTTTTTGACGGGGGGCATCTCGTTGCGACCGGGCCGCCCTCGGGGACTCTGCCCCGTGGGTCTCGTGCCCGGGCGGGGGTCCGCGGGGGTCCGCGGGGGTCCCCAGCGTATCTCAGCCGTCTCTGGTCCGTTTTGGACAGGGGGCATCTCGTTGCGACCGGGCCGCCCTCGGGGACTCGGCCCAGTGGGTCTCGTGCCCGGGTGGGGGTCCGCGGGGGTCCGCGGGGGTCCCCAGCGTATCTCAGCCGTCTCTGGTCCGTTTTGGCTGGGGGGCATCTCGTTGCGACCGGGCCGCCCTCGGGGACTCGGCCCCGTGGGTCTCGTGCCCGGGTGGGGGTCCGCGGGGGTCCCCGGCGTATCTCAGCCGTCTCTGGTCCGTTTCGGACAGGGGGAATCTCGTTGCGACCAGGCCACCCTCAGGGACTCGGCCCTGTGGGTAAACAATCACCACCCCTCACACTGACTGTTGAGCTGCAGTGAACCATTTGATTGGCCAATGGATATGTATCTTACTATGTATTACTTGGCTATTGTTCACAATTGCATCGAATAAAAAAAATTAAATAAAAAAAGCTGGCGGAGTGATACACTAAGACAGTAAGGTTCCACTTCATTCATTTAGTGGCAGGAAACACATTTCTCTGTGTCAATGAGTGAGTAAAATAAATAAACAAGTCTGCATTCCTCAACACAACGACGTTATTATGGTTGACTATAAAGGATCACATTATATGCTACCCCTGAAAGAACGTATCAAAAGGTAGGAATGTGATTTTTGGAAGCTACTTGGCTCCAGCCAAACAGTGCTAATTATTTAGCAACAGGGGCCTGTGACAGATCACAGGACACCAGTCTGAGTGTCATGTACCTATACAGTATATTATACAGGAGAATTGATAACCTTGCATTTACCTGCATTTGTTATATGTTGCTATTGTAGGAATGAGGAGGGCCTATTTGTGCACTCTGAGTTACATATGCAGTGTGAGGTTTTAAAGTTAAAGCTATACGTTTTAATGAAGTTATCCCATCCTCTTTCCTGGTTCCATAGATCCTGCACTATGATTTTTGCACGAGATGTGAAAGGAGTCATACAGCCCAGAGGATCATAATGGCTTGACACTATTTTTTTTAAATGTTCCTCATTGTAGGCTGATGGTAAATAATGTACTTGTTCTTATAACTCAGTATGTCAGTAGAGCAGTTCCGTTCGAGGCCTAATGTTAGCTCCTTGGGGTCTCCTCCATTCTCTGATAGCCACGGTTCACTTTTAGGATCTGGTGAGAGATGGTTTATTGCAGCTGTGTCATTGCTAGCTCATTATCTGATGTCAAACCCACCATCAGCAAGTAGGGGTCTCATTTTTGTCAATTAGGGACTTGGCTTTGTGAGATGAAGGGGAATTTTAAAGGCAATTATCAACATAAGAACTATGGACAGGGCCCTCTAAGCACAGCAACATTCCCACCAGAACATGGATAAGGGAAAAAATCATCCAAGGCCTTAACATTACTAATGCGAATAATAGGGGAATTCAATAATGTGACAATTTCACTCTGAAATAGCAGCCTTGGCAGGCCATATCGTTCTTGAAGTGCTCAGAGAGCAGTGGAATATGGATAAAAATAAGTGTGTAATATGCATATGTACATCATGTGTCTCCCTTTTCCCTTTTCCAAAAAAGTCTGTGCGATCCTGGGGGTAAGGTGGGGGGGTTAAGAAGCGGACTGGGTTGCTTAGCAACCACAGAACCGCCACTATCGGAGGAAGAGACAAAAAATGTTGCCAGTAGGCAAACCATGCGGGTACATAAACAATCACATAAGGACAATTTGTGTTCTAAAAATAAAAAACATTTACTCCTGTAAGTTATTGTGATTTCGTATGTACATGCTCAGATAAATAATGTAATGTCTCCTCCCCTGAAAAGCTTTTAAAAGACAAATTAAATAAAAAGTTGGTCACAAGCAGTGGAATATGGTCTTGCATGCTGAATCTGGCCAATTTGAGTGTTGAAGATGGTCTCTAGTAGGATCTGATATTTATATTGTTCAGTAAGTTGGGGGTGAATATCTAGGAGGTTATCTAGAGCCATTTTCAGTAGGACAAATTCACTCTCTCGAACACTTTTGAACACAGGAAGTGATGACCTGGGTATCCCATTTGCAGAGGCTATGAACAGATCCAGAATGCATCAAAGCAACACAAACCAATTTGACATGGAATCCAATAAGTCTGTATATGTACTATTTGTGCATGACTTATTCATGTAGGAGCATATAGGGCAGCAGCATACTGTATTTGTATAAAAACAATGTGTTTGTATTTTGTGTACATTTTGCCTTTTAAGCGTCGTCCATTTGAAGTCATCTGTTCTGCTGAGCAGTAAAAAAACATTTAAACGGAGTGTAACATATTGCTGCTGTCGGGCAGAAACCTTGTATGCCCATATCATATATGCCATGCCAAGCTGCCAAAAAAGGGTGATATGAAATGTCCAGTACCTCCCCAGTGCCTCCCCAAGTGCCACCCCAGTGTCTGCCCTGCAGTGTCTGCCCAGTGGCTCCCCAGTGTCCCCCTGAGTGCCTCCCCAGTGTCCCCCTGAGTTCCTCCCAGTGTCTCCCCAGTGCCTCCCCAATGTCTCCCCAGTGGCTGCAGTTTCTCCCCAGTGTCTGCCCAGTGCCTCCCTAGTGTCTCCCCAGTGTCCCCCTGAGTGTCCCCTGAGTGCCTCCCCAGTGCCTCCCAGTGTCCCCCTGAGTTCCTCCCCAGTTTCCCCCTGAGTGCCTCCCCAGTGTCTCCCCAGTGTCTCCCCAATGGCTGCAGTTTCTCCCCAGTGCCTCCCCAGTGTCTCCCCAGTGCCTCCCCAGTGCCTCCCTGAGTGCCTAAGCTCTTTTTACTCATAAAGGTCCTAAGTAGGTAGCAAATACGAGAACACAAACACACACACACACACACACCTGTAATTACATGGGTTGGTCAGAGGGGGGCGATCTCAAATGTAAAAATGACAACTTTTTAGGACCATCCCAATTTCAACACCAGGCATGCTAAAATGGCACCCTGTATCTGTTGCAGTGGTAATCCTTATAAGGACCATGATTTTGGTCCTAACTTGTCCAACGGTCCTAATATGGAAGCTCCTTTTAGGACTTTTGGTCCTAAGAAGGTAAGTTATACGAGAACACACACACACACATACACACAGTTGTGGACAACTTTACTTAATTACAATTTTGTACTTTTGTACAACATTGCTTTTTAATTCCACTCCATTACATCTCAGAGGCAAATATTGTAGGCCTACTTTTACTCCACTATTATTTGACAACTTTTAGTTACTAATTTGTAGATTAGGGCCCTTATCCTTTACCCCTAAACCTATTGGCCATTTTTTACTATTTTAATAATAAACATTTGAAAATAGTTCTAGCCGATCTACATCGACAGGATGTGAACTTGTAGATTGGTTATTTGAACTATTTGAAAATGTTTTGCACCGTGCGTGCGTGCGTGCGTGCGTGCGTGCGTGCGTGCGTGCGTGCGTGCGTGCGTGCGTGCGTGCGTGCGTGCGTGCAACCTGAGCGCTGCGTGACAGAGTGTCTGTGTCGACACTTCTCATGTTATTTTGGTGTTCAGCAAGCGGAAGATTGATAAGACAACGCGATAAGAATCTCGCTTGATGGGGTGTGTGTGTGTGTGTGTGTGTGTGTGTGTGTGTGTGTGTGTGTGTGTGTGTGTGTGTTCTGTGTGTGTGTTCTGTGTGGGTGCACGGAATGCGTGCGTGCCAACGTGCCGCACATAGAAGTGTCTGCTTGCTTGCTTCTGAGCAGCAAAGGCTCTTGGGCGTGTACTGTATGTGTGCGAGCATGCATGCATGAATGTGTGTGTGTGTGTGTGTGTGTGTGTGTGTGTGTGTGTGTGTGTGTGTGTGTGTGTGTGTGTGTGTGTGTGTGTGTGTGTGTGTGTGTGTGTGTGTGAGTGTGTGTGTGCGCGTGTGTGTGTGTGTGTGTGCGTGCGTGCGAACGTGTGTGAAAACAGCATGTTGCCAAAACATCATCTGTTCTGCGTGTGCGCGCATGTGTGCGTGTGTGTGATCACAGTTTCAGCCTAGTGAATAATTCAGTGACCCCCCCCCCCACACACACACACACACACACACACACACACACACACACACACCCCTCCCTCCCTATGCTAACACTAACACTAAACGGAGGGGAGCCATTAAAGATCCATGAGGAGATCATTACACCCCCCGCTCAGTAACCCCCCCCCCCCAGTACCCCTCACCCCTCCTCCCCCAGTACCCCCCCCCCCCCCCCCCCCTCAGACCGACCCAACGTAAGGCCAGGCAGGGTCTTCCTTCCACCCCTCCACATGAGCTCAATCATTCTCCCTCTCCCTCTCCCTCTCTCTCTCCCCCCCCCCCCCATCTCTCTCTCTCTCTGCCATGCTGAAGCCTCTATCTAGACCATAGCGCTATGAGGGGGGGGGGGTCAGAGGTTAGGCAAGCGGAGGCGCGACCCGCGGCACTAATGCACTTGTAACACTTTAAAACACTTTGGAGACAGTTAAACAGAATGAGCTGCTCTCCAAACACGCAGGACCACACAGAGCTAGTAGAGAGAGAGAGAGAGAGAGAGAGAGAGAGAGGGGCTGCTGCTGGCTGGCTGCATGCATGCACGGCTACCGCTGCTCCTTTTCTTCCCCCTCTTGGCTCTCTCTCTCTCTCTCTCTCTCTCTTTCTCTCTGCGTGTGTGTGTGTGTGTGTGTGTGTGTGTGTGTGTGTGAGCGTCTCTCATTCCGTCTCCGTATCAAGGCCGAACCTGCAGCGAGAGAAGAGACTTTAAACTTCGCGGCATGTACGGTGTCGCGCGGGTGGAGCGCACAGCCGATCTACAGGCCCACACAGCGTCCGTTCGGCGGGGCGTCGTGGGTCTGTAGATCTGCTGTGTTCCACATTCACACACAGACCCCGGGAGGACGAGGAGGAGGAGGAGGAGGAGGACGAGGAGGAGGAGGCTATGAGAAAGTGAGCCGGCACCCAGTCGCTCTCTTCCTTCCTTCCTTCCTCCCGTCCCTTTGTTTTCTTTTACCTCAAACTCACTCAGACTCTCACTTTCTCTCCCCCGAACGCCTCACTCACCCAGACAGACGGAAACCCGACGCCGCCGGTTCCAGACCCAGACCCAGTTGCCGTTATACCAAAACGGCGCTACAGACACTTAGCCTACTGTACGTGGAGGCTGTTCTGTTTTAGGGATTAGGAGGGTATACAGTATATAGCGTGCAGTGTGCACTGCTGCAGCCTCCCTGATGTACTATACGGCCATGTGCGCGCAGGAATGCAACGTCTGCGCTCAAGAGATACAGTATACGTACACGCGAGCGCGCACGCACGCAACCTAACCCGCACGCACCCTAACCCTATATATATAACCCACGCACGCACGCACGCATACACATCTGCAAAAGGGCCTTCGCTAAGAGCTCGCGGTGTTTACAGTGAGTTTCGTATAAGTGTGGACCTATGCAGAGCATGATAAGCATCATTTCACATGTCTGCCCCCGGCCACCCCTGGGGGGCCTGCGAGCGTTACCGTGTCATGTGAAACCATCTGAGTGAGGCCGAGGGCATCTCTAAACCTTATAACGCACTGCCAGTCAGCCAATTAGCTCACATTGTTCTGTCCGTCCCCCGGGCAGCAAAATGTAATCAGACGGGACCCCATATGGGGCTGGACGTCTGCATGCTCTGCTCTGCTCCCCCGCGCAGGCAGGCCTGTACTGTACTGTACTGTACTGTACTGTACTGTACTGTACTGTACTGTACTGTACTGTACTGTACTGTACTGTACTGTACAGTGCAGTAACAGGGACCTGCTGTTATCAATGTTGAATGTAGATCGTTTTGACCGAGACAATGTTTATACGGACGAGCTTCCTTGTCGATAAGACATTAACCACATGAAATGGTGCATTTATGAAGCGCCAATTTACGTCATGTTATGTAGTAATAATAACATAAGTTGACAATTTAATTAATTCATGAAGAAGTATATTCATGTATAGGATGACAAGAGTGCAGGCCCTCACTTCACACGGGTGTGATTTTGTTTTTGTTATACGTGTAACTTCCACTGCCAGTTCTTTCTAATATTAATATTAATGTACCTAATATTGTACCTGATATGATATCCTTTTTTTTCCTTCAATAGTACAGTATAGGTAGACAGGAAACGGGGGACGGGGAGAGAGAGAGAGAGAGAGAGAGAGAGAGAGAGAGAGTGAGAGAGAGAGAGAGAGAGAGAGAGAGAGAGAGAGAGAGACAGGAGAAAGATGTCAAATGAAATACAAGCACCTTAAGGAAAAGTATAAAACTATCCTATATGGATGTGTATTGCATATCAATCTGTGACAGAAAATGCACATGTCTTTTTATAGTTTCACAAGATATAGTATTACCCAAAGTGTTAATGTAGCACGGCTTCAGTTTACGCCTTTATTTAATTCCTATTTATAGCCAATTTTTTTTTTTTTTATTCTTTTATTTTGATTGTCTTGTTCCACTTGTTCCATGTAAACAGTATACGTTTTCTCATGCCAATAAAGCTCCTTTGAATTGAATTGAATTGAATTGAATTGAATTGAATTGAATTGAATTGAATTGAATTGAATTGAATTGAATTGAATTGAATTGAATTGAGAGAGAGAGAGAGAGAGAGAGAGAGAGAGAGAGAGAGAGAGAGAGAGAGAGAGAGATGGGGAGTGACACGCAGCAAAGGACGTCGGAAATCGGGACTTAAACCCGCGACGCGCTGTGAGGCTGCATCGGAGCCTATATAAGTCCCCGGACCGCTATAGGCCAGCGTTCCCGGGGCATATCATATCCAACGTTTCTTTTTTCTTCAAAAACTCAGGCCGGTGACATTTCTTTGACCTGGGGGTCAGGGGGGTCAAGCCTGCATGGTCCATCATGGTCCCTCTCCCCATGCAACCGCTGGCCAACCAGGAAGTGGAGGTGTTTGAGTGCGTTGGTGGTTGCTGTGTGTGTGTGTGTGTGTGTGTGTGGTCAGTTGACAGGTCAGCACGCGGTGGGGTGTGGGTGGGGGGTTCTAGAGTGGTCTGGGTCCACCACAAAGGCCCCAGAAAGCACTGAGAGATAGTGGGCATTATCATTTTGTTAAGTGCCCCCTTTTGCCTCTGGTCAGGAACACTTAACGTGTCCTGTGGTCACTAAATGCTTGCCGGACTGCCGGTATAAAGTACACAAGGTAAAATATTCATCGTATATCGGAGTGGTGGTTTTCCTCATGGCTGCACCGACCCCCTAAAAGCCTCTGGCTTGGTTTTGTGTTTTTTTTCTTTTTTTTTTAACCAGGGCCCTAAAAAACCAAGCCGCACACACACACACACACACACACGCAGAGAGAGAGAGAGAGAGATGAGCGGATGGCCTTTTACTGGACCGTGTTGTAAATGGACCTCCGCTATAAAAACCTCACCGCCGGATTCAGGTGGCGTTTGCAGATAATGTGTACCGGCGCGCGCGGTGGATAACGTATCACACACACAAAGACATTACGGTTTAACTTGGGATTAATTAAAGGACGACGTGATTTCTGATGTGCTTTGTGATGAAGAGAGGCTCTCTTTTGTGGCGAGTTGGATTAACGAAAGTCATTTTCTTTTAGAAGCCATGCAGGATAATTCTGCTTTGCACTTCTGCCACAGAACGGGCCACGGTCGACGGAAAGCGGACGAGGCGTTGGTTCTCTCAAAGTGGGGGGTCCGGGGACCCCCAGGGATCTTTGGAGGGAGTTCCATGGGGGTCCCCAGCTAAATGACAAAATGGACCCTTATGGGTCTGTAACTCTGAGAGTGTACAAATGGAACCAAATGGTCCCTAACGGGTTTGGTACACTCTCAGAGTTAAATTGACTTAGATTTTACAATATAAATTGGGGGTCCCAGAGATAGAAATGCCATTAAATTGGGGTCCGTAGATTAATGAATGTCAAACTGGGGGGTCCTTGAATCACTGCTAGAACCGTACAAATCTTTTCCCTGGCATATCTTTTCAAATGGGGGGTCCGCGAGGCTAATTAGTGTCAATTTGGGGGCCCTCGACGTGAAAAGGTTTATGAACCACTGGAGGTTCCACACACTCGGAACAGTTTCTTTAATAAAAGCCATAGGCTTTCATTCAGACGACCTTCACCAGCAGCGATTTGTTGTTTTTCCGCCCAAGAACGGTGAGAATTTACCAGCAAATAAAAACATTCTCCTCTACATACAAATGACTCATCACCAGATTGGCTGCACACGTTGCGTCTGTGCCACGTCACTTACAGGGGGTCCTTGAGGGGGTTCCAGGATTATAACACATCCAAACGGATATGGAATTGTGGACAAAGTCTTATACGCAACGACAAACCAAATATTTAGAGAGGCTATAAATCTCATCAAATGGCATGGTTATAGTGGCTCAAACGCTGAATAAATAATAGACCCTTGATATGCAAAAGGTTGCAAAACCACTGGCTTATATACACCGAGCTGTGGCGCGCTGGCAGTGGATCTGTATAGCATGTGGTGAGCTTATACTGGCTTCAGGAACACCTAGGATTTCCTCATGGGGATTTCATCTGAAGACCTCAAAGTCCAGGGAGAGAAGCAGCATGGCATCTAATATATTTTCAAATGGGGGTCCGCGGACTAATACAGGTCGACTTGAACATGAAAAAGTTTGAGAACCACTGATCCAAAGACCCCCGTGCAGCAGCGTCCAGGGCCTTCCTCATTCTGTATACCAGCAGTATATATATGAGTCATCGTCACCTGTTGAGGGTTATTAATTTGATCTGCAGTACAGTACAGTACAGTACAGTACAGTACAGTACAGTACAGTAGGGCAGCCAGTGGCTTTCACAGTGTGAATTCTGTGTAGAACGTCTCAAGGGACTTTCCAGAAGACACTGTCGCAATGCCCCCCCACCTTCACACACACGCACTCACACCCCTCACCAAAACCGCATGACATTTGCAAAAAACGGTGTCAGACAATGCGTTTCCGAGCGTCGATGTAGAACCGGTGTGTCTTAACAGGGTCGATGAATCTCTGTGCATTGTTGTGTGTCCAACGGCCGGCTATCTGTATACGCGCCGCATTGTCAAAGTTACAGGAGAGACGCTGAAAAAAAAGGCCTCCCCGTTTTGTTGCATTTTTTATGGTGTCAACAGAGGAGCTCCCACCTGTGGAGAGCCTGGTATTTAGCAGCTAATAAACTCCACGCTTTCTGTTCCACATGCAGTATACTCCACCCCCCCCTCCCCCTGCTTCTCCCACACCCAACGCAACGCAACCCTGCATAATGGAGCAGTGTTGTTTTCGTCGACTAAAACTAAGACGAAAGATGTCCGTCGACTACCATTTTCCACTGACGAAAACTAAATGGAAACTAAATGAAAACTATCTATGACTAAAACTAAAAATATATACTGACAATTTCGTCGACAAATAAAAACTAGACTAAAATGTTAGGAAGGGACTATAGTGGACAAGAGATCCAGTATATGACTCATTTTACACTTGTTGGTTGCATGCTGAAAATATTTTCAGCAAGTGTAAAAACAGTCATTACGACGGCATCAAGGCCCGCCAAAATGGAATGTGAACGGGCCTCTGGTTCCGTACACAGAACCCACCAGCACCACCACAGTGTTTCTGCACAACAGCGCCCCTACTGGTACTCATTATACTCGTGCTCATTAATACATACATAGGTGAACACATAGGTGAACACATAGGCGGCCGCACGGACATTGCTGTTCCTTGGAGTGGTTGCACCACTCAAAAACTAGACTATGAGCTTGTAGATCTGCTATTTTGGGCACACATGTGCTGAGTATAAATCTGGCATTTCAATGCCATCACGGCCCACCGAAATACATTTTAGTCGACTAAAATGGTATTTAGTCAACTAACACTAGCCTAAAACTAACAGTTCAGATCACTAAAATATGACTAAAAATAAATGTAATTTGATTCAAAAGACTATATGACTAATACTAAACAGAATGTTATAGTCAAAACACTATGACTAATAAAGCTACATTAAAATCCGCTGTCTAATCCATAATGCCTGTGTGTGTGTGTGTATGTGTGTATAAATAGAAAATACTGTACTGTGCAATGTGTGTATGTACTTTTATGTGTACTTCTGTATGTCTCTAAACTCAAGTGCCCAGAACTTAGTGTTCTTGGACCCGTGTGTTGGCGTAACCCTAAATGTATGCAGTCTTAGTGTTAAATGTATATGCATGCCGTGTTAGTGTATAATCACTGTAATGTAAATGCAGTGTTAGTGTAAAGTACACTATGTGTGTTCTTGGGAGTGAGTCAAGGACACATACTGTTGGATATGTTACACTTCTCAATCATCAGATCGTCAGTACAGTACAGCACATTATACAGACGGAGAGAAATTGAAAGCAGAAGTGTCTTCTGTATCTGAACTGGAGCAACGGAGAAAAAAAAAAAAAAGAAGGAAAATCAGACCTGAAGATGAAATTCCATCTGCATTTTAAGATACTCTCTCTCTCTCTCTCTCTCTGTCTCTCTCTCTCCGTCTCTCTCTCTCTCTCCGTGAAACCCGGCACGAGCCAGACGACCACGAAAATGCACCGGGGGGGGGGGGGGGGGGGGGGCAGGAGCCACCACCCGCGCCGACATGAGTTATTTGCAGTCACTTTGATCTTATAATGCTCCGTATATAATATTTGATAACGATCAATTGTCATTAGTCTGCCGGCGGCGGGCACGCGGCGGCGGCGGCCCAGCCCACTCGATATCCCTCCCGCGGTTCCATGAGGAGCGGACCGTTCAAACCTTCAGTTCAGGGTTCTGGCTATATAGAACAGAAGGCCAACGGCACGGGACACACCGCCGGAAAACCAAAATGTCGCACTCGCAGTTCCACACAAACCACCTGAAACCTGTATACTGGACCTCAGACCACCGAGGGAGGCCTCGCTGCCCCCTGGAACCTTTACTGGAACCTCAGACCACCGAGGGAGGCCTCGCTGCCCCCTGAAACCTTTACTGGAACCTCAGACCACCGAGGGAGGCCTCGCTGCCCCCTGGAACCTTTACTGGAACCTCAGACCACCGAGGGAGGCCTCGCTGCCCCCTGAAACCTTTACTGGAACCTCAGACCACCGAGGGAGGCCTCGCTGCCCCCTGAAACCTTTACTGGAACCTCAGACCACCGAGGGAGGCCTCGCTGCCCCCTGGAACCTTTACTGGAACCTCAGACCACCGAGGGAGGCCTCGCTGCCCCCTGAAACCTTTACTGGAACCTCAGACCACCGAGGGAGGCCTCGCTGCCCCCTGAAACCTTTACTGGACGTCTGACTCTGTCATTCTGTCTGGTCAGAAGTCTAGTAAATGTTCCTATTGTTGCAGAGTGGAGGAAAAAAAACTGTTACTATTCAGGAAATGGAAAAAAAAAACATGACATGTGGATGAATCTTAATGCAGTTATTTAGTCACAAGGTCTTGTTAATACTTTTCACTGCATGGTTAAACATTTATAAACCACACTTTCAGGCAGAACCACTTTCAAAAAAAGAAATAGCCATGACCCCCAAAAAATAGCAGATCTACAAGCTCATAATAATGTGTCACGACACTTTTTGCAGGGCACGGTTGTACGGTGAAGTATAGTACGTACAGTACAGGGCACTATAGCAAAAAGGGAAGAGAGGAGCGCTCCGAGCACTGTATACGAATGATGGAGGAGAGGTACTTTATTACGAAAAGGTAAAAGCATATACAAGGGTTCCCCTCTGCAGCTGCAGCTGTCAAACACGGCCGTCTGCCGCCATGGAAACGGTGGCGTAGGTTTTTTCACCTGGACGCAAACCACAGCTACCTCAGCCTGTGTTTAACTGTGACGCTTCTCACTGAGGGGTGTGTGTGTGTGTGTGTGTGTGTGTGTGTGTGTGTGTGTGTGTGTGTGTGTGTGTGCGCGTGTGTGTGTGTGTGTGTGTGTGTGTGTGTGTGTGTGTGTGCGTGCGTGCATGCATGTGCGTGCGTGCGTGCCGTTCTTGAAGAGACGTTTCCGAGTATATGAATATGGCGAGAGGGGGAAAGTGAAAAAGAAAGGAAAGAGAGAGGTAGAGAGAGAAAGAGTGAGAGAGAGAGAGAGAGAGAGAGAGAGAGAGAGAGATGCAGACATGTGATGTGTATATCTCTCACGGCATCATCATCATCATCATCATCATCATTGTCATATCGCTGTAGACGGAAACTCTCTGTCTGAGAGACGGGTGTGAGAAATCTATATTTTGGAGCGACAGGCGGGTTTCCTGTCTGTCCCCCATCCTGACTGACTGACTGACTGACTGACTGCTGTCTTAACCCACTAAGGCCTGAGGACGCATCCGTATCGCCTTTATATATAGCTTTTAACCACTTTAAGCAATTATTTCAAACTAGAGCTGTTGAAAAATAGCAGATCTACAAGCTCACATAGCGTGGCACCGAGTGCCGCGCTATACGAGCTTGATCTATTTTTTTTTAAATCGTGAAAACTCGTGTGCTATAATCTTTGAAGATATATTCTTTCACAGCAATCGCCTTAAAGTCGTATCTGCTCATGGGGATCTTTTCAGATGGGGGTCGGCGGCCGAATAGGCCTATAACACACAGATCATTTTGGGTGATCATGACATGAAAAATAGTTTTGAGAACCGCTGACACATAAGAAACATAGATTTCTCAGACATATACTGTTGATTTGGAAGACTTTTCTTAATCTGGTCTCAGGCCAAAATGGGTTAATTCCTCTTAATTCTCTCTATAGCTCTCGCATAGCGTAACGTCTGGCCATGGTCATCATCGTCATCATCGTCATGAGCGGTGCGATCCCCATGGCCAGCTGACCGCTGACCGGGGGGGCGGGGTGGCTCCCATACAAAGGAGTCCGCCAGGCGACTCGGCCGAGTCACGACGGCCTTTTCTTTCTCACGAAACCGCGGCGGCGGCCATCAGAAAACCCAACGACTTCCTCATCGCGCCGGCTCACTTCTGCTTTCTGTGAACCGTGGCATGCATCGATGGGAGCCGCTGTGTATAGAGAGCCATGGTTGGTTCCCGCCGGGCCTGGCGCTTATAACCCATTACTGACCTGAGATCAGATTCTAAAAAATGCATCTTCTATAATTATACATCCTGACAGTTTTCCATTCTGACCTGAGATCAGATTCTATTCTAAAAAATGTCTTCTATGTCAGTCGCTCTTGGATTTAAAAAAAAATAGCAGACCTACAAGCTCATAGCGCATTTTGATCGGGGTTCCCGATCAAAATGGGTTAATGGCGTGCGAGCGACTGAGACAAGGCACGTCTGCGGGGGGGGGGGGGGGGTTCCCCCCACACACACACACACACACACACACACACACGCTCGCACACACACACACACACACACACACACACACAACAGGAAGACGCTGGTCGCACTTCTCAACCGTTTCTCACTTCTGCCTTTCTGTGTTTTGGGGAAGGCAGGCTGGAGAGACACAGACACCAACCACGCATGTTCACTGACTCTCACTCACTGTCTGTCTGCTGTATAAGAACACATACTTATTATTTATGCTGATACACGTGCAGTTTTTTGGGGGGTTTGTTATCGATACATTTTTAGATGCATATATAGGAAGAGAAATGTCTGCAGGGATGTTTCAGAAATTGGACTTTGAAGTTGAATGTTTTGACGTCTTATCAGAAATTGCTTAATGATTGTGAGGTTGCAACATTGGCCTTTTACAACACTAT
Source organism: Protomyctophum bolini (assembly GCF_963924005.1). Lineage (NCBI taxonomy): Eukaryota > Metazoa > Chordata > Actinopteri > Myctophiformes > Myctophidae > Protomyctophum > Protomyctophum bolini. Next base: position 17,586,999 of record NC_137876.1, read on the forward strand.
GTGTGTGTACAGTCAGTATATGTGACCTTTTCCCAGTGCAGAGAAAGGGTTATTAAAATAGTCATTGAGTTATTAAGTCATGCTCGTGTAATATGTACAGTAATACTTCCTATACGGTTGATATGAGCATCACAACGATATTTTAAATAATGTGAATTAGTTACAGTATAGCACATGCATGTATACACTTAGTTATACATGCAGTTATATATAGGGGACATTCCATAGGGCTGGAGAATGCAAGAAAAGGCACATATACTGTATACAGTATAGGCTGCAAAGCTCTCCTTAAAACATGTCGGTTTTTACCTTATAACATTTACAAATGTCTTGATCGACAAAGACTAAAGTTTCACAATGAGCACGCATGACAGATTTCATGTCTGTGTGTGTGTGTGTGTGTGTGTGTGTGTGTGTGTGTGTGTGTGTGTGTGTGTGTGTGTGTGTGTGTGTGTGTGTGTGTGTGTGCGTGCGTGTGTGCGTGCGTGCGTGCACACTATACCTAAATCAAAAATTGCAGTCAAAATCAACACAATTACGTGCGTGTAAATATGAGGGGGGGGGGGGGGGTCATCACCACAGAGCCTGAGCTGATCATAGAGGAGGTGGTTTTGGAAGCAGGTCTCTCTCTCTCTCTCTCTCTCTCTCTCTCTCTCTCTCGTCATTAGCATAATGGAAACATTGAGCGAGTGGTGAGGACCGCAGCGCGTTGGATGCAGTGAATCATATCTTCTAGCTCTCATCTTCATTCAGCCTTTTTCTATAACGTTTGACCGTTTTCTCTCTGATGAGTCTTGTGTAAACCCATGAGTCACACTGCCATGTTCTCATCGTACGTGGCACCAATACCAAAGCCCCACTTCTTATAACCACTTCTTGAACCACTTTATACTCGCTGCACTCGGAGGACCGGGGTGTGTGTGTGTGTGTGTGTGTGTGTGTGTACGTGCCCGCGTGCGTCAATTTAACAAAGGTGCAGACGATCAGAAATGAGCAGAGAGCGATCGACGTTTGCGCTGTACTCTATGCCGAATTGAAGTGGACGTCTGGGTGTCCGAGGCTATACTCGTGTGACTGAACTTGTCAATAGGGCTGTATTTTGCGTGTCTTAAGTACCAGGTCTTATTCCCTAACTTGAGTAAACTAAAGCCCTGGAGGCGTGGTCAATGCCATTTGGCTATTCTGAGTGGCCAAAGAGCATTGATCACGCCTCCAGGTCTTTAGTTTACTCAAGTTAGGGAATAAGACCTGGTACTTAAGACACGCAAAATACAGCCCATATATCTCTAAGGGACATGCCAGCCACCTGACTGGAGAAAACACATTTTGGGCCGCTTGTATTCGCGACCTTATTCTTTCGGTCATGACCACACACTTCGTGACCCCATAGGTGAAAGAGTATAGGAACGAAGATTGACCGGTAGAGAGATTGATCGGTAGGATGGATGGATGGATGGATGGATGGATGGAACACCATAGCTCCGTTTAGTTTAGATGCAACGATGAAGCAATCGCTTCTCTCACAAAAAAGAAAGAATAAGAAAAAAGAAGGAAATCCCTTTGTGAGAAACTTTGTAATAACATTATTATATGATGCCAAGTGGGAAGCCAAGTGTAAAAGGTCAAGCAAACCCATAAAGAGTGAGCGTGCAAGCCTGTCAGCAATCTGTGGGAAAGTGCAGTATATGCTGTAGTCTGTAGTGCGTCTGTGTCTTTGGCGTAGACGACGTAAGATGCAAGCTTCAGCGCTCTACTCTTCTGGGTTTTGCGGCCTTTCTGTGGCTTTCTCATGCCAGCCTCTCTTTCTCTCTCTCTCTCTCTCTCTCTCTCTCTCTCTCTCTCTCTGACTGCACCCATACAGCTGCTGAAGGAAAGCACTGACACTGAACAGCAAACGAATGAAGACAAACATCTCTGATGCGGACTGAGACCGTTGGCATTATTATCACAACCATGCAAATGAAGAGCAACGTACTGTACCGTATACGATACAACTGTACCGCGTATACGTGCGTCAACGAAGCTATAGTGACGCTGAAGTGCAAAGTCATTCTGAATCGTGAATGGAACGTCAGGTGGCATTTTTATAATAACTAGATGCTGCAATGGAAAGGTGTGCGCATGCAGGGCATGCATGCTCGCACGCACGCGCACCGCGCGCGTGTGTGTGTGTGTGCGTGTGTGTGTGTATCACAGTTGACAGTTGCTATTTTTAGACAGTGTGTTGATTGAAGTGCAACTAAATATAGACCTATTGTTATACACACATTCTGTGGTGTCATATTCCTAATGTTTTATTTTAACCCATTCTGAACGGGAACCCATTTTGGTGTTAGCATCATGTTATGCTTTAGCTATTGAAAAATAGCAGATCTACAAGCTCATAGCGCGCCACCGAGTGGCGCGCTACGAGCTTGTAGGTCTGCTATTTTTGAAAAATTGAAGAACGACTGACATTTTTAGAATCTGATCTCAGGTCAGAATGGGTTAATCAGACCAGTGTGTGTCCAGTGGAAACCTCGTATGAATCTGATCTCAGGTCAGAATGGGTTAACATGGCCCCAAAGGAGTGCAGTCTCGTGTGATTTACACAATCTGATATAGTGCGTGCGTGCGTGCGTGCGTGTGTGCGTTTACGTAGGTAGCCTGTGACTCAGATGGTACCTAGTGGTTTGTGTGTGTGTGTGTGTGTGTGTGTGTGTGTGTGTGTGTGTGTGTGTGTGTGTGTGTGTGTGTGTGTGTGTGTGTGTGTGTGTGTGTGTGGGTGAAGTCGAAAGCCTTTAACTATGTGTGGAAATGACTGAACTAAGCAGAACCGCCAGAGCCCAAAGTCTAGTTCTGGGTAGAGGTTTGGCTAACCAACAACACTGTGTGAGAATGTGGAAGCGTGCGTCCGTTTGTGTGGCAAGACGTGTGTGTGCGTGTGTGTGTGTGTGTGTGTATGTGTGTGTGTGTGTGTGTGTGTGTGTGTGTGTGTGTGCTTTGTTCACACAATGAGCTGCGTACATACACAACAAAACAAAGGGTGATGCCGACGGACTGCTGTCCCACACAGCACAGACAGACCAACGAGGAAACCATGAAGTGTTGTTTCCGCCGACTTAAACCAAGACAAAAAAATGTCCGTCGACTATCCTTTTCCCACTGACGAAAACAAAATGGAAACGAAATGAAAACTAAGCTATGCATGAATTTAAAAAAAACTAAATACTATAAATATACTGACAATTCCGTCAACAGATAAAAAACTATAGGCTAAAATGTTAGGAAGGGACTAGTAGTGGACAAGATATCCAGTATTATAAGTCATTTTACACTTAGTTGCATGCTGGAAATAGACAATCTACAAGTGGGCTTGTAGATCGGCTATTTTCGGCAATGTTCATCAATTTTTATGACGACGGCATCTTATCTATATAGGCCCGCCCAAATACATTTTGTTTGACTAAATCAACTGTACATTTAGTCGACTAAAACATTCCAGGTGACTTAAAAACTATTCAAGAGACTATGACCAAAACTAAAATCAGGAGGAAACAGTGACTGACTGTGTCCCTGCAAACAGCACAGACAGACCAACGAGGAAACACTGAGGTGTATTGTGCCACTCTGAAAGCATTGATTGATCAAGAGCAGGAATTAGTTAAGTTTACGTGTAATCTGGTTTATATGGTCTGGGTTGTACAGGCTTATACTCATCAACAGGGAAAAAAAGGATAAAAGAAAGAAAAGCCGCAGCTTGCCAAAAATAAAAAACCAAGGGGCCACATTTTAGTCTTAGGGCCGATTCATACTCCTATTTTAGAGCCGAATAAAAGTCGGTTCGGCTCTGTAGAGCCTACAATGTGACGTCATTTGAGGTTCGGGGGGAGGGGGGTACCCTCCTAAAGTCGGCTCTTCGGTGCTACTGAAAATGTCTGACGAGCCGAAATCATTCCGGCACTACAGCGCCGAAACAGCGGTTGAATACAGAGTATGAATCGGCCCTTTATAGTCAGAGCACTCATCCATCATGTTCTGTGACTCATGGTTCTGAATGCTCACCAACTATTTAACAAGTTAACCACCAATATTCTATAGGGAACATTAGTTAATAACATATAGTTATTAGAGACTTGGTGTTGACAGAAACAAGCAGTGCCGTTTATACCAAAGTGTATATAGAAAGTGGTTTCGTTCATTTCCTTATACTTAACCACACGGCCCACGGTTGGCTTTGCTGGGGAGGAAATGGCGCCTGGCGGGATCTATGCCTCTGCTTTTGAAATCCTCCTCTCGTCGTATATTTCACTTTTTTTTAACGGCAAGTGGGGATACGCTGTATTATCTCCCTGCTTCGGGTCAGACTGAATCAAATGCATGCATTTCCTTTTGGGAAATGTAGACCGAATGATGATGTTTGGTACTATTCATGTGCGAGCTTGTCTATTGTAGCTTGCTATGTTCTGCTGTTTGTCTTACATTATAGTATAGGGCTTAAGAGGCCTCCCTCACCTCCCTGTTTTCTGTTTCACAAACCAAACCCTGTGTGCTTAACGTTCAGCTCCACTGCACAACAAAGAGCTAAGTGGTGCCGTTTTGACACACTTGGTTGATTCTTGGTTAACCCTAACCCTAACCCTAGAGATAACCTACCCATGCCATATGCCCACAAAACCTGCACTGGTGCATTTGTCTAAACTTAGCCATGTGCCCCGCTTAAGTACTATTCATATCTGGGTGGATCTGCTCCCTGAGGCCTGTGGCTCCACTGTGGCTCCCCATGTTGCTCCCCTGTGGCTCCCCCTGTGGCTCCCCCTGTGGCTCCCCCTGTGGCTCCCCTGTGGCTCCCCTTGTTGCTCCCCTGTGGCTCCCCCTGTAGCTCCCCTGTGGCTCCCCTGTGGCTCCCCTGTGGCTCCCCTGTGGCTCCCCCTGTGGCTCCCCTTGTTGCTCCCCTGTGGCTCCCCCTGTAGCTCCCCTGTGGTTCCCCTGTGGCTCCCCTGTGGCTCCCCTGTGGCTCCCCCTGTAGCTCCCCTGTGGCTCCCCCTGTAGCTCCCCTGTGGCTCCCCCTGTAGCTCCCCTCTGGCTCCCCCTGTAGCTCCCCTGTGGCTCCCCCTGTAGCTCCCCTGTGGCTCCCCCTGTAGCTCCCCTGTGGCTCCCCCTGTGGCTCCCCTGTGGCTCCCCCTGTGGCTCCCCTGTGGCTCCCCCTGTAGCTCCCCTGTGGCTCCCTCTGTAGCTCCCCCTGTGGCTCCCCCTGTGGCTCCCTGAGGCCTGTGGCTCCCCCTGTGGCTCACTGAGGCCTGTGGCTCCCCTTGTGGTTCCCTGTGGCCTGTGGCTCTCCCTGTGGCTCCCCCTGTGGCCTGTGGCTCTCCCTGTGGCTCTCCCTGTGGCCCCCTGAGGCCTGTGGCTCTCCCTGTGGCTCCCCCTGTGGCTCTCCCTGTGGCTCCCTGAGGCCTGTGGCTCCCCCTGTGGCCTGTGGCTCTCCCTTTGGCCCCCTGAGGCCTGTGGCTCTCCCTGTGGCCCCCTGAGACCTGTGGCTCACGGGTCCATGCATGGGACACATGAATGACAGAGTGGTGGTGACCCACTTCAACCAAGCCTCACATTCCTTTACGATCGCTATATGTCGTCACCGCCAGTGCCAGGCAGAAACATTTTAGGACGTAAAGGCAGTCTAGTTCCTGTGTGACAGCAACATATGATCCTATACTGTATATGAGCTGAGGAGGTGTCTTTTGATAAGGGCAGAGACAACGTACAGTCGCCTATACTGTATGCACGCACGCCGCCCGATTGCTGTGGATATAGAACTTATCTATAATGCTGCAGAAACTCAAATACTGCACGTTTAGCGATACAGAGCAGAAGTAGGACGTGTGCATTTACACGTTTGCACCATCTCGAAGGCACGCCAAAAAAAAGCGAAGCGCATGTGTGCGCACACACACACACACACACACACACACCTAGCACGCCAACATGCACGCGCACGTGAACGCCGGCCCGACTGCACAACAACGGAAGCCAAAGTCGCAAGACCTTGTCACGAAAGGCTCTCATCAGACAAGTCAGGTGATGCAGAATACATATACAGTATGTATGCATGTACAGTCATTGCGCATGCACGCACGCACGCACGCACGCACACACACACACACACACACACACACACACACACACACACACACACACGCACACACACACACACACACACACACACGCACGCACGCACACACACACAGGGAGACGTGAAGAAAGAAAGAAGAGCTAGTTCCCTCTCGGTCGTCTGCAAGCAAGCCACCGACCACAACCACAGATCGCTAGCATGTCACTAAGCACCTGCTTCTACGCTCTGTCTGTCTGTCTGTCTGTCTGTCTGTCTGTCTGTCTGTCTGTCTGTCTGTCTGTCTGTGTGGTGACACACGCACACTGTGCTACACTCTGCTGCACACAAGCACAACGTTTTGCACACTTTTCCCTTTTTGCCAGCATTATTATAGTAAGGAACAAGACGCAAACTACTAATTGCGCACCTGCTGCCTTTAAGCGGGAGGGGTGCAGCATGAGTCACCGGAGGGTGTCACAAAGGTTCTCTCTGTGTGTGTGTGTGTGTGTGTGTGTGTGTGTGTGTGTGTGTGTGTGTGTGTGTGTGTGTGTGTGTGTGTGTGTGTGTGTGTGTGTGTGTGTGTGTGTGTGTGTGTGTGTGTGTGTGTGTGTGTGTGTGCGTGCGCGCGTGTGAAGGCCTATTTAAAGCGCTGAGCGTGGGAAATGACATGAAACATCTCTGAAACGTCTCTGAAGTGAAAGATATACCTAGCCTGCAGGGTTACAGCCATGATTCGCTGCGTTCCGCAGATCTGAAAACGTCACTTCGTCCGGTTGAGGGAAAACACCAGTTTGACGTTGTATAAATGCGCACTGCACAGCTTACTGCTGTTGTCCTGCAACGTCGCCTTATCATTCACTAAACTCACCCTACACAGCTACTACTGCTGTTGTCCTGCAACGTCGCCTTATCATTCACTGAACTCACCCCACATAGCCGTCATTTTTTGAGTGGTGGAGTGGTGCAACCACTTCAGTGGTTCACTTCACATGCAGCACTCTCTACTGTCTGACTTCAGTTCACTTCACATGCAGCACTCTCTACTGTCTGACTTCAGTTCACTTCACAGCACTCTCTACTGTCTGACTTCAGTTCACTTCACAGCACTCTCTATACTGTCTGACTTCAGTTCACTTCACAGCACTCTCTACTGTCTGACTTCAGTTCACTTCACAGCACTCTCTACTGTCTGACTTCAGTTCACTTCACAGCACTCTCTACTGTCTGACTTCAGTTCACTTCACAGCACTCTCTTCTGTCTGACTTCAGTTCACTTCACAGCACTCTCTACTGTCTGACTTCAGTTCACTTCACAGCACTCTCTACTGTCTGACTTCAGTTCACTTCACAGCACTCTCTACTGTCTGACTTCAGTTCACTTCACAGCACTCTCTACTGTCTGACTTCAGTTCACTTCACAGCACTCTCTACTGTCTGACTTCAGTTCACTTCACAGCACTCTCTACTGTCTGACTTCAGTTCACTTCACAGCACTCTCTTCTGTCTGACTTCAGTTCACTTCACAGCACTCTCTTCTGTCTGACTTCAGTTCACTTCACAGCACTCTCTACTGTCTGACTTCAGTTCACTTCACAGCACTCTCTTCTGTCTGACTTCAGTTCACTTCACAGCACTCTCTACTTCAGTTCACTTCACAGCACTCTCTCCTCTCCTCTCCTCGTCTCTTCTCTGCGTGTCTGACTTCATAACCTCACCGTGGGCCTGATGATGTCCTCACCACACTGAGCTCTGATTTATACCTGAGGTGTTAGAACCACCCGGGGACATTCGGGATCTTTCGTTCTTTCGTTCTTTCTGCTTTCTGCGTCGTTCGGCGGCACCAGGTGGACATGATATGATAATAGTAATAATAGTACTTATCAGCTACCTGAAATGTGTATGCAACATTATTTATTTCATACACATTTGACATATACAGAAAACAACAACATCACAACATTAAAAACATAAAGACATGAGCAATGTCCACATACTCTCCGCACAGGACATGGCTATAGTGTTTCTGGGGGTGCCAACCTTAGGATGCTGTTATCATACGTGGATGAAGATAAGAGTCTCTGAAGTGGTTGTCCAACTATCTACTGCAGTGGCCAATGAGGTCCCTCCAACGAACTGCAGCGGCCAATGAGGCATAATATATTATAATTATGTTTTAATATATATGGGTGAAAGGTCCCTGCAGTGGAGGAAGCTTTATGGCTACTGTATATAATAAAGCTTCATTATAGCTATAAGGATACATGTTTACACATTGGCTGAGATGAGTGAACCGTTCATCTCGGATTTGTATACAGCACCTTTTTAAAACACATACAGTATGTGCTTCACATGAGCAGAAAAGTAAGTCAGCCAGTCAGCCAGCCAGCCAGCCAGTCAGCCAGCCAGTCAGTCATCCAGCCAGTCATCCAGCCAGCCAGCCAGCCAGTCAGTCATCCAGCCAGCCAGTCAGCCAGCCAGCCAGCCAGCCAGTCAGCCAGCCAGCCAGTCAGCCAGCCAGTCAGTCAGCCAGCCAGCCAGCCAGCCAGCCTCAGTCAGTCAGCCAGTCAGTCCAGGGGTCTGGGATGCATTAGAGTCCGCCCGGTGGAGAGGCTGCCCTGGGTGGGTGTCCTTCATTAGGAGCAGACCCCATGGCTGCCTCCGAGCTCCAGACCCAACACTGTCTGTCTCACAATAAAAGCCAGTCCTGGTCCATACATCAGCGCCCCCGCCCCCCCGCCCACACACGCACACGCGCACGCACACACACACACACGCACACGCGCGCGCGCACACGCGCACACACACAGCAGTTCACTGATATCGCGCTCGCCAGGGTTGACAAAGACCAATGAACTTCAATATTAAAGAGCACACAGAGGATGAACGAAGAGAGAACGAGAGAGTAAGTGTGTGCGTGCGCGCGCGTGCGTGCGTGTGCACGAGAGAGAGAGAGAGAGAGAGAGAGTCCGGGGAGTTGAGACATTGTTAGGAGGCCGTGGAGAGCGCCCTGTGTGTCACCATCACCTCATAAAGCATCCTAATGGACAAGCACTCCCATTTGTCAAAGCAAACGACAAATGAAAGAGAGATGGAGGGAGGGAGGGAGGGAGGGAGGGAGGGGGAGGGGAGAAGGAGAAAGTGAGAATGACATCTTGGAGAGAAATGGTGCTGTGCTATTATGTTACTGGCTTTCAAACAACTATAAAAGGCTTACACACACATGTACACAGTTACAACTACATGCACACGTACATGCACGTACATGCACGTACGTGCATGCACGCATGCACGCACGCATGCACGCACGCACGCACGCACGCACACACACACACACAGGCCATATACCTCAGGTCAGTGTTTCCCCCGAATGTTGCCTCACAGAAAGATCATTTATGGGTTGTGAGTATAGATATATTTTATATTTCTAAACAATTTCAGGAAAATAAATTGGTGTCTGGTCTATAGGCTATAAAACAGGTGAAAACCCTTGACACTATAAGGTCGGTCATGACTCATGTTGTATACTTGCCCAAAGGTCATGCGCCCACTTGCCCGAAAAGTTAAATCGTCCATTTTAAAATGATTCAGGTAAAATTTGAATTGCCGTTCAATTAATTTGTGTTATTTATTTTTACTATCTGGGGCTGTGCAATAAAATAAAATGTCATACCTCAATCTCCATGCCAATACATATAGCACTGTATAGCTAATGAATATTACCAGTAAGATGCCCTGAGGGCGAGGTCGCGCTGAAACTATACAAGTCTGGGAATGTCCATATAATATGGACCTATTTTTGTTTTTTAATTGACGTTTTACACACACACACACACACACACACACACACACACACACACACACACACACACACACACACACACACACACACACACACACACACACACACACACACACACACACACACACACACACACACGTACGCGCGCACACACACACACACACACACACACACACACACACACACACACACACACACACACACACACACGCAATACTATATTGGAAGAGTAATGCAGAGCAGCTTGGTCTTGCGGTGTCTGCCACGATGTGAACTTCCAGAGCGCGAGGTGTAACATTCTGCTACCACTCATACTGATCATATATATATATATATATATATATATATATATATATATATATATATATACACACAGGGATAAATGTCACGGTTCAGTGACAACGTTTAATACTGCACTACAGGGTCACATGATGCTTGACACACTTTCCACGGAACTTTCCATGTTCACGCAAACCCGCAAACTGTCAAAGAGCTCCTGAAATGTACATTTCCACAGCAGTATTTCTCACAAAAATGTTCATGTCAAGGGACTGTATATGTGAACCTATAGCCTGCCTGCAGCCAGGGTCCCAGCCTGAATCGTATATGTGTTCCTGCGACATCCCCTTATCATTCGTCTAAACTCACCCCACACAGCTGTTGGACTTTACTTTTTTACCGTAGGTTTTTTTTACTCTCGAGTGTCTGTCGAACTGCAGGCGCTATTATTTAAACAGTGAGAAGCATGGACAGATCGTGGCGCTGGCTGATGACGTATACCAGCAACAACATGGCTACTGTATGTATACGTATACCAGGTGACGTTATGAAATGGGAGTCAACCAGGAGGCTGGCCAGACTGATAGCGGAGTGACAAAACGAATACAAGGAAGTATCACACAGCAAATCAAAAGTCAAAGTTGTACGCTTAAAGCCACACGCGTTATACCGCAGTGACATTTGTTCTCTGCACTTGGAGCGGTGAGTCGCAGCATGCGCCGCACGCGGGAATCATTAGTAGATTTGACCCCCCAATCCAACCCATTGATGCCGAGTGCCAAGCAGGGAGGTATCGGGTCGCATTTTTACAGTCTTTGGTCTATGACCCGGCCGGGGATCGAACCTCCGACCTCCCAGTTTCAGGGCGGACACTCTAGCCACAAGGCCACTGTCTGGTAGAAGAGGAACACATGGCTAATGATTTTGTGCCATGAAGGGAAACTCATATACCACATTTATGTTAAAAGTTATTTCCGTAATGTTTTAGGTTTACATGTTTTCTTTTTATATGGCCAATCTCGTACACTCGTAGATTGTCACATATCTCTAAAGTATAGGTTTAAAGTGGTTAAACTGATTGTTGTATTCAGAAATTCAGCTCCAAAAAAACAAGCATTAACAAACTGCTTAAAATGAACACGGTTGGTGTGTAAGTGATTTCGTCGACTACCTTTTTCTACTGACGAAAACTAAATGGAACCTAAATGAAAACTAAGCTATGGTGACTAAAACTAAGACTAAATATATTGACAATTTCGTCAAACAAATAAAAACTAGACTAAAATGTTAGGAAGGGAGTCATGTAAAAACAGTCATTACATCAATACATTTTAGTCGACTAAATCAATTGTCGATTGAGTCGACTAAAATCGCTTGACACTTAGTCGACTAAAACTAGACTAACACTAAAACATTCCAGGTGACTAAAATATGACAAAAACTAAATTAAATTTCAGTCCAAAGACTATGACTAAAACTTAAAATAGAAATTCGCTGCCAAAAACAACACTGGTTTACTCATCATCATATTATACCATCAATTTGTGTTATTTATTTAATCTATTCTTGATTTATTTGTATTTGGTTCCTTATTATGTTTGGTTTGATGACAATGTGTGGGGTGGGATGCTTAGACAGGGGTTTGGGTTATAGGGTCTGCGCGCGTCATGAATTTAATATTTTGTTCATTTGAATAACTTCAATGCTATACAGTTGGTCGGTTGAAAGTCTAAGATCCTGCGTAGACCTTCTCACTCACTCACACACTCACACACACACACACACACACACACACACACACACACACACACACACACACACACACACACACACACACACACACACACACACACACACACACACACACACACACACACCATATCATTGCACCATCTCTGCCAGATGCCCCTTGCTTTCACGCAGTCTTATCAGGATGAGTTCTGGCACGAGAGACCCTATATCTGATCTCTGCAAAGCTACCGATTCTCCATATAGCTGCAATCCTCCTCGCATTCTGACCTGAGATCAGATTCTAAAGAAATGTCTTCTACATCCTGACAGTTTTCTGAAAAAGCTATATGTTTCTATATGTCAGTCGTTCTTCGATGTTTCAAAAATATAGCAGACCTACAAGCTCGTAGCGCGCCACTCAGTGGTGCGCAATGAGCTTGTAGATCTGTTTTTTTTCAATAGCTAAAGCATAACATAATGCTAACACCAAAATTAGACCCAAGTCCGTTTCTATATACAGATGTCTTCTAAATCATATAAGTTTGCTGAAACGCCTATGTTTCTATATTATGTGAGTGTTTCTCACACTTTTTCAAGTCAAGGACCCCCGAATTTATTTAATGTATTTGGTCGTGTCAAAATATATTTTGTTCCAGGGACCCCCAGAAGCAAAGATTTGAAGTTACATATTATATTTTCTGAGAAAGTATATATATTCAAAGATTTGAGTAAAAAGAAATTGCTTCATAAAATATATATATATTCAAAGATTTGCACAAATGTTCCAGATTTTGTTGTTGCAAAGTATTGAAGCGTTCCTGTGCGCGTGCGCGCACTCGCACACGCACACGCACACACACACACACACGCACACGCACACGCACACGCACACGCACACGCACACACACACACAGCGTCAATGCGCCACTGTGCATCTGGCGTGGAGCGACATCCTGCTCAGCACAGACAAAACTATAGCGTGCGTGCAAAGCCGCTTGTCACATCCAAAAAAAAACCTGTCTGCACCACAGGAAACTCACACACACACACACACACACACACACACACACACACACACACACAGCACGTACAAGCACGCACACACACACACACACACAGGACAGGTAATAAAACATGGTGAGCCAGATGAACAGTCTGACTGACTTGACCACAACCCTGCAGTGAGATGTTTGTGTGACCAAACACGCACTGATGACGTCTTCAACGCAGCAGGACGCATAGGACTGAAAAACACACTGAAAGAGATGACAAAATAAAACGCTCTATATATACTGTATCTACAGCCAGGGGGTCCGTCCGGGGGGGGGGGGAGGTCCCCCCTCCTAAATGATAGTTACAGCAACCAAATGGATATGGGTCTGTAACTCAGAGAGTGTATACAGATGGAATGGTTTGGTTCCATTTGTACACTCTCAGAGTTAAATTATAACATTATAACATTCACAATGGGGGTCCAAGTTATATAAATGCCATTAAATGGGGGGGGGGGTCCGTAGACTATTAATGCATGTCAAACTGGGGGTCCAATTGAAATTAAAATGGTTGAGAATCACTGCTATAGAGCCGTAATAAAAAAACGTATCTTATTATGTGGGTCTGTGTGGCATATCTTTTCAAATGGGGGTCCGCGGGCTAATACATGTCGATTTAAGGGTCCTTGACATGAAAAGGTTTGAGAACCACTGTACAGTACACAATATGTACAGTGGCTCTATATGCTGTGTATAGTTGCCGCGTGACCTTTTAATCATCAGCATCAAAATAAGCAGATCCACAAAAAGCTCTAAATACTGCTATACTTTTATCATTTTAATCCTGAAAAGTAACAGTTTTGGACATATGAGGTTACCACCCGACAGACATTTATATATATATATATACGGTGTATAATTATATAGTATGTGTCCATATTTATTATTGACTTTTAAAAAAAATGTATCTTATGACAGTGACGCGCAACGGTTAACATTTTACCACTTTCACATTTTGTCCAAAATTGCACTTTTTTGGAAAGAAAGAGGTCTGTGGGTTTTATAAACATGTAACCAATGACCAAAACCAAAGTATTTACAAGAGCTTGTGATGAAATAATAACTATAGATTGGAACGCTGTCTTGGACACACGGAGGGACAGAGTGTAAAACATACCCTCCCCGTGCCTTCGGCCTGGTGGAGACTATTTAAAACATACCCTCCCCGTGCCTTCGGCCTGGTGGAGACTATTTAAAACATACCCTCCCCGTGCCTTCGGCCTGGTGGAGACTATTTAAAACATACCCTCCCCGTGCCTTCGGCCTGGTGGAGACTATTTAAAACATACCCTCCCCGTGCCTTCGGCCTGGTGGAGACTATTTAAAACATACCCTCCCCGTGCCTTCGGCCTGGTGGAGACTATTTAAAACATACCCTCCCCGTGCCTTCGGCCTGGTGGAGACTATTTAAAACATACTCTCCCCGTGCCTTCGGCCTGATGTAGACTATTTTAAACATACCCTCCCCGTGCCTTCGGCCAGGTGGAGACTATTTAAAACATACCCTCCCCGTGCCTTCGGCCTGGTGGAAACTATTTAAAACATACCCTCCCCGTGCCTTCGGCCTGGTGGAGACTATTTAAAACATACCCTCCCCGTGCCTTCGGCCTGGTGGAGACTATTTAAAACATACCCTCCCCGTGCCTTCGGCCTGGTGGAGACTATTTAAAACATACCCTCCCCGTGCCTTCGGCCTGGTGGAGACTATTTAAAACATACCCTCCCCGTGCCTTCGGCCTGGTGGAGACTATTTAAAACATACCCTCCCCGTGCCTTCGGCCTGGTGGAGACTATTTAAAACATACCCTCCCCGTGCCTTCGTCCTGGTGGAGACTATTTAAAACATACCCTCCCCGTGCCTTCGTCCTGGTGGAGACAATTTAAAACATACCCTCCCCGTGCCTTCGGCCTGGTGGAGACTATTTAAAACATACCCTCCCCGTGCCTTCGGCCTGGTGGAGACTATTTAAAACATACCCTCCCCGTGCCTTCGGCCTGGTGGAGACAATTTAAAACATACCCTCCCCGTGCCTTCGGCCTGGTGGAGACTATTTAAAACATACCCTCCCCGTGCCTTCGGCCTGGTGGAGACTATTTAAAACATACCCTCCCCGTGCCTTCGGCCTGGTGGAGACAATTTAAAACATACCCTCCCCGTGCCTTCGGCCTGGTGGAGACTATTTAAAACACGACAGCTATACTGTGTGTTAGTTCTGCATTTACTGCAACGAGGTCACATGGCATCTAACGGGCAGGAAGTGAGATCATGGTTGCGTTAACTTCGTCGACTAGAACTGACGAACGATGTTCGTCGACGATACATTAAGTATAGTCGACGAACATTTTAGTCGACAAAAGCAATTTAAACCGTCGACTAAAATCTTTTGTTTTTAGTCAAATCTTCTGATTTTAGTCGACTAAAACGACACTTAAAACCTTTCAGATGACAAACATTGCTGTCAAACTCAACACTGGACCATAGTAGTAGTAGTAGTAGTAGTAGTAGTGAATCAATCCATTGAATTGACGATGATGACAAAAAATTATCAAATAAATGTAATGGTTTGGTGATGTATCATGTAAATATTATTCTTTATACATCAATTACATGTGAATGTTTGTCGTGGGTTCCAACTTCCAAGGGAGTGGCGTATTCTTTTTTTTTTTCTTTTTGATCAAAGTTTTTTTATTAATTTTTCACACATGAAAATATTATACAACATTTTTCGAACATTTTTTTCCCCTTTTTTCCCCTCCCCTCCCCCCAGAGTTCACGCTCTGAAAAGCGTATTTTTGACTGTTTGGCTTCAGAAATAAACTGCATATATACCTTATTTTACCATCATGGTCTAAACCTATAATATGACGAATAACATACTATATGAATCCTATATAGACGGATTACTCATTAATTATGAAAATATCAATTGCAGACCTAATACCACCAACGTCATATATATATACCGTCATATCTCATCTGGTTAGGATAATCTGTTCGCAGCATGGTTGAATGAGGAGTGCGTGCGTGTGCGCGCGCGCGCGCGTGCGTGTGTGTGTGTTGGGGTAACTGAGGTCATTGGTTTGCCAGTAGGTGATTGGTGCTGCTGATTCGTGTGCATGTGGTGCCTCGTGCGTGTGCCTCACAGCCCAGTGTCAAAAAAACACACACACACACACACTGGTAAGCAGAAGTGGTTGTGTTGATTTCGTCGACTAAAACTAAGACGAAAAGTGTTCGTCGACTACCTCTTTTCACTGAGGAAAGCTAAATGAAATGAATGAAGCTATGATGACTAAAACTAGGACTAAATATATTGACAATTTTCGTCAACAAATAAAAACTAGACTAAAATGTTAGTAGTGGACCAGAAAGTAATTGTACACATGGTTGCATGCTGAAAATAGCCGATCTATACAAGCACACACAACGCGTCGCAGCGTGACACGTTGTGAGCTCGTAGATCGGCTTTTTTCAGCAAGTGTAAAATCAGTCATTACGACGGCATCAAGGGCCGCCAAAATGCATTTTAGTCGACTAAATCAACTGTAGATTTAGTCGACTAAAATCTTATTATATTTAGGCAACCAAAATTAGATTAACATCCAGGTGACTAAAATGTGACTAAAACGAAATGAAAACCATTCAAGAGACTATATGACCAAAACTAAAATCAAATGATAAACTACTGTGTATATATATATTGTGTGGGACTTTTTTTTCTTCTGTACACTCACAACTGAAACGTACATATTAGGTTAAATAACTTAATTAATTACAGCTTGTAAATTATGAGGCAGACCCAGCTGGCTTGTACTTATTGTACAGTGTATGTATGTAAGGTCTCTGTCGGGTGGAAACTGACCCCATATTATGTCAGAAACAGTTATACTTTACAGCATTCAGATAAAAACAATTAGCAAACGCAGCAGATCGAGCTATATAATATACAGTATGAGAGAAATTAGACGTTTGACCCGCATCCAAACTATAGCTCACAACGCCTCACTTCTTAAATGTATTTATTTATTTATTTATGGACATTATTAGATTTTATTCACGAAATATGTTGAATTTTAGGTCTATATCTGTGTGTTTGTGGGAGTGTGTGCTCATGTGTGTGTGTGTGTGTGCGCGTGTGTGTGTGCAATCTATGGCCTGTAATTCACCGGCATGAACTGCTTGTAAATTGCTGCAAATTGTAAGGCATATGATACATTCCAAAAAAGAATATGATGCCTTACCAATAATGAGACCCCTCATTTTCTGGCTACCAGCGGGTCCCCAGCAAAATGTGTTAATATATAGCGTCACAATCATTTTAATTATAATTATTTTATACTTTAGATACGGTATTATAAAATAGCAGATACACGCTCATAGCGTGGCATCACTTTGTGCCGAGTTATGAGCTCGTTGATCTGCTATTTTTGAAAAACTATATAATGAACGTTTTAGCAAATCCTTGAATACATATATATATTTTTTTTAATTTCTTTGCTTCATGGAGGTCGCTTGCACAACATATATTTCCAGGCCAAATTTGGGGGGTTCCTTCCTTGACAGGAAGAACTTTGAGAACTATAGCACCTCATATAAACTGACTCGGATATAGCTCCTCTCAGGAAACCAGGTTTATGGTCAAACTGAGACAGGGTTTCATTGTTGGTACAGTTTCTGAACAAAAGGAAGCTGTTATTGGGTGGTAGGCTACTACCCGTCAATAAACCTGCAGTCTATTGGATGAAATGGGTCACGAAGGCAGAAAACCACGAAAAAACAGCTCAAAGTGAATCCAACTGCCATCTCATTGCTCGTAGTAAGCTTCTGTGTCATTTTAGATTTCAGCTAAAAAAAAGCATTATTACACTTTGGCTATTCTATATATTCAATACATAGCAGATATACAAGCTCATATATAGTGAGTACATATAGCTGCTATTTTTGAAATATCTTGAAGCAAACATTTTCAACTCAAATTTTATAGCTTCTGGGTGTCCCTGGAACTAAATGTTTTTTTAGATGGGGGGGGGTTCCAAATAAATACATATAATTTTGACATGTTTGAGCGTTTTTCAGAAAGCTGAATTCAATGAATCGGCCTCAGGTCTAACGGGTTAATAGGTTAACAGAGGAAACTCAACAAACAGTGGGTCAAGGATTATTATGGTTAGGAGCGTATTCATCCATTATGATGGAAAATTCTTCTTATACAGCTATAGCGCTATAGCAGGGGTCCTCATGTCGACGCGTCTCCTCGAAAAGGGAGTGCCGTGCCATGTTTTGCATGTGTCCATGGAGTTAACATTACACCAATAGACCCCCAGGTGTGGTTAGAATATTCAAATATGTCTTCCCTGGTCATGTATTTTTGGTTTCTTCCCGAAGGAAAGCCTTTTTTGAGTCAAAAGGCCCAATCGAAAATACACCATTTTTGTGTCATCATAATTCATTCAACCCATCATGCAGGCTTTTATAGATTCACACTTATTCGGTGACGGTTTCTATATCGGCGAAACTCAGTCCCGAGTGACGCATATATATATATATATATATATATATATATATATATATATATATATATATATACTTCAACCCTGAAAACACGTAATGTCGGGCACGGCGGCACGAATCAGGCTTCGTTTTTTTTTCTTTTTTTTCCCGTTTTTTTTGTTGACTGTCCCAGACATGATCTGCCTCAGACATTCTCCATCAATACGTGCGTTGCTGTGACAGACTAGTGTTCTCCTTCTACAGTTACCTCATGCAGCGCTTCATATGCAGCCCCGGACCGGTCTCGTATATACATGCCATCTGCCCCGGGGCCTATCCACACCGCAGACCCCAGATCTGTTGTCCCGTGGCAGAGGCCACAAGGCTATTGTATATTATGCAGGAGGCAGTATATGCACTGGCAGGAACTATACTGCCTCTAAGGCCTGTCAAGTGTGTGTGGCGACATGGCGGCCCTCCTCTCTCTCTCTCTCTCTCTCTCTCTCTATCTCTCTCTCTCTCTCTCTCTCTCTCTCTCTCTCTCTCTCTCTCTCTCTCTCTCTCTCTCTCTCTCTCTCTCTCTCTCTCTCTCTCTCTGTGTGGTTACCACCGTCTCCATGTCTGCTCTGGAGCCAATAAATAAATAATGGGGACAGTGATCATTTCCAACCGTGATACTGCACACTAAAACCACTGCATCTGGGAGTGCCTCGCTTACAAAATACAACAAAACACACACACGTATACTGTACACGCACACAGTCATAAACTGTATACACAGATGTGTGCTGTGTGCGCAGCGCGCACACACACAAACACCCACGCTTGAGGACGTGTACACTTCTCGAGTTTTGCAGACAGGCGTGCGCACACGCACACGCGCACGCACACGCGCACACACACACACACACACACACACACACACACACACACACACACACACGCGCGCACAGCACACAGCAGGTATATAGGAAGGTTCTGAGAAATCCAAAGCGGTTGAAGCTTATTGCTGACGTTCCTTCCTGAAAAGCAGCCCAGTTATATTTATGATGATGTCATGGTGAATTTCTATAGGTTTTTTTCTAGTCTGTTTTTCTGTCCTTTTGACTCAGACTTCCTCTTCGAAAAGGTCTGAGGTTTGCTGCTGCATGCTGCTTCTGAAGAGAATAAACGCTGTGATACGCAACTTTGGGATTTTCAGATGAGTGCCATGCCATGCGTGCAGCGTTCTGAGAAGGCACTCCAAGAACAGACAGAAAGAAAGAAAAACATTTTGACTCCACAAGAAGTGGCACAGAGGTCAGCGTGACTGACTTCCATTCAGTGCATTAAAACACTTTGACTGCATGACCCCCGGCTATATAAACCCGCATTTCATTTGTCTTTCCCTGCGTATAATACGCTAAACCCCGCCATTTGTTTAATTCACCGTTTTGTAATAACTTAAAGGGATTGTGACATTAAAAAAAAGGTTTTGGAATTGTTCTTATTTTTTTTTTAGGTTTTCTAATCTCAATTGCACCCAAAAAACATGAACTTTTAACATTCAGTAGATTTTCTGTGATCTGGGGTTTTCTGGCTCAAACAGGTGCTCTGATTTGTGTTGTAAGAGCCTGCAAATCCCATATATGTCAATGGGATTTGACGGCAGATGTCACTGTTTTCACTGTGTTGCCTGTTTTCCATTGTATAAGCTCAAAAGGCTTCCAAACCCCAAAGAAAACTTCAGACCACAGAAAATCCACTGAATGTTCAAAGTTCAGGTTTTTTGGGTGTAATTGAGGTCATAAAACCTAAAAGAAAAAACAAAAACAAAAATAAATTAAAATGAATACCGGCTTTGTCGCGGACCTGGTGGCGAGGCCGACGCTTCATTATGACGACGTAACCGGAAATCTATAGGAAAATGAGTTCAATGCAAGTGAACGGGGGTTTCAAACATGAGATCCCTCCTCGTAATGGCGGATTATCGGATCGGCAACACGTCATGGGACTGTTGTCAGGGGGATTTTCATGGACCAAAGGCGCAAATACGTACGTATATATGCTCCACAGGTAATAAAAAAAAACACCGGCAGCGACCGTATCTTGTTATATTAGAGTTTAGACTATATAACGCACGGTTAAAGAGGTTAAAGTTCATCATATCGCATTGACAGTGCAGGTGGAAAAAGTACTCACGTTTGTTTTACTCAGAGATGGAGTGCCGTGATTTTTTCCCCACCCTAAAACATGAAAATCGGGTATTATTATTATATGGAGGAGGAAGATTCTTTTCAGAAATGTGTACAGTATTTGTTAAAGTGTTGTTTTAATGTGGACACGAACACCAGTTCATTAAGTACGCCTGGTTTCCCACGGGTGAGTGGTGATGGGGTGGTGATCCACCTGAACTGAAGCAGCGCCCACAGCTGTCGTTGTATGATAAAGGGGGAGGGGATGATATTGTGATGTCACTATATCACT
This sequence comes from Protomyctophum bolini, assembly GCF_963924005.1. NCBI lineage: Eukaryota > Metazoa > Chordata > Actinopteri > Myctophiformes > Myctophidae > Protomyctophum > Protomyctophum bolini. Next base: position 17,607,902 of record NC_137876.1, read on the forward strand.
GTATTTTTTTCCATTGGCACGGTTGACTGTCAAGGCTTCAAGCCTCCAGGAAGAAACCCTAAATTCAAAGGGAAGACATCATTGCACATAACAACCACACCAAGGGGTCTAACGAAGTACTGTCACCTCATAGACACATGGGAAACTGGAAACAATACCAAAATCACGGAACGCCATCTTTAAGTAAAAGTGTCAACTGGCAATACTGCAATAAATAAATATACTCAGATCTGTAAAAGTTATAAAGTCCACAATTCAAAAGTGTAGTATTCCAACAGCAGAGAGTATAGCCTATACTCACTATGCAGAATGTCCCATTTCAAAGTTTTCAAATGTATGAAAATCTTTTGTAAAATAGCAGATCTACAAGCTCACAGCGACACATTGTGAGCTTGCAGATCGGCTATTTTCAAAAGGCCCGAAATGCATATATATATAGGGTTAAAGTTGTTCATGTATACGTTTTGTAATAATAATAATAATCAAAATCTACACTATAGTAACTAAAGTTTCCAGATAGTGGAGTAAAAGAAAGCATTTGGATCCGAGATGTAGTGGAGTATAGAAGTAAAAGTACTCAAGTAAAGTATAGAAAAACCTTAATTAAATGCTGCCTGTCTGTCTGTCTGTGTTAACGTCTGTTTTGTAACTATACAAACAACAAGGCCAACCCAGTGGAACCGAACCGGGTCCATTTGGTTGGATGAATCGCCTATAGGATTTTACTGCCATTTACAATTTAGGCATTTAGCACACACACTCTTAATCCTCTAAAGGCTCATTCGTATAGTCTGTATTTTCGGTGGTGACTGAGGTGACCACCGAACTACACACCATGACATCACTGAGCCGCGGTGAAGAGCAAACTACCGCCACCAACCCCCAACCCTTCTCTGTGTTTTCACTCACCATGCACCTCACCACCGGAGCGGTGGTCACCTGTGGTCTGGTCACCTCACCACCGGAGCGGTGGTCACCTCACCACCGGAGCGGTATAAGTCACCTCACCACCGAAAATCCAGACCATGAATGAGCCTTTATACACTACAGCAAGAACAAAGACAAAAACATGGTAATACATCAAATACATGAAAACACTGCGTGCGAGGTCCATCCATCAAAGCAACGCTCACTTGGTAATGAAGTCTAATGTCCGAGCCCAGTGAGAACAGGATGGAGCCAGTGAGGTGTGAGGTGTGAGTGAGTAGCTGTAGGACCATGAGGCACGCACACACACACACACACACACACACACACACACACACACACACACACACACACACACACACACACACACACACACACACACACACACTACAGCCCAAATAACTCATTCAGACCTGGGAACCTTTGTAGACATTTCTACAAAATGTCTTCTAAAATCCCGACAGTTTTCTTGAAAAACCCGTGCTTTTCTATAATGTCAGTCGTTCTCAAACTATTTCGTGTCAAGGAGCTCCAGAATATCTGTATTTGGCCCACGTATACACGGACCCCCAACCTCAAAACATGTTGTTCCAGCAGGGACCCCCCCCCCCCCCCCCCATATAGCAAAGATTTGAGTTAAAAAACGTTCGCTCTAAAAGAACATTTTTTTACGATTTTACAAAAAACAGCAGACCTATACAAGCTCGTAGCGCTATACGAGCTTGTAGATCTGCTATTTCTTCAACAGCTAAAAGCATAACATAATGCTTCAAAAATATAAAACAACAAAAAAACGGGTTCCCGCTGGAAATGGGATAAAGCGCTTGCATGCTCCTCGCTCCCATGGGCCCGTCGTCCCATATCCCATTCTGAACGGGAACCCATTTTGGTGTTAGCATCATGTTATGCTTTAGCTATTGAAAAATAGCAGATCTACAAGCAAGTAGCGCGCCACAGAGTGGCGCGCTACTTGCTTGTATAGGTCTGCTATTTTTGAAAAATCGAAGAACGACTGACATTTTTTTTAAATCTGATCTCGGGTCAGAATGGGTTATAATCAGACCAGTGTGTGTCCATGCAGTGGAAACCTGGTATGAATCTGATCTCAGGTCAGAATGGGATATAGAGTCGGCCTTAGGGTGCTGCTGCTCACCCTCCCCGGTTCCACCATGGTAACCGTGGGTGTTTGATGCCGAAACGACCGACGGCCACTTCATTATCCACCGAACTCCCCGAGTCCCACGCTGCGCATTCCACGTTTATGGAGAACACATGGGGAAGCCTGCAATTTTTACACCACAAAATAAGACCCTTTGCAGCTGGACGCGCGACCGCACCGGGTCCTTTCTAGCCTCGCAGGGCCACACCCGAGAGGCGTATAAGGGGACCACTGACAGTGATTAAACCACCACAGTTTTCTCAGCAAAACAGGAGTTATATTAAGCTTAACCCCTTTCGGGCGGGAACCTCCTTTTGGGTGTTTTATTTAAAGCATTATATATACGTTATGCTTTAGCTGTTGTTGGAAAAATAGCAGATCTACAAGCTCGTATAGCTTATACGAGCTTGTATAGGTCTGCTGTTTCCTTGAAAATGTGGCGCTAGATCTTTGAATATATATTATTTCGGAGCGAACGTTTTTATAACTCAAATCTTTGCTTCTGGGGGAGGGGGGGGTCCCTGGAACAACATATTTTGAGATGGGGGTTCATGACATGAATCCTTTGACATGAAATAGTTTGAGAACCACTGACAAATAGAAACATAGGTTTTTCCAGTGTTTTCATGTTTTTAGAAGATATTTGCGGAATCGAACTATATAGGTCTAAATGGGTTAAATACAGGGGCTTGATAAACAAGGCCCGAGTATGAGGGGGGAGAAAAAAAAGAATCGAGTGAAAAAGAAGGCCGCAATGATCTTAACCCATTCTGAACGGGAACCCATTTTGGTGTTAGCATCGTGTCATGCTTTAGCTATTGAAAAATAGCAGATCTACAAGCTCGTAGCGCGTAGGTCTGCTTTCTTTTGAAAAATCGAAGAACGACTGACATTTTTTTAGAATCTGATCTCGGGTCAGAATGGGTTCATCAGACCAGTGTGTCATGTCCCCAGTGGAAACCTCGTATGAATCTGATCTCAGGTCAGAACGGGTTAAGACTATTTTTCCCCTCCCGGTCATGGGCAGTGCAAAGCCATGAGATACGTTTCAAAACATGAAGCAGATGTTTACCGAGACAAAGACGAAGAAAATACAGAGCAGAAAGAAATAAGGGCCTGAAGATCCAAACGCCAAGTCTTTTGGACTCTCTATATACACACGACGGAAACAAACGGAGACTATATTGGCTTTCTTGTGCAACAGCAGCACAAGTTCTGTTACACACCAAACAATGTGGTGGAATGATCCACTTTTTATTTGTTTGGCTTTTCTCTCTCTGTTCCTCGTTGCGGAGAGCCCCCAGATGCGAACGCAATAAACGCGTCTTGTCTTTCTCTTTTCTCCACAAAATGAACAAAAGAAATAAGGAAATTGCCAATAATCTAAAGCAGCCTGTATCCTTATTGTTGGTGAAAATAACAGTAAGTAGCGAGAATATCAAGCCCCCCTATACCTAAATGGGAATAGATAAATAAAAACAAACAGAGTGTTCATGTTTAACAAGAACTCAGAACTGAATCAACCGACGTGCGTAGAATGCCACACCGTGCTCGCTCGGCGACCGCGCGCACGCGCACACACACACACACACACACACGCACACACACACACACACACACACACACACGCACCACCACCACAGGCCCTGCCAAAGCCCAAAGATACCGTGAAACCAATGATCCCATTACAACCCCCCCCCCCCACCCCCTCCTCCACACAAATAAAACCCTCCTCTATACACCAACAGGATAGACTGCAGGGAATAGATAGACACCATAGGACGCAGAAATGGAAATGGAATCATAGGCCTAAATAGACTTCCACACAAAAAAAAACACTATCACCTTACATATATAGAGCACAGCATATATTATCTAAATAGAAAAAGATGAGGGGGGGGGGGGATTCATATTATATAATTGTGGGAATTATCGGCCTATATACTGTAAATGAAAATGTGATTCAGCCACTGCTGTGTCTCCGACTGTGTGTGTGTGTGTGTGTGTGGGTCACAAAGTTAATGATGAAATCCAATCACTTTTGAAACATGAAAAAAACAGAATGAGCTAATATTATTGGAAAAGGTCGCATATTAATGGCTTCATAAATAGCCAACATGAAGACAGAATGTATATACAGTATACTGGCCCCCAGGTCGGGGCAACCTGAAAGCAAACTCCAGTGACACTTGCCTTCGAACATTTGACAGTATTTACTTGGCATAAGCGCAGTCGGGAAACCGTTATAGTGTGTGTGTGTGTGTGTGTGTGTGTGTGTGTGTGTGTGTGTGTGTGTGTGGCACACAGTGCAACCTCTAGCCCAGCTGACAGTATACACAGGGAGAGAGAGAGAGAGAGAGAGAGAGAGAGAGAGAGAGGTTACAGCTCAGGGCTGTAATCCATGGTCTCCGGGCTGGCAGAGAGGAGCTGTGCGGAGCCAGCCAGCAGCAGAGAGGAGAGGAGAGCAGAGGAGAGGAGGTGTGACAAGAGGAAGTGTTGCAGTGTGTGTCTGGTCATGTCGAAAGGCCGCGGCAGTGGACCGCGCCGACGCGCTGATAAAAGGCCCTGTGGAAGGCCGACGGCGGACCCGCCGCGGCGGCCACAGCCCTTGCAGTATGGCTTATTCGGCCACACTGTGCTGCTAACCCGACGCGACCGTGTCATTTAAGCCCTGCCGAAAAAACCCAACCGACGGCTAACTGCTCATTTACAGGGCAGTGCGGGCTACCGGGAAGCAGAGGCAACACACACACACACACACACACACACACACACACACATACACACACACACACACACACACACACACACACACATACACACACACACACACGGGGGTATACTGTATATACACATACACACACTCTGCAGAGCATGTAGCAGTTAGGTCAATTAGCACGGAAGGACATGTGGGTCGGTTGCAAGTGTGAGACATATTGTACAAGAGTACAATGCGCGCGCACACACACACACACACACACACGTGCACGCACGCACACACACACACACGTGCACGCACACACACACACACACACACACACACAGTCACACACACACAAGGTTGACCAGGGAAAGCGATTGGGTCACATGAGTGAGCAGACAGTGGTTTGAGTGTGCTGCTTCGTGGCCAGACATGTTTAGAGTGTCACTAAGAGACAGGACAGACAGAGAGGAAGTTCAGCCATCACAGGCTGGCGAGAGCGCCCACACGCGCCCACACACACACACGCACGCACACACACACACGCGCACACACACACACCGAGGTATCACTGTGCTGATGCTACCGCAGTGGGCAGCATGCTGGCCTGTTTAACGCTGTGCGTGCCAGACAGACGGTGTCTTTGTCTTATCTTGTATGATTTCATTTATTCTCAGTGTGTACAGTATACGTCTCTCATGTCATTTCATGTAACGCGAGAGAGAACAAACAAAAACGACGACTGAAAACAAAGACAGACAAACAGAATGTTAACTTAAAGTCTAGAAATAATGTGCATCATCAGTGGAATCAACATGTCTTCCCAGTATGTAAAAAAAAAAAAAGAAAAAAAGTAAGGTTAAATCTCCTTTTCACAAATTCAGTAATGCAGTTTTGTTCAGATTTGTATGGATCACCTATATACTGTATATGGATCCATAATAGTCAACTCAAGGAAAGCAAATCCTTCGATTACCTTTTTTCACTGACTATAAAACTGAGACTAAATACATTGACAATTTCGTCCAAAAAAAAAAAAAAAAAAACATGACGTCAGGGAGGGACTGGTGGAGAATAGGTCCAGTAGAACTAAAAGACCATTATATGCTTGGTTGCATGCTGAAAACAGCCAAGCCTCGTAGCTTGTAGATCGGCTATATTTTCGGCGAAAGACCTGCACCAGAAGTGACTGTGACTAAAACGAAATCAAATTGTACTCGTCAAAAACAACACACGGGATGGTAGCTATTGGCAGCAACAGCGACATACAGAACTCATTGGAGGACACAGTGGCGTCTTGGAAACGATGCTGAGATTATGATGAGGGAGGAGGAGGAGGAGGAGGAGGAGGAGGAGGGAGGGATGGTGGGGGTTAACCACCACTTCTTACAAACACAGATGCACTGTGAGTCAGACTAGCATCAAACGTACGTACACACACGCACACACACACACACACGCACACACACATACACACACACACGCGCGCGCACACACACACGCACACACACACACACACACACACACACACACACACAACACGAACAACGTCCGTACACATGCAGTCTAAGCCCTCGACCGTTCGTTTTCTTAACTGTGAGAGTGGAAAGACGACTGACCCGAATGGAACCCCGCGAGCGAGGGTCTGTTTTGGGTCCCCCCTTATTTTTTTCCCACTCTCATGAAGAGTTATACATTTCAGAGTTAAAGTTCAACGCTCTCCTCTCCACCTCTGTGGTGGCAACAGAAACCACACGGCCTCCTCTCTCTCTCTCTCTCTCTCTGTCTCTGTCTCTGTCTCTGTCTCTGTCTCTGTCTCTGTCTCTCAATTCCATTCAAAAGGCTTTATTGGCATGATAAATATGTTTCACATTGCCAAAGCGTACATATACAATAAAACAAATGTCAACATTGCGCACACAGAGACAACAACAAACATCCCAACAATAACGAACAAGCAATACTGCAGCAGTAACAATGAAAATAAATTAACAAACGGAAACATAACAGCAACTTAAATGACCCTGTCCAGCCAGATATACCGGGCTCTGCTGTCCACTGGCTGTCCTCTCTCTCTCTCTCTCTCTGTCTCTCTCTCTGTCTCTCTGTCTTTGTTCTGACGTGCGTTTGGTTGAATGCGTGTTAAATGCTCCTCTC
>NC_137876.1:17624845-17667345 GCF_963924005.1 Protomyctophum bolini
ATTCTGGTCGACGCTGGGAGGTGGTCTGGTTTGTTCGACAGCTCTGGGGAAAGGGAACAGAAATCTCGCCGAGACACACATGCATGCACCCTGTGAGAGAGGAATTAAGGTCTTTTGAACAATACTACTATATGGTTCTCCCGTAGGAACGATGAAAACGCACACGGGACCAGCTGTGTCCCCCAGCCATGGGGACCAGTGTCCCCCAGCCATGGGACCAGTGTCCCCCAGCCATGGGGACCAGTGTCCCCCAGCCATGGGGACCAGTGTCCCCCAGCCATGGGGAACAGTGTCCCCCAGCCATGGGGACCATGGGGACTTTTAATGCTTATATAAAATAAATATATATAGAATTATGCCAGGCAAGTCTAAGGACTTTAATGTTTGTTTAGGGTAGATTATGATGTAATTTGTGCCAGCCTGCTGTCTAAGGACTTTAATGTTTGTTTGGGTATTAAATGTCAACGTAAGACGTCAGCTGGCTGATAAATACTAGCCCTCGCAGCGCCCCTCACTTCACGCATGTGTGATTTTTCTCGTATGACTGACATGCCCCCGGGAATAAACATACTTTACTGAAAGTACACTGTAAAATGCTCGGGTCCATTTGTGAAGTTATAGGCCTACATTAACGCTGAGAGTTTGACTGCAGTGTACAAGAATCTGAAGCACAAACAACCACTGAGAAATACATAAACAGCACTGTAGTGTACGGTAGCAGAAACACACAGTAACACACGCGCACACACACACACACACACACACACACACACACAGAGAGAGAGAGAGAGAGAGAGAGAAATAGTCTGACAAAACACAGGAGTCGTGCGGCGAGGTTTCTTTTCCTTCCCTGTCTTAAATTAATAATTGTTGACTGGAACGCGTTCAAAGTGTTAGGTCTCCGAGGCCAGAAAACATTGGCGATTGAGGCCGAGCTCGAATCCGTAACCAGATATGAAGAGTTTCGACGTTTGAAAGCGAAAAAGAAAAAAAAAGGCAAAATAATAAAAAACGCATGACAAAGCCACCGAGCGAGGGGGATTCTGTCTCCAATTTAGCCCGGGTATAACATCTATTTATAAAACTCTGGAGGCATTATTTGGAAGGGAGCGCGATGTTATATACTTCTGGACCTGATTATAGGGACGCAAAGCGTTCGGAGGTATATACTTTATTTACCTTTTCGGCCCTCTCGCCGCCGCCGTCGTTTTCACCGTCTGTCTACGGCGAGCTTTGTCCAGGTATACACACAGTAGCCTATATATGGACTATATATGGAGGAGGAGGAGAGGGTGTGCTGATTTGTTGTGGTCGGCAAATTCCAAGACCTGCACATCACCCCCCTTGGCTGCAAACCGCCGCCCTCCATGTTTCGACGGTCAAGGTTAAAGTCGCGCTAAGTGTTGTAGTAAATATAATTTTCTGGTGGTCGACCACACTGGGGACCAGATTCCTTGCGGCCCCGGTCTCCGATCTGATAATATGGGCCTTTACAACAACAACACTGTACAGGTCTCTCTGCATGTGACGGCAGGAGAAAACACACAAAATAAATTTAAAAAAAGTAAGTGTTTTGAAATGGCGAACAACTTCTATCAACAAACGTTTCGCTGAGAGCAACGTGTCATAATATAATTATGCGTCTGTAAATTAAAGGACCACTTCACCACTTTTCAATCTGCCTCCATATAGGTATAGTTGGTCCTCACCAATGCTCATGATAAAATGCCACAGTTTTTCGTCTCTGTCTCAGAGGACATCATCGATTGGGAATCAAAGCTATTCACCTTTTTTCCTGGGCTGTGTGTGCTCCACTTCCTGTCGATTTGATCCAATGAAATCCAATGAAACGGGTCAGATGACCAACGATATCCAATGAAATCGACAGGAAGTGGAGCACACACGGCCCAGGAAAAGGATGAATATATACGGCAGGCTTTTATATTCCTGAAAAGTTGCAATTCGATAATGGAAGCTAAATCTTTTTTTTTTTAAGAAACGATGATGTCACTGGTGGACTGGTGGGTTTCTGCCCACCGCCCTACTATGAGACACAGACTGAGTAGAAAACAATTGTGCTATTTTATGAGGACCAATTATATAAAGATTGAAAAGTGCCCACTGAGCAATAGACGGCTATTAGACGTGAGTCTAAAAATGCGATAAAAACTGAATTTTTTGTTTAGTTTTTTAGACGTCAATCAATAGATTAGATGTTGATTAGCGGTTGTTTAAACATATAGACCGTATATATATATATATAGATGTTTAAACAACCGCTAATCAATGTCTAATCTAATAATTGACGTTTAAAAACACTTTCATTTTTGGCCGTTTTTTTATTGCATTTTTAGACGGCCCTTTAGACTAATATTAGACTGCTCGGTGGGTTGTGAAGTGGTTGTTGATGTAAAGAGTAGATTGTGGCTGTCGGCAGGAAACCTTGTATGTCCTCTAAACGGTTAGTTTTCAGGAAGTCACTGTGTCACGAATCATGCATTGTGAGATTGTGAGATTGTGAGATTGTAGAATAGCTATTTTCACCACTTTAGAGAGAGATATAGACTGTGTCATTCAACACTAAATATAAAATATAGGGCATTAGTCTCTGTCGGGGGGGGGGGAAACCTCATATGTCAAAAACTGTTAAGGATTCAAATTCTAAAATAGCAAAAGTAGCAGATCTACAAGCTCTTGTGGATCTATAGGACGTGGAGACAAAGGCTTCTGCACAACCATGAGAAGACGAAATATGGAGAGATGTACAAACTCATTTCGTTTTGTAGCAAAGGTTTGCCACATCTAACGTGGAAAAGCACATGCATGGGAAGGCCCGTTATTTGTACTATTTGTGGGAAAGGCTTTGCTTAAAACCTTTTTCCTGCCTTGATCCCCCCCCCTCTTCCCTTTCGTTTTTATTTTTTTCGACATGATGGCAAACTAATTTCACCCACTCTTTTACTTGTAAAACCGTGATGCGTCAATGAAGTTGATTCTGTTCGTGATCTGAGAGGGATCCAGTATGGGCCATACGATGGGGAGGCAGACTGCTTCTGATCCAGTGGGCCATGCAATGGATGGGGAGGCAGACTGCTTCTGCTCCAGATGGGCTATGAAATGGGGAGGCAGACTGCTTCTGATCCAGTAGGGGCCATGCAATGGATGGGGAGGCAGACTGCTTCTGCTCCAGTGGGCTATGAAATGGGGAGGCAGACTGCTTCTGATCCAGTGGGCTATGAAATGGGGAGGCAGACTGCTTCTGATCCAGTAGGGGCCATGCAATGGATGGGGAGGCAGACTGCTTCTGCTCCAGATGGGCTATGAAATGGGGAGGCAGACTGCTTCTGATCCAGTGGGCCATCATGCAATGGGGAGGCAGGCAGGAAGAACGCTGTGCGTTCGGCTCCTCTAACAGTTCATCCAGAGTTGGTGTGCAATGCACGTTAAACCCATGCGCTCTGATTGTCCGTGGCAGTTTGTAAGGCGAGTGAACTTGGTGAACGTATGCTAAACGCATTATACTGCACCACCCTGCATGCGCTCCGTCCAAACACACAGAGAGACCAAAAGAAAAGGGGCAAATATGTATTACAGGCTTACATAATAATTACGGAGCGGCGGTATGAAATAATTGGTGCGGGCAAGAGAGAGAGAGAGAGAGAGAGAGAGAGAGAGAGAGAGAGAGAGACAGAGAGAGAGAGAGAGAGACACACACACACACACACACACACACGAATGTCCGACTCCGTTGGGACACAATGCAAGTAAATGTCATTGGAATTTATCGTGTCTAGACGAGCTATTTTAACTGGGACCCTCCGACGCGGAAAAGTAATCGGAACAGGAACAAAATATACATGTACAGAGAGAAGGGGGAAAATATGCAGACATTTGAAAGTATTCGCGTAATTGGATAATGAGATGGAAATGATCGCAACATCGTTTCTGTTTTAAGTCTCGCAAAAAAAAAAAAGCTTGTGCGTGCGTGCGTGCACACACACACACACACACACACACACACACACACACACACACACACCGGGTCTGCCTCCAATATTCCGATGAGTCATCCCTTGATGCTTAATTAGCTTCTCTCTTATGAGTTGATGTTTCATTAAGAGACCCATGTTGTTATTGATTTAATCTACATGCAATTGGCTACTATGTATGGGCGCTCCTCGTACGTGACCTCATCCCATTTGCTCGCTGCGGCCAATTGAATTAAGGAGTCATTTTCACCATGTTTCATCGTACTCATTATTTTGTCCCCGTGGCCAACACAGGCCAACGCCCCAAAAACCACCAGTGGTGGAAAAAGTACTTTTTTTGTAGAAATACTCTGTTACAAAGTAAAAGTCTTAGAATTCAAAATGTACAAAATGTACACGGAGGTATTTTTGGGTATAACAATTTTTACTCAAAAGTATACTTAATGTCCCGTTTGGCAAGTTTTCAATTGTATGAAACAAATCTTTTTGAGAATAGCATATCTACACAAGTTCACAATGTGATGCGTTGTGCTTGTAGATTGTAGCTTGTGTAGATCTGTTTTGTAATAATAATCAAATTCGACAAAGTATAACCGTAGTAACTAAAGTTTTCAAATAAACGTAGTATAACAAAAGCACAATATTTGGATCCGAGATGTGTAGTGCAGTAGAAGTAAAAGTATTGGAAATTGTAAATATTCAAGTAAACCTCAAAATCTAAAAAGTACAGTACTTAAATGTAAATGTAATTAGTTACGCCCCACCACTGAAAACCGCAGATGTCTTTTCGGACTGAACCAGACCACCGTTTAGTGCAGCTTATGCAGGGTGGAGCAGTATACTTATTGCACTGGTGAGGGTGGAGCAGTATACTTATTGCACTGGTGAGGGTGGAGCAGTATTCTTATTTCACTGGTGAGGGTGGAGCAGTATACTTATTGCACTGGTGAGGGTGGAGCAGTATACTTATTGCACTGGTGAGGGTGTAGCAGTATACTTATTGCACTGGTGAGGGTGGAGCAGTATTCTTATTGCACTGGTGAGGGTGGAGCAGTATACTTATTGCACTGGTGAGGGTGGAGCAGTATTCTTATTGCACTGGTTGAGGGTGGAGCAGTATACTTATTGCACTGGTGAGGGTGGAGCAGTATACTTATTGCACTGGTGAGGGTGGAGCAGTATACTTATTGCACTGGTTGAGGGTGGAGCAGTGTACTTATTGCACTGGTTGAGGGTGGAGCAGTGTACTTATTGCACTGGAGAGGGTGGAGCAGTATACTTATTGCACTGGTGAGGGTTGAGCAGTATACTTATTGCACTGGTGAGGGTGGAGCAGTATACTTATTGCACTGGTGAGGGCGTAGCAGAATACTTATTGCACTGGTGAGGGTGGAGCAGTATTATTGCACTGCATGGTGAGGGTGGAGCAGTATACTTATTGCACTGGTGAGGGTGGAGCAGTATACTTATTGCACTGGTGAGGGTGTAGCAGTATACTTATTGCACTGGTGAGGGTGGAGCAGTATACTTATTGCACTGGTGAGGGTGGAGCAGTATACTTATTGCACTGCATGGTGAGGGTGGAGCAGTATACTTATTGCACTGGTGAGGGTGGAGCAGTATACTTATTGCACTGGTTGAGGGTGGAGCAGTATACTTATTGCACTGGTGAGGGTGTAGCAGTATACTTATTGCACTGGTGAGGGTGGAGCAGTATACTTATTGCACTGGTTGAGGGTGGAGCAGTATACTTATTGCACTGGTGAGGGTGTAGCAGTATACTTATTGCACTGGTGAGGGTGGAGCAGTATACTTATTGCACTGGTTGAGGGTGGAGCAGTGTACTTATTGCACTGGTTGAGGGTGGAGCAGTATACTTATTGCACTGGAGAGGGTGGAGCAGTGTACTTATTGCACTGGTGAGGGTGGAGCAGTATACTTATTGCACTGCATGGTGAGGGTGGAGCAGTATACTTATTGCACTGGTGAGGGTGGAGCAGTATACTTATTGCACTGGTGAGGGTGGAGCAGTATACTTATTATTGCACTGGTGAGGGTGGAGCAGTATACTTATTATTGCACTGGTGAATTCTGTACTGGCCATATATGGAGCGTGTCTTGAGTGTACAGGGTTTGATGAGGTCAGATCAACATATGAAATATCAGAACAGGTCAGCTCCATATATGGAGATCTAAGGGTTTGAAGGTCAGATCAACAAGAGTTACTCCATAAGTGCAGATCTACAAGTGATGATCCAGTCTTCTCCATATATGGTTATCCAGGGTTAGATGAGGTCAGTGTCGTGATCTTCATATATGGAGATGGACGTATAGTTGCGTGACGTGTCACGAGGCGTGATGTCACGAGGCGTGATGTCACGAGGTGTGATGTCACAAGGCGTGACCATACATGGAGGCTAACTGACGGACGGGAGATGCAGAAACCCCCCAGTTTGGTCTATGGACCCCCATTTAACCCATTCTGACCTGAGATCAGATTCTAAAAATGTCTTCTACATCCTGACAGTTTTCTGAAAAAGCTATGTTTCTATGTCAGTATGGATCTTCGATTTTTTTTCAAAAATAGCAGATCTACAAGCTCATAGTATGATAGATAGTAGATATATGAGCTTGTAGATCTGCTATTTTTCAATAGCTAACCTGTAATATAATGCACCAAAAGGGGTTCCCGACTCAAAATGGGTTAATGGCATTTCTATCTCTGGGACCCTCAAATTTCTTTGTAAAAATCAATGTTAATTTAACTCTGAAAGTGTACAAATCGATCCAAATGGACCCATAATGGCATTTGGTTCCAAACTATATCATTTAGCTGGGAAGACCCCCTGGAACTCCCTCGAGGACCCTTGCGGGGGTCCCCGGACACAAACTATAGAGGTTTCATAGTTTCATTCGGAACAGCTCAGAGTTGTAATTATAGAGCGAGTCGTCCCTATAACTACATACGACCTGAATGATGACTCGGAAAGCTGTTAAAAGTTTAACCCACAGAGTGACTCACCCCGCGGCCAAGCCTCGGGATTCAATGGAGATCCTTTTTTTGGTGTCTGGCCTCGTTCCCTGCAGTCAATGTTTCCAATTTTTAACCCATTTTGTACGGGAACCCCTTTTGGTTGTTGTAGCATTACGTTATGCTTTAGCTATTTAAAAATAGCAGATCTACAAGCTCGTAGCGCGCCACCGAGTGGCGCGCTATGAGCTTGTATATAGGTCTGTTATTTTTTGAAAAAATCGAAGAGCGACCGACATAGAAGACATTTTTAGAAATCTGATCTCGGGTCAGAATGGAAAACTGTCAGGATGCAGAAGACATTTTTAGAAATCTGATCTCAGGTCAGAATGGGGTTAATTAAGTGAAGGTAAATAAGAGGCCATGCAGGCAAAACTATATATGCAAACAAAAATAGCCTAATTTGACGTAATTATAAAGAAGCAACTGTCGTGTCCGGAAGACCTATACTGTTCAGGTTACAAGCGAATGTTTTAAATATAGTATTTGTATACAGCTCTCGTTCAGATTGACCTATTAACTTCAATTAGTTAACTACAGGACAATGCCCGTTGGGTTAGGGGGGAGGGGGGGGGGGGTGACCATTCAGATGTCATCAATTGGCTATAGTAAAGGGTTGAGGTTGAGCATCATTTTGATGTCAGAACAGGCCATAGCTCCATATATGGAGATCTATAGGGGTGATCTGGATTTGGGCCATGCATGCCGGTCCGGAGCCTCATCATGGGGGGGAAGAGGCTTCTCTGCGCTGCGGCTCTGGACCACCGGGGCGATCCGACGGAGTCGGCACCGGGCACGTCACTCCCTGTGTGGGGAGTGGAACGCGTAGTGTGTCAGATTGGAAGTCAGCGGGGCGAACGGTTCTCAGGTTATGTGGATCACAGACGTATATGTATACCTATACATGTACACAGAGACTTGGTGCATTTATAGATACCTTTAGGAGTACTGGACAACTCACCCTTGTGCTTGCCCGTTTTTCCTCCCGGAATTTTCACCAGTGAGGGGGGATTACCTTTGTAATATGCTATTGGCTCTTTTTGGAAAGATACTCATGTGGAAAGGCTATATTATTTTACTTATATTGACCCTATAAACAATTTTGTATTATTTAGTATATATATAAGGTTTTGCCCACACCTCGTCAGATAATCCCACAACAACTTCTGTGAACAGACTTCACTGTAGTATAGCTTTTCATAAATTATATTTGTTCTGCTGTCATGAAAGTTTATAGTTGGAGAAATTCAAAGTCCGCAGCCGTCTGCTGTCCAGCCTCTCTCCCACCCCTCACTGGGGACGATGCTGGGAGGAAAACAGAAACGGGGTGAGTTGTCTTGTTATACCGATACGAGGGCCTCTCGGATATTATGTCTGTGTCCCTTTTGTTCCCGATGTCAGAGGATGTCAGATTTCTGTATGTATATGTGTCTCTCTGTGTCCCTTTATTCCTATATATGGAGTTCTGTGTCAGCCATGCCCAAATATGGAGCGTTGTGAGGTCAGAACAGGCACAAGCTCCTATAGAATTATTATGGAATTGGCCGTCGTCCCCATCTTAGAATATTCTCGAAGCAAAGATATGAGATAAAAACATCCGCCTGAGAGGAATGGAATGCAAGCCGATATATATAATGACTCGAGTCCTTTCTTGTTTTTTATCACTTTTCAAGTCGGTTTTCCTTGTATTTAGGGGCATTTCTTTTTATCACTTATCAAGTCGGTTTTCCCTTGTATTTCGGGGGCATTTCATTATAGGCAAAGATTATTTTACAAAAGATTGACGAGGAAATTAAAATAAATGAATGTGTTTTGCGACGTGACGCGTCGTGACGAGCCTGTATATAAAACGAGGCTATATTCTCAACAATTTTGTTTGTCACGTGTCAAAGTATATCTCTTCGGGCCCATAAGTGGTTAATGTGTTGAAGAACGTTCGACGGGGGAAGATTGAAGGTCGGTTTTTTCCGCCGTGTGTCACGACGCAAACGCACGGCCATGCAGTCAAGTCAGTTCCACAGAGTCATTCCTCCTAGTCACGCTGACTCCTCTTCGCTTCATTATGGGGACGACTTTAATCACGCTCTAAGCATCCCTTGCTCATCTGCTTCCCCAAAAGCAATAAAAGTATGAAAAGTTAATTATGGTGGGAGGGAGGGAGGGAGGGATGGAGGGAGTGGGGGGGGGGGAAATGCAGATAATAACAGGATGTGAACGGCATGCGGGCCACGAGACGAACTCTTGATTCTCAATTTTCCTCTATTTTTCCCAGCATCGAACTCCCCCCCCCCCCGTACTTGTTTACATACAGTTAATTAATTATCTTTGGTGCAATAAAACTTTGTCTCTCTCCACCCACCCCCCCCCCCCCCCCCCCCCCCCCCCCCCCCCCCCCCCCCCCCTCCCCCCCTCCCAAAAAAAAAATATTCTAAGATAGGATAATTGATTGTAAAGAGAAAGAATATAAAGTTGCAATAAAGTCAGGAATTTCTGGGGCCTTTAGACTCCAATAGAGTACAGCTCATGATTAACACAATGTACACAATTAACTTCTACTAATTGCATAGTTACAGTACAGTACAGTTACAGTAATTGTATCAGTTAGTGTTACAGTAGGCCTACACTTACTTAACAGTATGTTTACCTGCATCTACTGTAACTGGACACAGAGCTGTGCATTCAGTAACCATCTGGATTTTAACTACAAAGTCCTAAATTGGAATGAAAAAGTATATACTTCACTGGCCAAATGTGACGCATTTCAGCATTTTGCTCACGTCTCTTTCAGCCTATTATGTACTATACGGTCCCGGGGACACAGTGGTCCTCGAGGAGTCACACAGGTGGTCCCCTGCAGCTAAATGGACCCTTAATGAAACCAAATGGACCCATTTCACGCTCTCAAGAGTTACATTATTGTTAAACATCTGCAAAATCGTATCCAACGATATCAAAATGTTCTTTGGGTTTTGGGTCTGAGAGGCTGAATCTCATCAAATGGTGGCTCACAGGCCAAATAAATAATGGACCTTGATATGAAAAGGCTTGAAACCACTGGCACGGAATACAACCAAAACAAGCTAGCATAATGAATTTGCCTGTACGGTAGAGTACAGTATAGGTCCACCCTGAGGTAACGCTGAGTGTGTCTGTATATACTTTCTCTTGGGTCAGCTCACTTCTGTAATATACTGTCGAGAGAAAACACCCGGCAACTGACCAGGCAGGGATTCCCCCTTCTCCTCCCCGCAGCCCTCCCCTGTCTGTCTGTCTGTCTGTCTGTCTGTCTGTCTGTCTGTCTGTCTGTCTGTCTGTCTGTCTGTCTGTAACAATTCTCATTAAACAATGAAATAGTTAAAAACAGATCTACAGTCTAAGTCAAATCTTCAACGTCAATCAGATGTATACATTTTTCAAACTGAAAATAGAAAATGTTGCACTTCTTCACAAAGTATATATCGGCAAAAGTCTGATATCGGTCGGGGCTCTGATGCACACGCACTCGCACGCACGCACGCACGCACGCACACACATGTGCATGCGTGTGTACAGTATATGCGCACAGGACAGAAGCCTGCATCTGCCTCATGCATGATGCTGTCAGAAAGGAGCAACAGCGCGTACTGTATATGTCAACATGATGACCGGCTTGTTTTCTCCCTCTAAATGCTGAGTGACCTCACCACCATACCGCCATGCAGCGTATAATGACCGGTCAGAGCTGACATATGGTCTCCTGATGCAGGTCCAAGTCCACGAGAACCCACACAGGGCCCATGAAGAAACACACCAAGGATATAGCTTTATATATAGCTATTGAAAAATAGCAGATCTACAAGCTCATAGCGCGAACCACTGACATAGAAACCATTGACAAACAACGAGAGCCAATTACTCTCCAGAGGGTTTTCTTTTTGCCTGAAAGCATGATGTCTCACGCCTTTAACGCATTCAGCACGGGGGAAGCCCTTTTGGTGTTTTAAGCATATACGTTGTACTTTAGCTGTTGAAAAATAGCGGATCTACAAGCTCATATAGCGAACGTTTCTAATTCAAAGTCTTTGAATGCATATTCTTTAAGAGCGAACGTCTTTGATTCAAATCTTTGAATATATATTCTTTAAGAGCGAACGTCTTTAATTCAAATCTTTGAATGTATATTCTTTAAGAGCGAACGTCTTTGATTTAAATCTCTGAATGTATATTCTTTAAGAGCGAACGTCTTTGATTCAAATCTCTGAATATATATTCTTATAAGAGCGAACGTCTTTGATTCAAATCTCTGAATATATATTCTATAAGAGCGAACGTCTTTGATTCAAATCTCTGAATATATATTCTTTAAGAGCGAACGTCTTTAATTCAAATCTTTGCTTCTGGGTGGTGCCTGGAACAATTTTCAGACGGGGGTCCGCAGCCAAATACAGATTACATATAGGTGCCCTTGACATGAAAAAGGTTGAGCACCACTGACATAGAAACATAGGTTTTTCAGAAGCCTTTTCTTTTTTTAAAGAATCTGCCTCAGGTCAAAATGGGTAAAAAATTATAATATTTATTTATTATTTCATAATACCGCGGTTATACACAATTTCATTTCCACGATTTTGCAACACCACGATTTTGTACACAACTCAGCGTCTTGACGCTAATGAAAATGTCCAAGCGTGCAACTTCCCCGGACCACAAGATATACAGCAACAAGTTCCACTTGGCGTGTCAGTCCGCTTTTGAACCTGGAGACAGTGTGTGCAGCGAAAGCCCGTTGACAGCGCGCTATACTATACTATGCTATGCTATGCTATGCTATGCTATGCTATACTATACTATACTATACTATACGCTGCTGCTACAGCAGGCAGGCAGCGGAGACGTACGGTAAAAAAAAAAGAGCTGCTTGTGTTATAGCTGTGTATAGCCGGCTGGCTGGCTGGCTGGCTTATAGGCCTGACGAGAAGCTTTTCTCCTTTAATTCATTTAGACCCACCATGAGACCAGATTGTGTACAATGCAGAGAAGAATGTCTTCTGAATCATGACACAGTTTTCTGAAAGAAAAAAAACCTTCATGTTTCTATAATATGTGTGTGTCAGTCGTTCTCAAGGACCCCCGGGAATTATATCTAATAATTGGCCCGCCGGAACCCCATCTAAAAATATGTATAGTTCCAGGGAACTACATATTTATAGAAGAAAAGATCTGAGTTAAAAACATCCGCTCTGAGACAATATATATTCAAAGATTTGCACTGTATATTCTCAAGACTTTTCAAAAAAACAGCAGGCCTATACAAGCTATAGTAGCGCGGCACTCGCTATACGAGCTTGTGTATAGATCTGCTGTTTTTCAATAGCTATATAAGAAGTATATGAAACGCCAAAAGGGGTTTCCCGTTCCGAAGGGGTTAATCAGTGTATAATGACACGACGGCTGCACACAGAGAGAGCGATCCAGTCAGTCAGTCAGTCAGTCAGTCAGTCAGTCAGTCAGTCAGTCAGTCGGGGGAGGGGAGGGGAGGGGAGGGGAGTTTGATTAGTCTAATCACCGCCGGGGCAAAGACTGAGAGCAGACTCGCTTTCCGCTCCGCTCCGGTCCGTCCGTCCGTCCGTCCCGCCAACGCCAACGCCGCGCCGCGCTGATTGGGGTTTACAAAACGCTCCTTGTCATCGTCGTGTCGTTAGCGCGTCGTTATAACCCAGCCCCCCCCCCCCCCCCCCCTCTTGACGTGCGGCGCCTAAACACAGCAATCAGGGAGGATTAGCGCGCAGTTTACTGCAAAGCCTCGCCGTTACGCCTGAGGCGCTGAGTCAACGGCGCAGCGGTGGAGAGAGAGAGAGAGAGAGGGAGAGAGAGAGAGAGGGAGAGGGAGAGAGAGAGAGAGAGAGAGAGAGAGAGAGAGAGAGAGAGAGAGAGAGAGAGAGAGGGAGAGAGAGAGAGAGAGGAGCTAACCCTGCTGCAATGCAATGCCGCGCTGCTATATACACGCTATTACACAGCTCCCCCCACGTGGTACTATATACCATTCTGACCTGAGATCAGATTCTATAGAAACGTCTTAACTATATATAGGCCTACATCCCGACAGTTTTCTGAAAAAGCCATGTCTCTCTACGTCAGTCGACGTTCTTCGATTTTTCAGAAAAAAATAGCAGACCTATACATCTCGTATAGCGCGCCACTCTGAGCTT
This sequence comes from Protomyctophum bolini, assembly GCF_963924005.1. Classification (NCBI taxonomy): domain Eukaryota; kingdom Metazoa; phylum Chordata; class Actinopteri; order Myctophiformes; family Myctophidae; genus Protomyctophum; species Protomyctophum bolini. Next base: position 17,638,054 of record NC_137876.1, read on the forward strand.
GTAGATCTGCTATTTTTGCAATAGCTATAAAGCATAACGTAATGCTAACACCATGACCCCCGTCGTCCAGAATGGGTTATACCAGGCCGCGGGGGCCTTAGCGGGGCGCTAACTGTACACAGTGGGCTAGTGCCACTAGTGATTAGCCAGGGGGATGATGAGGGGAAACATCCAGTCACTCTGGACACGATGGGGGCGGCGGGTTTTCCACTAGCCCTTTCCTGGACTCCACCGTTGATTTTAACCCATTCTGACCCGAGATCAGATTCTTTAAAAAAAAAGGTCTTCTGCATCCTGACAGTTTTCCATTCTGACCTGAGATCAGATTCTAAAAAAAATGTCTTCTATGTCAGTCGCTCTTTCGATTTTTCAAAAATAGCAGACCTACAAGCTCATAGCGCACCACTCGGTGGCGCGCTATGAGCTTGTAGATCTGCTATTTTTCAATAGCTAAAGCACGACATAATGCTATATATAACACCAAAAGGGGTTCCCGCGCAAAACGGGTTAATGGAGGGACTCCATTGAAAATATGTTTTAGACTTGGATTGGGGGTTTTTTTCTTCATTTTTTTTGCTCGACAGAACCGGTATATATACGTATATATATATATATATATATATATATATATATATATATATAGGTCTGGGAACGGAGCCCCGCGGCCCCCGGCCGCGCACGCACACACGCAGGCATCAAAGAGAAAAGGTCGTTGCGTGCGTGCGACGCGTTTCCACTTCCTCCAGTCGCCCGCTTTGCGTGCGTGCGTGCGTGCGTGCGTGCGCCGTGGCACCACCGAGACACGCGCCGTTGGAGACCGTCCATTTTCTTTATTACGATACATGACTTGAACCCAATTTGGATCCGAGCCGCGGCGTGACTGACAGTAATCGTTCACGGCACAAAAGAGTGGGATTTATGAGCGGCGATTAAACTATTTATTCGTCTTATAAGCGCTCTCCTGAGCTCGTGCGCGCGCGGGGGCCGCCGCGGGGCTGATAGTTGCCACACACCTCCTCGATGAAAGGCCCCCGTGAGGAAAGCGGAGGAAAGCGCGGGAACCCCTTTTGGTGTTATAGCGTCATGTCATGCTTTAGCTATCGACAAATAGCAGATCTACAAGGGTGCGGCGCGCTACGAGCTTGTATACTGTATAGGCTATAGGTCTGCTATTTTTGAAAAATCAAAGAACGACTGACATATAGAAACACAGCTTTTTCGGAAAACCGTCAGGATGTATAGAACTAGAAGGCATTTTTAGAATCTGATCTCAGGTCAGAACGGGTTTAGGGAAAGCAAAGCGGCTGCATGCATGGGGGTCAGCGTTTGAATCTGCAGGTCGGTGGAGTCGGACGGCGCTTCGGTCGAGAGGCTGAACCTCTCCGTGAAGAGGGAAATAAATGCAAATTCAATATCTGGGAGAGCTCTTTGAAGTTGCCTTTTACACTTGAACGAGTGTGACAGAACCTGGGATGACCCCTCTGGTTTTAAAAGGGGAGAGAGAGAGAGAGAGAGAGAGAGAGAGAGAGAGAGAGAGAGAGAGAGAGAGAGAGAGAGAGGAAGAAAAACACAGGCCGAGCTTAATGCCGATGAAATAACTTTAGAGCAGCAGCAGACACCGAAGACAATAGCTCAAAGTGTGCAGGGGTGTGCGAGCGAGTGTGTGCGTGCGTGCACGTGTGTGACGTGTGTTTGCGTGCGCGTACGCACGCACGCACGCACACACCTTCATGTTGTTGTTTTTTTATGTAATTCAACCATATAGGAAAGGGAGAGAGATCATCTTTGGGCTCAGAGCAGAATACGCACAACAACAACAACGACGACGAAAAAGGGAGAAAAGAAAAGGCCACGTACAGTAAACTGTACATGGCACGCTGCCATGTGGGCTCACGCGCGCAGAAGACCTTCTCCGAGCGACGTAGCCTACCGGTTAACGCACATGCCATTCATACGTCGCATACCTCTCCTCCGTTGTTCCCTCGTACTTTCTTTTAAAGGCTGAATTAACCAACAGCTATAAGGGACCAACAGTCACAGGAAAATAAAAACATGTGCCTTTTGTTGCACACAGCGTCGAGCGAAAGGAGGAATGAACAACAAGCATTCCGTGAGCGACCACATCAAAGGTCCCCCCCCCCCACACACACTCCCCCACACCACACCCCCCCGCCATGGGCCGACTGAGGGCAGACTCTCCTGCCTTATTTTTTGCTTCTCCCGAAAACGCAACTGCCACTAATTAACAGAGATCTTAAAAAAATATATATATAAAATAAAATAAAAAGTGACACTCCTCTCCATTCATGCCTCCTCTCCTCTCCACATAGGCCTACTGTATAGCCTACTGTATCCTCGGTGCAAATGTAACTCTCATAAAGAAGAGATATAGGGTTAAAAATGGAACCACGTATACGCACAAATACGGGGGTTCTTCCGAGTTGACCGATCTGATCACTATATGGATTTTAATGGGCATGTTCTCGCCCGCTGTCTTATTTGCTTTGCTCCCTCTCTCTCTCTCTCTCTCTCTCTCTCGCTCTCTCTCTCTCTCTCTCTCTCATCTTCTATCCATTCTCCACACTGTTCCGGGTGTCTCTCTCTCTCTCTCTCTCTCTCTCTCTCTATCTCTCTCTCTCTCTCTCTCTCTCTTTCTCTCGCCCCGGCAGCAGCAGCATGCATCAGAAGGGGACTGCAGAGCCACACAGGCAGCACAAAGGGGCATTGTCTTGCCATGGTGAAAATGTGGTTTACAGGCTCCGCTGTAATGGCCTGGCGGTCGCTGGAAGCCATGCGCGCTTCCTAATATTCGCTTCACATGCGATTTCATTTTGAGAAAACACTGAGGAGTTATATATGGGCGCTTCGCCTTTGTGCGAGAGAAGGGGGGAGAGAGAGAGAGAGAGAGAGAGAGAGAGAGAGAACGTCTCACAACTTATTTTTGGAGCCCCTCCTCCCCTCTCTTTCCCTCATGGGTCTCTGGTGGCGCTGCTATATATTTCTGATCCATTGGTGTAAAGTAACATTTTATTATTTAGTACATTTACTCAAGTATTTTGAGGTGTACTTTGCTGCATGTATTTCCAACTTTTTCTTCTGCCTCACTATACATGTTGGATCCAAATATTGTACTATATATATAGCGCTTATGATATATTTAGTTTGGTTGGTATACTTTGTAGATTTTGACTATTATTATTATTACAAAACATACACATTAAGCATGTTGATTTTGGCCATTTGAAAATAGCCGAGCTACAAGCTCACAATGCGTTGCGGGATTCGACACATTGTGAGCTTTAGATCTGCTATTTTCAAGATGTGTTTGTCAATACATTTGAAACCTTGACAACGGGACATCCTTTTAACCTTTTGGTGCCGATGCTTTCGTAGTACATTTCAAGTATACATTTTGAATTCTGGACATTTACATGTAATAGACATGTTTTAAGTTCTACTTCTGGGAGGGTTCCCTGCAGGAATTACAACATATTTTCAGATGGGGATCGGCGGCCGAATACTGTACATACTGTATATTTCTTGGGGTCCCGCCTTGACTTGAACGAGTGAGTGAGTGACATAGAAACACAGAGAGACAGAGACAGAGAGACAGAGACAGAGACAGAGACAGAGAGACAGAGACAGAGACAGAGAGACAGAGAGACAGAGAGAGAGAGACAGAGACAGAGACAGAGACAGAGAGACAGAGAGACAGAGACAGAGACAGAGAGACAGAGAGACAGAGAGACAGAGAGAGAGAGACAGAGACAGAGACAGAGACAGAGAGACAGAGACAGAGAGACAGAGAGACAGAGAGAGAGAGAGAGAGAGAGAGACAGAGACAGAGACAGAGACAGAGACAGAGAGACAGAGACAGAGACAGAGACAGAGAGAGAGACAGAGACAGAGACAGAGACACAGAGACACAGAGACAGAGACAGAGAGACAGAGACAGAGAGACAGAGACAGAGACAGAGACAGAGACAGAGACAGAGAGACAGAGACAGAGACAGAGAGACAGAGACAGAGACAGAGTCACAGAGACAGAGACAGAGACAGAGACAGAGACAGAGAGACAGAGACAGAGACAGAGACAGAGACAGAGACAGAGACAGAGACAGAGACAGAGACAGAGACAGAGACAGAGAGACAGAGACAGAGAGAGAGAGACAGAGAGACAGAGACAGAGACAGAGACAGAGACAGAGACAGAGACAGAGAGACAGAGACAGAGAGACAGAGACAGAGACAGAGACAGAGACAGAGAAAGAGAGACAGAGACAGAGACAGAGACAGAGAAAGAGAGACAGAGACAGAGACAGAGACAGAGAAAGAGAGACAGAGAGACAGAGAGACAGAGAGAGAGGAGCAGGCACTACTAGGCAGCGTTTAACTTTGCCAGTCAAACGTGTTTGGGCTGTCAGACTGAAAGGGTTCCAGCGCCGCAGCCTGTCTCCCCTCCTCGTCAGTGCAGAGCTGTTTGATCTGACAGAGAGAGAGAGAGAGAGAGGCTCCATTAGAGAGACACGGGGAAGTTCTGCTGACTGCTGGGAGCTTTGGATGGCTTCAGCAGCCCCGAGAGAGAGGAAAAGGTTTCGCACGCACGCGCACGCACACACGCACACACACACACGCGCACACACACACACACACGCACACGCACACGCGCTCGCACACGCTCACGCAAACACACACAGAGTCTGGTTGTAATCTGGGGGGGTGTCTGTGCTGTGTGTCTATAAACGTCTCGGCGCATTATATACACTGGTCCGTTAGTATACAGCCTATACAGTAGGTGTGTGCGGTTGCCCCAGTGACTGAGGAGTGAAGGGTTATGAGAGGCACTAAATGAGGTGACATATATCTCTCGGAGCCGTGTTTTTTTTTTGGGGGGGGGTGGTAACGCCGCGTATACGTGGTAATGATGTCATAAATGTGTATGCCACAGACGAGGCCGCATGCGCGGTGCCAGAGAGACATATAGGGCTTTAGTTAGGGTTATAGGGAGAGACTATAGAGGAGGAGGCATAGCCCGCCATGTATACATGCATTGCAGCCGCTGGTTGCATAATGGCTGAGGCGTTGAGGTGAACACACATGAGAGGGACGCGTGGCTTCTATCCGTCGACACAAACGCCACCGTCGTCGTCGCGCTATATAAGCCACGGTGGGGGGGGGTGCACGGCCGGGGCGGCGGCGGTGAATATGGCCTCATAAAAACCATGCGCCACACATAAGCTTGCGACCGAGGAGAGTCGACGGCGGTGGGACTTGCGGACGTTGGGTTTGATACACCCGCGGGGCCGCGGCGCGCATCGAGGGTTTCCGCCACAGACCAGCGCAGTGTATATATTATAGGCCCATACACACCTCTCTCTGGCTGCATGCAGTGTGTAGCGTGGCTGATCCACTGGAACCATGCAGGGACTCGCGACGCAACGTCAGTGACATCTTTACTTTACCTTACAGGAAATCAACAGGGAACGAACGAAGGCATATATACTCGGTATACAATTCCACCATATGACAAACAGGTTGCGTTGCAAGAAGCTATAAAACAGGACAAAGAGAATTGAAAGACTGCTGTAGTGCGTGTGTGTGTGTGTGTGTGTGTGTGTGTGTGTGTGTGTGTGTGTGTGTGTGTGCGTGTGCGTGTGTGTGTGTGGCAGGCCTTTGGCAGTGGCACTGCACGGCAGTTAAACTGTCACAGGGAGGAACTATAAAATCTGTTGCAGAAGGTGACTAACTGCAGCGCGATGGTGCCACAGGTGTGTGTGTGTGTGTGTGTGTGTGTGTGTGTGTGTGTGTGACGTGCGTGCGTGCATGCGTGCGTGTGTGTGTGTGTGTATGTGTGTGTGTGTCATGCGTGCGTGCCATCCTTAAGCACTTGAACCCTATACATACATACTTGGTAGATCGGGGTCCCCCAGGGCTCCTCTATCCACACTTTTCCTGGGCTGTGTGTGTGTGCTCCAGTTCCTGTCGATTTGATCCAATGAAAGCCAATGAAACCGGTCAGATGACCAATGATATCCAATGAAATCAACAGGAATGGAGCACACACAGCCCAGGAAAAGTGTGGATACTCGGCTCATTTTTCCCCGCTACAACACCAAACGTCTTCATCCTACAATATATGGACACTATATACTATAGGATGCTTAACCCATTTAAACCTGATACGTAGGTCGATGCCAGCCTCTAACTCGCTCGTTCTGACACTTTCAAGATGTTTCTAAATGTTCAAAAATGTATACAAGCTCATCTGCTATTTTTGAATATAGCCAAAGCTAAAACTCTAAAATGATATACCGATGCTTTTTTGGACACATTTTAGTGAGGGCAAGACAGAGTGAGTCAGGATACTGTGTATGTGTGCGCACGTGTGTTATAGGCCTATGTGTGTGTGTGTGTGTGTGTGTGTGTGTGTGTGTGTGTGTGTGTGTGTGTGATGTGCGTGCGTACGTGCATGTGTGCAAGTGAGTATGTCTATTTGTGCGTGTGTGTGTGTGTGTGTGTGTGTTGGGGGCGGGGGTGCTGTCACTTTGGCAACGCGACTGCACATATTGCAGCGATTACCACAGCGGAAAAATGTTTTTCTGCAACATGCAATTACTACAGATTACAGATTGCCGTCCTTGCATCAGAAGCTCTCGCCAGAAAAAGGAGAAACACTGTGCATTTGTGTGCGTGTGTGTGTGTGTGTGTGTGTGTGTGTGTGTGTGTGTGTGTGTGTGTGTGTGTGTGTGTGTGAGAGAGAGTGTGTGTGTGTGTGTGCGCGCGCGTGTGCGTGTGTGTGTTTGTGCGTGAGTGTCTTTACACAAAAAATAGACAGACAGACACAGAGACAAAGAAAGATGAGAAATGATTATAGCTCACACTAAAAACCACAACTGAAAAAAAAATGGGGGAGTTGATGTATTTATGGCACTCATTTAGATCTAAAAGTTACACTAACCCTTTCAGGGGTAAATAGAGAGCCAGCGAGAAAAGAAAATAAAAGAAAATAGAACACACAAGCTGTCCTTCAACTAAGAATGGGACAAAGGGAACGGAGACCGCTTATAGACCTTTGTCCGTCATCGCGTAAGAAGAAACACATTGGGATTAATTGATGTCGTGCCTGTGAACTGTGCTACTGAATAATATAAATATGAGCCTTGAACCTCCCTCTGTGTAGTATAGGAAACACATACGCAAAAGCATGAGAAAGACACACAGCAACGAGGAAAACGAATACAACGAAGGCAAAAGAAGAGGCAACCATCAGGTCACACGCTAAACAATATACGGTCAAAAAGTGTGTGGCCCTCGCCTCGGGGCAAGGCAGCGCCTTATTTACATAAAACCCCACCAGATCAAAACGTCGACCCAAACTGCTCCTATATAATAATAATAGCAGCCGTGCAGGCCTATCCTCGGTTGAGTTTATACCATGCGACGCTACTTTTAGCGGCTTCCAGAGAATAAACAGGGCTGGGTGAAACCACATCACAGGGGGCTCGCTGACTGCGAGTTGTACCCCGACACAGATGAGATGATGCTGGGGCGGGACGGCCATGAGTCCCCCCCCCAGGCATGGTGGTCACGGGTGTGGTGTGTCACCCTGAACTGACCCCCCCCCCCCCAATACCACCACCGACCGACGCACACACAGTGACACACACACACAGTGACACACACACACACACATCTGATCACAGCAAACCCATCACGGTCGATGGTGAGTGTCTCATGTACAACTTATTTCGGTGACTCTGCCCGTCACGCCCGCCCGGGCCTCGGGGGGGGGGAAACATGTGGCTCTGTTACTGTATAACTGTTACTGTAACACACCGTCTTTCCCCTCACGGCTTCCAGAATTAAAGCGTCCTCCAAAAACAGAATCCACCCGCTTAACCACCCCGCTATACTATACGGCTGTAGTACGGTGCTCAATATGTTCCTCACCAAAATGTGCAACGATATGCCCACGAAAACAAAAGTCAACTTTTACGAAGAACAAGGTTCTGGCCTGGCTCGGCTCCGACCTGTAAATAACAGGAATATGCCTGATATTATACACCAGTGGTTCCCAAAGTGGGTTCCGGGGACCCCCCGGGGGTCCTTGAGGGAGTTCCAGGGGGTCCCCAGCTAAATGATATAGTTTGGAACCAAATGGAGTCTCAGAGCATGTCAAACTGGGGTCTCACTCGGGTTGAGAATCACTGCTTGAGTCGTAAATATGTTCTCTCATGGGGGTCCCTGGCATTATCTCTTCAAATGGGGGGGTCCGCGGGCTAATTAGTGTCAATTTGGAGGTCCTTGACATGACAAGGTTTGGGAACCACTGTTATATTCTACTATGGGAGAGAGAGAGAGAGAGAGAGAGAGAGAGAGAGAGAGAGAGAGAAAATCAAAACAAGTTATTTTTCAAAAACCTTCAGAAATAGCCAAACTAACAGTTCTAGGATTGTCTATTTTGGCTGTTTGAAAGTGTGTGCTTGCATGTGTGTGTGTGTGTGTGTGTGTGTGTGTGTGTGTGTGTGTGTGTGTGTGTGTGTGTGTGTGTGTGTGTGTGTGCGTGCGTGCGTGCGTGCGTGCGTGCGTGCGTGTGTGTGTGTGTAACGATTACACGTCCGGAGTGATGCGAGACAAAGTTCACAAATGAAATCCGGTCATCGGATGCGCGGCGGCTCACCAATCAATGGAGCCGGATGTAAAAAAAACCCATAGCTGGTGGGGACGGAGGCGTTGCATAGCAACCGGAGCAATGCTAAAAGGTAAATTGACGGTCGCCGCTTTCACATACAGTATGGAGTATACGGGCGGGTCTATATGAACGTACCCTAGCCTAGGGGTCCGAATATGTTCGTGAGATGGCAGAAAAATAATTAAAATACTCAGATAATAATAATTAGACAGTCTATAGTCACCAATGTGCGCCTGGACTGATTCCCGGGGTATACTTCATATATAAGACCCTGGGGCCACGTTCGTTCGACACCTTTTCGTAGAAATGCACGCGGCATATTAAAGATCCCATGGGGTTGAATGTGCTCTTTGTCTCGTCTGGGGTGACTGCTGTGTCTCAGGCCGTCATGCTTACATAGTAATTAGCCCGTTGGTTTTGGAGATGTCATAAACTCATTCATCATTTTAAGGGTAATGTATATTCTACGTGCCTTCAAAGATCCAGAATTGGAGCCTGACACTCGTGAGTTATATACTGCATATGAGATATATAATATTTCAAAAGGGAAAACTATACACAGTATATTGAAATGAGTTTTGCAGGGACTCCGCGGGGCCCAAAACAACGTTTCTCTCGGCACTCAAGTGCTGAAACACCTCAGATATTATCTGCTTTTGCTGAATATATAGTATAACAGTGAGCTGATCAAGATAGCAGATCTCCAACCGTCACACTGCAACGTGTTGTGAGTTCATATATAGACCTGCTATATCCTTTGTAGATCTGCTATCTTCGGTGTGCCCTGCATGTGCACACCGGTGTGCAGTGCACGCAACAAACACACACAAACAAAGTTATAATCGAGCGTTATATATATACAGCTGACGGGGGGGAAAGCCTCACTAACAAAATGTGAATTTAAGTCATGAAATCTGTTCCATGTGTTCCGTATTTACTTGTCTGAACATCAAAATGGACAACAATGACCACCAATTGCGATGTGCTGACACGTTGTGTAATCAACGTTTGAGAGAACCCGGGCACCGGTGAACCAAAGACCCAAACAATCCGTACCCACTCATTGTTCCCTCAAAGTTTCTCCATATTCTGGTGTATATAAACACTCCCGATGCTAGCCCATTTGGGACGGGAACCGCATCTGTGTCGCTTTATAGCGTTTAGCCGTGCACTTTAGCCATTATTTAAAAACTTTAGCTATGTTGAAAAATAGCGGATCTACAAGCTCAGTGAAAATGTGTGCAATTCTTTTAATATATATTCTTTCACTATAGCAAACGTTTTTATCTCATAACTTCGTTTCTGGCTGCGGGTCCCTGGAACAACATATTTTCAGATGTGGGTCGGCGGCCAATTACATATCATTTTTGGGGGTCTTTGACATGAAACATAGGTTTCTCAGAAAACTGTCAAGATTTAGAAGACATTTGTAGAACCTATAGTCTCAGTCCTAAATGGGCTAGAATATGATTTGGCTTTGAAGGCACTGGCACAAATGGCTTTGGTGACTTACATCATGCTTGGAAGGCTCATCACAGACACTCTTGTCATATCAAGCAGAAAAAGTCCATTTCATAGCGAGCTACGTTTTTTTTAAAAAAAGAAAAAGGGAGGGGATGGGTAAACAAGTCCAGCATTCCGACGCGACCGCAGAATTCATCATTCATACATAAAATACCCAGAGCCCCAAAGTAGAGCTAATTTAATCCTGGAGGAATAAAAACTCCATTTCATAGGAGTCGTCCATTCAGAACACTCATATTTCCACATGCAGCAAGAATCCCCCGGCTTGAAATTCGAGGAGACACTTTTCGGAAGGAATGCGTTCGGTGGCTTTCGGGGCCGAGCTCGCCCTGTAATTTGTGAATGTACAGAAATGAGGCGGCCACCGCACGTCCTCTAAAGATAGAAATCTTTGTCTTATATCATCATTAAACCTCAAAAAACTATTTCTAATTTTGCGTCCGCGTAGCCCCACTTTTCCAAAATGAATAGGCATGCCCATCCGTTCCGATGGCAAATACACATACAGTATTACTGCATATATATGCGAGCGTGTCCCAAAAATAGCCGGGGAGTTTACACAGTCTAATAGAGGATCAGATTCAGATCATAATGACTATAAAGTATCTCCATATACAGTATACGTGAGACTGCCCCCCTCCTCTTCAAAGCCACTTTTAAGTGGCTCTGGCTGGGTGGCATTTAGAACCAGGTATAATCTTACAGAGCCCAGAGGCTTGCACTTTCTCATCTAATGGCTATAATAACACTAAAATACTATTAACTATAGGGGTGCTCCGATCGGGTTCTTTGGGGGAGACTGATCCCGAATTCCCGATGATCTTTTCCTCATGATCGGCCGATACCGACGTATATAAGGAGAGAATTTGAATATTTCCAAAATCCACGTCAAAACTGTTCCTGTGTGGGGGAAGGAAGGAAGGGGAGAATGTTGAGGCCAGTCACAAAGATGCCGAAGCGATATTATACCGTATGTCTGATTGACTTTCATACCACTTAATGTTATATGTAAAAGATCGGTTTCTCCAGATCAGGTGAATTGACGATCACCGATCGAGTCATTTGAGTGAAAATCGGCCGATTTAAATTGGTGACCTCTATTATTAAACCGGTGGCCTCTGTACTATTAGCCACTTTCACATGGCATCGCTATTTTGCGGGCTTATCGTTATAGGGGAAAACGGTCCATAAACCAATGGAAACAAGCCAGCTTTCTTGGGTTTAAAAATCCACTAGCAGACCTTGGATTGAACTCTTTCCTGTGTTTTTTCTGCAAACTGTTAATAAAGTATTCAATCAACCAACCAACCTATACCAATCCATCCATCCATCAATCAGTTGCTTTGCGATGCAGCTGTGAGCTTGTACACATCGTCACCGGCTAATTCCATCATCATGACAGATCACATACAATGAATAATAATAAAAAATATAGGGCTTAAATGGTTAAACACAAATACTATTAGGCTACACTTTGATTTATTATCAAGCTATAATAATGAATTAAAGAAAAAACATGTAAGTAGCCTATATACTTCACTCTCTTCAGGGCCAAATTATAGCCCATGGCTCCGCAAACATGGGGGCCCTCGTGGGTGTTAATCCGTCCATGACTTGCTTTGCCCCTTTGATTGATTGATTCTTTATTAACAGTCTACGTGCAGTAAAGTACAGTAAAATACAAGGTCTGCTATAAGAGGATTTAAAACCTGAGAAAGCCTATATGGCTTGTTTCCATTGCGGGTCCTTCATCATACTCAATTCATCTGAAAGGACTGAAATGTTAGGGCTGGACTGGCCACATAGGACGTACCAGGCATATTCCCGGTGGGCCGCGACCGTAGGGGGGGGCGCCATGATATAAATATATATATATTATTATTTTTTGGACAGGCAGGCAGGCCAATAGGCGGCAGGCCACCAGGAAAGGTCCGGGCGTGCTGCCATTCTGCCAGTGCCATCATGATAATTCCACTGTACCTGTATCAGTGACAAAGTCTGCAGCCCAAGTGACACCCTATATAGTTTGACAGGAATAGCCTACTTATAGCAGGGTCGGTTTCATCGAGATGTCATTAAAGAAAACATCACACCCGCATGTGAAGTGAAGGGTGCTCTTATCGTCATACATCACATTCCGTGCTCAGCCAATCAAATCATGAACAAATGTCATTCCGGCCAATCACTTTGCGTCTTCACTTTTCTGCCCTCCCTCATATCTTCAATATGTACTTTGCTCGCCCAATCAAATCATCTATAATATGGGGTGATCACTGATCAGCCAATCACAATCCAATGCTTGTGTTCACGCAAACCCGGAAAGCTGCAGGGCATCAAAAAAACAGCCCACAATATATTACACCAAATCAGGAGAATTTCTGCTTATCCTTTTAAGCAGAAGGTAGGGGGCTGGGGGACAGTTTCGGTTTGTACAAATCACACCCGTGTGTACTGAGTGCCAGCCAGCCAGCCAGCCAGCCAGCCAGCCAGCCAGGGACACACATAGCTGTCTGAGTGGTTGCACCACTCCAAAATGGCACACAGCAGCATGCAGCAGGCCTGCCTTGAGGTGGATGATCTGAGGTTTCACATGCATCCTCATGGACTTGGGTCTTGGTTTTCAGGCTGAAGTTGAACCCCACCCCACCCCACCCCACCCCGGATCATTAAAAATCGTTCAGGGCCACAGGCGGGCTCCATCCTCCGCTGTCTAGTGTGCGGCTGAAACCGTAGAAACTGCACGTTGAAATGTTAGAGGGTCTTAATATGTGACAGGCGCCCCGGTATGCGGTACAACAAGCACGCACAGTGCACGCGCATGCAGCAGTGCGATGCGACGGCAGGGCACGTTGTGGTCAACATCATCTTATATCAATAATGAAACAAGTGAAATACTACACGCTGTCATTGTCTCAGTCGAGATTCTTTTTTTTTTGCTTTTTTTTTTTACTCACTCAAAATAGCGACCACATTGATTGGTGAAGCTTTTTTTTTTCTTTCAAAACACGTAAGAGGCCCTGTCTGTTCTTCTTACGACGGTGTCGCGTCACATGTGCGTGCCAAAAGAAAGCGCTTTTATTTTATCTTCATTCATTCTGCAAGCTATGAATATAACAACAACAACAACACGTTGCAATTTTCGATCAAGTGATGCCGGATAAATTACGTTTTTTTTAAAGTCTGCATGATGCGCGCGGCTTTCTGAAACTGAAATAGCCCATTTGAGACGCGTCCTTATATTATATTTATTTGCATATTTCTTCATGTTTAATTAGCACTTCTGCACAAGCAGGCCTCTTTCTTTAATGTTTATCTGAGAGTCATGTCTCTTCAGAAATGTATTCCACAGACATCGAGACGTCTTATAAATTAAGGCCACAAACAACGCTACATTTCTCTTTGGGTTTCTTTTTTTCATTCGCCACCACTGAGGTTCTAATCTAGCCTCATATTGGTGAGGATATTTGCAAATTGCGGCGCGGTTTTCTCGCTATATCCCACAGACACATGAGAGAGAGATTTGACAGACAGACAGACAGACAGCTTCTTCTTCTTCCTCGACCATAATATTGTTGTGAAATAACGCTCTCAGGCCTTCTTTCAGACGTGCACACAGACCGACATTGCAGAATTATCTATAGACCTCATTACCTAATTATGATTTCTCCACCATGTGTTCAACTTCTCTAAAGTATAAACGAGTCTCTCCGCGCCTTCCTTGTTGCAGTGATGGTGATGGGTGTTATAGAGAGTTGAGTATAGATTGTGAATCCTCCTCCCCTGCACCTCAAAGTGTTGCGAGGCTGTGAGGATTGGAATATCGTGACTCACTCTCACATCACGATGTGTGATAAGAAAGAAAATGAAGGGGAAAACTAAAGCCACATGCAGTCCGATAACGCCTCTCACTCACTTTACACCCCTAAATTGCTCTTCGCGCGCGCGTGTGACTGTGTGTGCGTGTGTGCGTGTGTGTGTGTGTGTGTGTGTGTGTGTGTGTGTGTGTGTGTGTATGTGTGTGTGTGTGTGTGTGTGTGCGCACGCACGCTAAAAAATTTGGGCTTAAACATGCATGCTGCATGCAGCCATGAACAAACAATTCAATTGGTCAGAGACCAGGCTATATAAATGATGAGACGACAGATAATAGATAATGAGCATATTTAACGCTTGCCTTGTTTATTATTATACTGTATAGTATATGTATAGATTGCATGACATTCGCATTACATTGGGTCATATATTTCATATTCTGACAAACTGTTTGGGTGTATTTAATATCGTTATTTGCACCATAATGCACCATCAACTTAACCATCATGCATTTAGTAGGCTACATCCAATCAAACAATAAAACCGGCCGATTAGCCTATATCAATAATGGAAAATATCGCATATAACCCTTTTAATTAATAGTAAAGAAAATTAAAAAAATAAGAATAAATATCATGGCCTACACTACACAGTCAAACTGCGTTCTCAAAATGACAATTCAGAGAGTGAAATTCGGTTGCCTCCCTCACAGGTGTTTCAACCGTCAGCAATCAAACGAAAAAAAATATCTCTGTATATTTCAGATTGATTTCATGGCAAGAATTGAACATATTTTCCCCATAATCCTTGCAATAATCGCCATGCCGGGTTTATGCATGTAAAAACCGGCCACATGCTCTCAAGTGCAACAACGGCCTTATAGGCTATACCACTCCGCAAGGCTTAATTCGTTGAAGTTTATTTGTCCGGGCAGTAATATTTCCTATTTAAAATCACTTCACAGCGAAATTAAACGTTTCATTTGGTCTGCAAGGCAATCGTCTGCTTAAGTTACAATTCACTCACTCACTCCATGCACCAGCGATGAGAGAGCAGCTATATTATTTGAAAAGACAAACGCGCCTACTAGTGTGTGTGGGCGGTACTGCAGCGTGGCATCGCAGGGAGTGCCCACACAGTGTTGGCTAACCTCACAATCCTTTAAAGGTTTATAATTATCACAGCCTGCCAGCCTGGGGTTGTTTGGCACGACCTGCTCTCCTTGTGTCGTCGATGTTATCAACCCCAAATGATTCATTGTACTTTAATTTATCCACTTAATAAAATGTAATTACATTTTTTTTAATAGATATTGATCAAATCTTAAGACTGGGCAGGCTGCTATGAAAATGCCCTGCATGTATGGCAGGAAGGAAAAAAAAAACATATATGCTAATAAAAGGCAACAACATATCATTATCAACATTATCCTAAATCTATAGCTGCTGCTACTGTGCAAACCAATTTGTGAAAAGAGGCTCAAACTTAATTGACATGCATAGCACCCTATATAAAAATGGATCTAAATAAATAACAATTGCTCCCAATATTGTTAAAAGTCAAGTCCAAGCAAGTGAAACATATTTTAGAATAGCAAATAAAATGAAATTGTTCACACGAAGGACCTATTGTATAGCCTATATTATTTTTGAAAATACATTGTTTATTTCCTTAGATGCATATGGCCAAGCAATGCATGTGGTCTATTGGAGCCCTTTGATTGCATTCTGCACGCGATTAAATGTATTTGCAGGACCCCCTGGCATGTTTCTGTTCATTACATTTTTCACAAGCACGCACATTTCTCTCTATAACCAAAGCTTGCGTTGCTTTGCTTATATATCCCAACTCCCAACAACAAACATAATAACATAGCGACGCACTGTCTATACTCTGTACATCTTTTTGTCATCACAACTTCTCTCTCTTTCTTTGCTAAATAAAACTCGTGGCATGTTTTGGAGAGGCAAGCGGAAATGAAAGCAGCAGAGATGGATGGTCTGTCTGTCAGTCTATAATGTTGTATCAATAATTCACCGGCTCGACTCGTCGTGTGACAGTAGCCTACAGTACACATAAGTACAGTAAGAATGAAAATGAGACGGTGAAGAAAGCAAGACAGCAAGAAAAGAAAGGAGCGCTTTCACTTCAGCCTCTCCTCGGCACACTTTGATTGGTCTAATGAAAGCCCAACCCAGCCGCTTCATTGGTCCAAATCATCGCCACACTCCCCGACCACTAAACACTAAAATGACTTGGGTAAATAATATCAGTGCACTCTTCAGTCCCGCACCGCACGCACCGCCGTTCAGCTGCTATACGCTCTGCTGCTGCGCGTTGCAAAGGATAACAACTTTTTTTGTGTGTGTGTGCGTGTGTGTGTGTGAAAAAGGAACTTCACGCAATATAAACCTTTTTTAGAGAAGTATAGTCTTCGGTATATTATACGCGCGCGTGGCGTCTGGGATTTCTCATACTTTGTTTTGCTTCTGAAGTTTTTCCGATGAGGATCAAGTTGCAAGAAATAAACTTTTGAAGATTTTATGAACTTCTGGCAACCTTTTTTGTCTTTTAATATAGATATTCACACACTTCGATCTCCAGCGGGGTTGAGAGATTGAATTGAAATCGCTGACTTTTTGTATTTGACCATTTTGTTTGACAGCAGTTTCCACCACCACCAGTGCGCACGGCACGGATCTCCGTGGCACGATCCGCGGGGATAGAGACACAGACTGAGCGCGTCTGGCTGCGCGGAGGGAGCGCTGAACTGGATTATACCTTGATCGCTGTGTTGTGGCCGCACTGACTTGGCTTTGCATATTATTTACCCAAACCGATTTTTTTGGGGGGGAGTGGAGACTCACCACGGGGTCCACGTGTCGATTATATAGCCCATGCGTGTTGTGTTGGTGTTTGTGTGTGTGTGTGTGTTGTTGAGGGACATTTCCATCAAGTGCGCGCAGACAGTGGCAGATATAGCTGCTGAAGAGGGACTTTGAAGAAGCTGCGGTTTCCACACAGTTCTGCTGTAGTTGGCGAGAAACGGGGGGAAAGAAAAAAAGCAACTCGATGTGTTTCTCATGCCGACACATCCTGTGCAGTTGATAGTAGGCCTGCTATAGAAGAGAACGCACTGATCAGCTATAGAGCTTATCTGCTCTTCGTGTGACAGATAGCTATAGAGAAACACGTTTCCTCTTCTTATAGAGACACACGTTTACTCTTTATATCGGGGGACCCGGCCGCGGCGCGCGTCCATCCATCTGTATCCCCCTGCACTCCTCTCCTCACTGCACATCCACTGGACTTTAAACCCAAACCGTCCGCGTCCGAGGAGGATATAGGACACATTTTTGTTGTTATTCTCTCCTCTCCAAAAGAAAACCGAACCGAAAAGAGCCCCTCTCCTCCTGGCTACAATATCAGAACCCCCCCATACGCACGCACAGGCGACACTGACCTCCCCCACCACCACCACCCCCTCCCCTCCCCTCCTAAACAGCTGTTGTGATGCATATTCCCGTAGACCCGACCACGACCAGACGGTTCACGCCGCCCTCCACGTCCTTCCCCTGCAGTAAGATCGGAGGAGGAGACGGTATACTCCTCAACGGCGGCGGCGGCGCCGTGACCGGCGGCATGCAGGGCACGGCGGGGGGCCACGGGGGGCCGCTCAGGTCCTCCTCGCGGCCGGACGCGCGCAACGTGGTGGACGTGCTGGCGGACCACGCCGGGGAGCTGGTCCGCACCGACAGCCCCAACTTCCTCTGCTCGGTGCTGCCGTCCCACTGGCGGTGCAACAAGACGCTGCCCGTGGCCTTCAAGGTAAGACCATGGTGGTGGTCCATGTGTGGCTTCATTGCTGCCTTATTAATGCTTAATTTTCAGCCTTTTTTATAACGAGGTCCATTATTTATTAGAGTCCGCACCGACCACCCGTTTGAGGCGTTTCGCCTCGCAGACCCCCAAAAACCAGAGAATATTTTGTTGACGTTTGGATAAGATTTTGTCCACGATTCCATGCTATATTTTATTGATGTTGGTATACCGTTATAGGAGAGATAACAGGTAAACGTAAATAACAAAATAACAATGATTTTACATGCTCTAATTGTAGGTAAATTAGAGTTGACCTATAATGAAGGTGTTTTAACAATAATTTAACTATATTGAGAGCGTAAAATGAAACCGTATAAGGCTCGATTTATGGTTTAATTTTACGCTCAAGTTAAAAGAGCTATAAAGTAACTCTCCATCGTTTATCTGCGGGGGACCACCTGGGACACCCTCAGGGACCACTGGTGGTCCCCCGGACCACTGGTTGAGAACCACTGCCTTAAGGAGAAGCTATGGTCCAGAGCTATATACCTTATTTATGTGTCCAATATGTTGACCAAATGGACTTTTAGCCTGTACTCGGAGATAAACAAATACATAAATAAAACTAAGGATTTTATGGCTGTGTATTTGAAATGCAGCTGGCTATACCAATTTGACTATATAGGCCATGGAAAGTATATGACTTTATGGAAAAATGCATATATGCTGATGGCTGCAATTTGTGCATGGAAGCAAATTGTATATAAAGAGATATGTTATTATTTTATTTGTTTATTTTATTTGATGTAAGTTCTGCGTTTTGCTACTAATTTAATTATGACACCATCAAAACAAGAATATATATTTTTTTCTCTGCACTGCGATATGGATGTATATAATTTATTGAGCATGCATGGCACTGATAATTCAAGACTATATCCTATACAGGTCTATAGTTATTTCCATAAATTAAACTATTGTATAAATATTGACATTGTGACAGCTGTGTTGGATAAAGGTGGGCTAAACATCTATGTGTAAAATCACCGTTCGGATCTGCCATTATGACCACGGTATAAACGCGACAGCGTTTTCGGGCACACATATTAAAAGATATTTAAAAAAAATATATTAAAACATATATACCAGCCGATGAGAGTTTTTAAATGATGGCATTACAACAACTATATAAACAGCACAGCAACGGCTGATATATAGTGGATAACATTGTTTAACATTGTTCATAGGCCTATACGTTGTGAAATAATCAAGATAGAGTGAACATTCCTGCATGCTTATTATTATTATTGGGTGTTGTGTCTGTTGTCGTCAAAAGCTAGACAGTTATTATGCAATGCAAGGCCGGGCCGGGGCCGCGTTGTTGACAAGTGGCACTGCCGTAAATTAGACATTTCTCCATGAGTCCTATTATGCCACCGGTTGCGGTGTGTGAATGTGTGTGTGCGTATACAGTGTATATAGGCTATAGTGCTACTATTTGATTAAGTGAGGTTTTCTTTTCTTCTTCTTTTTGTCTTGTCTGCATGGATGTTTTTTCGTGTATATAGGTGGTGGCGCTAGGGGACGTGCCCGACGGGACTCTGGTGACGGTGATGGCCGGGAACGATGAGAACTACTCGGCGGAGCTGAGGAACGCCTCGGCCGTCATGAAGAACCAGGTGGCCAGATTCAACGACCTGCGCTTCGTGGGCCGCAGCGGCAGAGGTAAGGGTGAGGATGGAGCCTGGATAGTGACAGTGTATAATAGTATATATATATATAGGCCTATAGCTGGTTCCCAAAACAGAAGTAGCAGATCTATATACATGCTCGCAACGTGGACGCGTTGTGCGCTTGTAGATCTGCTATTTTCACCAGTTTGGGTGCCGGCTGCATGCAGGCAAACAACTTATCTCTCTTTTGGGTCGTCTCGACCTGAAAAGTTATAGGGAACAACCTACAATGGCATATATATAGGCTACATGCAAACGTTGATCAAAATAACAATGTAATATTTGACATGCATCTAATTGTGTATAGTTCTTGTAAATTAACTATAGGCTACTAATGGAGCGGTTTAACACAAATGTAACTCTTGGGAGTGTAAAATGAAACCAAATGGACCCGTCAAGGACCACTGCCACTGGTGGTCCCCGACTCCCCGGACCACTGGTTGAGAACCACCTGACTGCGGGTCATGGCTGCAGCGTCATTACGTGACTGCGTCTCACACACACACACACACACACACACACACACACACACACACACACACACACACACACGCACACACGCACAAACGCACGCCCGCGCGCCCGCAAAATTCCACTATAATTTTCCTAATCCATGTGAATACAAATAATTATCCGGAGCTGTGAGCAATATGGACGAGACAGAGAGAAACACAAGCACGCGCGCGCGCGCGCACACACACACACACACCACACACACACACACACACACACACACACACACACACACACATTCATCTCCCCGGGCCAATTTGCAAAGCAAGTCCGCCTCCGCCATTTTATATAGGCCTACATATACTCCAGCCTTGCTTAGTTAATTGTTAATTGTACCTATAATTATAATTTAATTGTATCCACGCATGAAAACAAAAAGGTGAAACACAATATGTCAATTAGAGAGCTATGGTATAGTGCGCCTTTTAGCCCGCGATATTATGTGTCTTGGCATGAGGTCTGCTCGACGCACATGCATGCAGCTATAAAAGCGGTTTATTTGAGGAGTTTTGTGCAACATATTGTAGGTAAATAAAACAATATTCGGCTCCTATATGTGCATCCATTGCCACGTTCCAAAGCGTGCCTGTGGCTTAGTTAGTTTAGTTAGCAGCACACCTTTTTAAAAACCATAGCAGACGCAGTGGCATTTCTGACATTCCTCATCCTCTCTCTCACGCAGCAGCAGCATGCGGCCCCTTTGCCTTGCCGACGCGCGCGCTCTCTCTAGTCTGCATGCATGCGCCGCGCGCATATTTCCCTAAATGTTACACTTTAAATAGTTTGCACACTGATGAATGGAAAACGCTCTCGTCGCCCCGCCGAATTAAAAAGTACCTTTCATTTCTGTAGTCAATTATATATACCAACCAACCCCACCCCGGGAATCTGTTCCCTTCATGACTTCCCTCACTGAGTCACTCACTCTTTTTTTTCCCCCCTTCCTTTTTCTTAAAACAAGAGATGCCTCTTTTTTTTTTTATGAAAGCGTCGCTTCATAGGCAATAGGCTGCGGACGAAAACACGGACCGCGTGGCAAGATCTCTAGGATATATAGGATCACTTTCTTTCTTTCTTTCTTTCACGCCAGACGAGGAGCTCTCCTCCTCTCCGGGAAAACTCGTTGCAAGAATAAAGGTCCAGACTCCTTTTCGCTGGCTGCCTGTTATAAGCCCCTAGCTTCCTTCCAGTTCGGACAATCTGGAATGCATTCCCCTTTTCCTCAATAATTTAAATCATACCCGCAGTCAGACCATCAAAGGGGTGGTCCCTGGCTTTTTTTTATTTTAATTCACATGCAGTTAAAAAGGGACCAGACCAAAAAACCCGTGATAATTTAAGTTGCACAAACGCAGTATTGTTACAAACAAAAGCATGTTTACAAAAAAAAGCTCCAACCATGCATGCACTTCTTTGACAATAAATTCTATGAGTTGAAATAACAAACTGCCACACATTTTCTAATGATGCATGATGAGACAAAACGATATAAAAGCACTCTAATCTAATGCAGTGGTTCTCAAACCTTTTTATAGCCACCCTGTAAATAACGTTTTCATCTCCTGAATTACATTACATTATACATTCATGTCATGATATTACAGTATAGGGCATATAGGCCTATAAATAAGTAAATATTTCTCCCTTAAACTGGGTATTGGCCTATAGGCATATAGTGTCACAAGGAAAACCTAATTGCTATAGTTTTATATTGTGACCGATTGAAAATAAAGTGTTTTGACATTTAACCACTTGAACCCCAGCATCCATATTCTGAGGGGGTGGGTATTTCTTCACCAAAAAATAGCCAATATACAAGCTCACAACGCGTCACGTTGCAGATCGGCAATCTTTGTCCAGGAGGTTTGGTTGGTGCATGCATGGTCCATCTTATAGAGGGTTTAAGACTAAAATTGCAAATACTTGCGTCACGGCACCCCTATTAGAGCGTTCGGTCGCAGTCCCGCCCCCTTTCATGACGACGCCAGGCCCAGGAAATACTTTCCATCCCATAGACTTTTCAAAAGGTATTTATTTAAAGACCTTATATAAGCGTCGCACAAAGCCAACTCCTGTCGTGACAAATCATGACAACAAACACAATACTTTGGACCAAACAAATAATTACAAAGAAGAAAAACAAAAAGAATAAGTGTTGTAACCTGCCGTTTTCAGGCAGACTGCACCCTGCATGCACGTTTAGAAACCCTGCATCTACATGGTCTGTGGAAAAGGCCAGCTGAAATATACTCAAGTATACTGAGGTCATGCTGACCTCCTCAATTAAGAACTGTTGGCTGGCAGATGGTCAATTTGCCCTCTGCCTGCAGCCAACAGTTCTTAATTGAGGAGGTCAGCATGACCTCAGCTCTGCAGTACTTTTGAGCCGGCCTTTTCCACATGGTCATTTCTGAGTTTTCTGAACCCTGCTGTGTTTTTCTTCCCCGCCCACGCAGGGAAGAGCTTCACGCTGACCATCACCGTGTTCACCGGACCCCCCCAGGTGGCCACGTACCACCGCGCCATCAAAGTGACCGTCGACGGGCCACGAGAACCACGCAGTGAGTACAACAAAACGTCTCTCTCTTAATGCCCCGAGCACACGCGCACGTGCACACACACACACACGCATGTGCACGTGCGCACACACACACACACACACACACACACACATGCACGCGCACGCACGCGCACACGCGCACACACACACACACACACACACACACACACACACACACACACACACACAGAAACAGCAGAACACATCCATCCTATATACTCAGGAGACATCATTGTCTTGCTGGCTTGTGGTGGGCATTTTTGTCTAAATTCAGCTTCCCCCCCCTCCCCCCCCGCGGACGTATACAAAATGAGTGGACATTATAATATTATCACCAGAAACACATGAAGAGAGATAGCCCTGAATGACCATAATAACAGGAGAGTTATACACAAATGGCATTTGTGTGTATACACTTAATGGGGTCCTTGCAAATAAAACATTTGAGAACCACTAGTACTTATTATTTGGACTCCTATAATGTAGGCTACCACAGTGTCGTAGTGAATCAGTGACACACCAATTCAGAAGACGACCTGGAGACGTTGACGTTCAGTAATTGGGTCTTGTGTGATCAAAACAAGAACATTGTAATGATAATTAAATGTATGTGTAAAACATAAAATAAAAAAAAGTGAGCCTTTTATACACGGACACATTGATTGATATCCTATATACAAACGGCAACATGGCCGAGTTGACATGCTGTAGCTACCGGTATATATATCATTATGTTTGCATAATATTAGAAAAACAAAAGGTGGTTATTATCCACGTTTGCTCTTGAGCGCTTGTTTCCGAGCGAAACGCAGTTGTGTACGGCAGAGAGGGAGAAAAAGGTGTCACTCACTATAGTATGCCCTTAAAACAGCCGTGTGTGTGTCATACGCAGACGATAGAAAACAACATATAGCCCTGTGGGAGGATTATAGCGTTGCACGCATGTATAGCAGTGACCAGGTTATATGGCTGATCAGTGTATATGGCAGAGGTCGACTATATAGCAATTAGGCTAATGGACAATCAGTCATGCACCATGCAGCGTTTGTGTTGTGCATGTATGTATGCAGTGTGTGCGCGTGCTCGTGTGTGTGTGTGCGCGCTCGCGCGCGTGTGTAACAGGGAGAGGCCCTGAGGAAACTGTAAAGCGTATTAAGGCATATCGCCCCGCCGAGACGCATGCACTATATATATAAGAGAGAAGGTATGTGTGTTGTCTCTCAGTTCAGTGACCTCATCCACCCACACAGTATAGCGGGGTCTGCTCCGGTCGGTCGGAGGGTCCCGTATAATACCTGCAACCGACCACATAAGTGGCTCGTTGATTTAACACAGCCCCCCCCCCTGCTGTTATAGCCCTGCCCACGCATGCTGGCCGGGTGGTGGTGATGGTGGTGGTGGTGGTGCATGTGCTAAAGCCGTTACCGCCGGCGTTTAGCCACAGCTATACATACGTTCAGTATACGTACGTACTGATGTGGGTTTTTTTCTTTTTTAAAAGGTCTGATGGTGTGAGAGATGGGAGCCGAGTTGGGTTACTCTATATAGTCTATATAGTCACCCGGTGAAGTTGCTGGTGCCACGCGCGCGTGCGTGTACAGTATGTGTGTTTGTGTGTGTGCGTGCGCACGGTGCAGTGCAGTCGGTTCGCGGCGCGCCGCTCACGTCGGGATAGACGAGGTCGTCTAGGATTTCATGGCCATTCCTGTTGAGCCACGGGTGTTTATTATGGTTCGACGACAGCACCGGCCGTATAGCGGGTTTTTTTCAGGGGCTCTCTCTGAATGAGCAGATAGCTATGCCTCATGCGCTCATGTCTGCCGGACGGACACAGACGGACAGACGGGGGCTATTTGGGGACCCGGGCTGGATTTAGCCCCCCCCCCCCCAGTCAAAACAGAGCGACACACACACACACACACACACAGACCCCCGGCCCGTCCCGCTGCAAGGGGAGAGCGTGGCATAGCGCGTGCCACCGTGCGAGGGGGGGGGGGGGGGGGGGGGGGGATACGGAGCTGGCACAGAGAACGGCGAGGGGCACAGGGGGGAGAGAGGGGCCGCGTCGCCCCCCTGCCAGGCGAGGGGAGACTATTTGAGGAGGCGTTGTGCATTGGAAGAGGACAGTGTCGGGAGAATGGCTATAGGGGGGAGAGGGATATGATAATTATAAACACTGCTGCATGCGCGAGTGTGCGTCTGTCTGTGTCTGTGTGTGGGTGTGTGTGTGTGTGTGTGTGTGTGTGTGTGTGTGTGCGTTATCAGCTCGTGTCTGTGTGTGCGTTATCAGCTTGATTGGTGTGTGTCCTTGTTTCACAGAGAAGCAGCCCCATCTGTGCTTGTGTGAGTGAATGTGTGTGTGTGTGTGTGTGTGTGTGTGTGTGTGTGCGCGCGTGCGTGCGCGCGCCCCGGCTTGAAATAAGACTGTGTACATTAACGAGGTCTCATGTCTGTCTCCGTCAACTCATCGCGGCTTCAGTGGAGGCGTCAGAGTGCCCATGCTACTTTTACCCTGGCACTGGGGCGCTATAAAGTGTCACCGTTTAACCCATTCTGACCTGAGATCAGATTCTAAAAATGTCTTCTAACGTCCTGACGGTTTTCCATTCTGACCTGAGATCAGATTCCAAAAATGTCTTCTACATCCCCCTGACAGTTTTCCATTCTGACCTGAGATCAGATTCTAAAAAAAATGTCTTCCACATCCTGACGGTTTTTCTGAAAAGGCTACGTTTCTATGTCAGTCGCTGTTCGATTTTTCAAAAATAGCAGATCTACAAGCTCATAGCGCGCCACCGAGTGACCGTTGGCGCCGAGTGGCGCGCTATGAGCTTGTAGATCTGCTCTAGTCTCTAGTCAGTATACTGCTGTAGTAGGCTATACTCCAGACCTGTCTCTATTTTGCTCAATTTCAAAAATATGTTGTACTGTATTGCTTACAGATGGTGTAAATATATACACTAGACTAGAGATCTTTATACTGTACATGTGCCAAGGTCACATTTATTTTATTATACCTATAATTTTGAGCTTTTCAAAAGTCTCGCATATAAATATAAATTCAGCTCAAAAGACTTTAGCTTTAGTAAGCTATACCTACCGTATTTGTAATCTACATACATGATTTTGAAAAACAGAATTTGTCTATGAATTGATTGCATAATAGGGCCCAAAATGGAGACTTGTTTTTTTGGTGCTATCCCCTTTTGGACTGAGCGTTTGACTGTACTCCGTTGCGGTTTATACATTGTGTCTACTTTTTTTTCTAAAACAGCAGATCTACAAGTTCATAGCGCGGCACCGAGTGGCGCGCTATGAACTTGTAGATCTGCTATTTTTCAATAGCAGATCCTTGTCTCCCCTCGGCCCCTGTCCTGACTCTGGTATTATGGAGAGAGACCTTGTCTCCCCTCGGCCCCAGTCCTGACTCTGTCTCAGCCCCACTTTGGTCTTGGTACGAACCTCTGGTCTGGCTTTTAGCTGGTCTCAAATGCAGCACTATAGTGCACGTACACACTCAACACCGTTTTGGATCAGAATACGTGGTGTCTCATATTGGTTTTCGGGTTAGTTAACTGACTGGTCAGCTCATGAGATTGCCGGGGAAGGTGAGACGAGGTTCTCTATAGAGAATACATGTATAGCTACAGACACTCTGCTATAAGGAGATAAATCAAGCAACTGTCATGGTTTTGTCTAGACGTACCTATGAATGTTATTCGCTCGGCGTCAAACCACAACCACATAGTGTTGTGTACTGCGTTAAGTATTTCGTCATTTTGAGGCAATGAACGCGGGGAAACCATTTCGCCCACAGTTACAAAAACAAACACAGCGTCTCTTTCTTTGTGTGTGTGTGTGTGTGTGTTTGTCTGTGTGCGAGCGTGTCACTCGTTAGCTACTTATATATTGATTGTTGCTTCGGGACGACGACCTGCCATTTCCCATCGGCACTAAAAAGTCACCGTTGCCGCGTTCCATATTGTGTTCCACAGGCTGTACTGTATATACGCACAGAGCCCGTAGAGTACAGTACAGTATAGTATAAGTCTGGCTTGGCTCTGTTGTATAGCTCACCTGTTGGCAGCCCGCATGCTGCTCTGCTCTCTGCTCGGGGCGTTACTGGCTGTTTGTCCACGGCCCTACTATTTGCATGGCTGCCAGGAGCAGAGCTGGCACAGAGGAGAGGAGAGGTGGAGGAGGAGGAGGGTTTTTTTTTATTAACCCATTCTGGGCGGGAACCCCTTTGTGTGTTTTAAAGCATTATGTTATACTTTAGCTACTGAGAAATAGCAGTTCTACAAGTTCATAGCGCGGCACCGAGTGCCGCGCTATGAACTCGTATAGGTCCGCTTTTTTAGAAAAATCGTTGAAAATGTGGCGCAAGGGTTTTTAACTTGGAACCTTTGGAACTGCATATTTTCAGATGGGTTGTCGGTGGCCAGTTACATATATAACTCTAGGCGTCCTTGACTCCTTGACGTGAAATATAGTTTAAGAACCACTGACGTATATAGAAAACGGTCATGGCATTCTGTATAGAATCGTGCTGCTCAGGTCTAAATGGGTTAATGTTTACAGATCCCAGTCGGCAGAACCTGATGGACAGGACTCAGTGCGCAGCGGGCGGCGGCGGCGGCTCGCCCCGCGGCAATGTAACAGAAACGCCAGGGCTGCTGATAGACAGACGACACACACACACACACACACACACGCACACACACACACACACACACACACACACACACGCACACACGCACACACACAAACAGAGTCGAGGAACAACAGGCTTTGACACGCATTGTTGGCAAAGAGACGCATTCATTCACTTCACATGCACATGCAGGGGGAAATATTTACATGCGTTTGTTGTCGTCTCCTGACTGTCACATGCATGCACATATACACTGAATACTGTCGCACATGCGTGCGTGCGTGCGTGCGACCATGCACATACACTGAATTCTGTCGCACATGCGTGCGTGCGTGCGTGCGACCATGCACATATTCAGAATACTGACGCACGTGCGTGCGTGCGGCCATGCACATATTTACACAGTGCTGCATAGAATGGTACATGCATGGTTCCCTCAAAAGAAAGTAAGTATAGGCCAGTGTTCAGCTATAAGTATTTTACTTTCGGTTTCCATATTGTTTCCTCATCACACACGCACACGCACAGACACGCGCACGCATGCGCGCACGCACACACGCACACGCACACACACACACACACGTCGTCATCCATCATTTCACTTCCTCCCCAGCCCCTATTTGTCACAGTTGGTCGTCAGAAATTCCGTGGAAGTCAAACAGGCGGTATGTTTGACCCCCGCCGCCCTCCTCTTTCTGAGAAGCCGTTCCGTGCCACACGTCAGTCAGTCAGCGCATTTATATTGTAAAAGCAATGTGAATTTAACTGTATACAAATGGAACCAAACGGATGGGGACCATTTGGTTCCATTTGTACACACTCTCTGAGTTACAGACCCATAAGCCATATAAGGGTCCATTTGGTTCCTATATAATTATCGTTTATAGCTGGGGACCTGGGGGAACTCTCTGAAGGACCCCTAAGGGGTCCCCGGACCTCACTTTTTGGAGCCCCCCCCCCCCGCTGTAGAGGAGAGGAGAGGACGCAAAATGATGCAGTCAGAGTTCACTTGTTTCAGTGGCTATACAGTGAGGTCAATGAATGCGGTGACTGGTCTGACGATAAGACAAAAATATGCATTAAACACAATACGCTTGGATGCACTCCATTTCATCCAGGCAGAGCTCTATAGAGCGCCGCAGTCCCGCCCCCTTTCAGAAAAGCGAGTGGCCCAGGAAGTGGAAGCCCCATGCATTCTCCCATCGGCACTTTTAATATAATTTATTTAAAGACGGTTAAATTGGTTAAATTGGTTTAAAGCCAATTCGGATCGTGACGAATCATGACAATGAACACAATATTTTGGGCCGATCAAATAATTTACAAGACGAAAAACAAAACAAATAGTGTTGTCTCCTGACTTTCTTTTCTTCTTTCTAATGATTTGATCGTCCCAAAATATTGTGTTCATTGTCATGATTCGTCACGATCCGAATTGGCTTTGTCCGCGGCGTAACCGTCTTTAAATTAATTATATTAAAAGTGCCGATGGGAGAATGCATGGGGCTTCCACTTCCTGGGCCACTCGCTTTTCTGAAAGGGGGCGGGACTGCGGCGCTCTGTAGCTCTCACACACACACACACACACACACACACACACACACACACACACACACACACACACACACACACACACACACACACACACACACACACACACACACACACACAGACACACACACACACACACACACACACACACACACACACACACACACACACACACACACACACACGCGCACACACAGTCTCATAGAGCCGCATACGTCGTATACATAGAAAAGCATTGTCATGTCTTGTTGTCTGTATTGACTATACTGGGCGTGTTTGTGCGAGTCGAACGGTTGTGCGCAGTGGGCCGGGCTGAGGGGGAGGGGGGGAGGGCAGTGGGCCGGGCCGCTCTGTGAGGGAGGGGGGGGGGGGGGGGGTGTTCCTCTGGCCTTGCCGGCCGTGGGGTTGATCATCCCCCATTTGCATTTGGC
>NC_137876.1:17675543-17880543 GCF_963924005.1 Protomyctophum bolini
TTCTCTATAAAAAAGCGAGAGCTTCACAGCAGTGAGAACATCACACGGAACGACAGGCCGTGCCAGCCAGCCCTCTGGGGTCCATCCTCTCCTCTCCTCTCTCTCTCTCTGTCCCTGCAATTTAGTCAACACGTTTCAGCTGAGCGTAATGGGGATCATGTGTGCATGGTGGTGGTGGTGGGTGGGGGGGGGGGGGGGGGGGGGGCTGCAGGGTTGTAAAGGCAGCTACTATAGCCCGTTATAGGAAGAGGAACCCTCTCTCTCTCTCTCTCTCTCTGTCTGCCAAAGATACACCGCTTTTACCACAGCCACAACACTGAGGCCTGTACTTAGAGACTGGGAGTGGGCTGGGCTGGGTTGGGGTGGGGTGTGGGAGAGGAGTGGGTGGTGCATGGGGTAAGATACAGTGGGTGGGTGGGTGGGTGGTGCATGGGGTAAGGTACAGTGGGTGGGTGGGTGCAGGTGGGGGGCATGCAGGTCGCAAGGAAACCCTGCACGGTTCGTTTTGTAAAACATAATACCACTTAAGCCCTATACCGTAACTATGTATGTACCTTGTGGTGTGTACTAAATGGCCCATCGGCATGCACACGACACACGTGACGACGCGTTGACGACATACTGTGTTTTTGCAATTTAAGAAATGAGGAAAAAGAAGATTAAAAACTAAAGAAAATGTCAAAATTGTGATTTGATACGCAGTCCGACGACCAGCAGCAGGGATAAATCATACACACCCCCCCCCCTGCTATAACTAAAAATCACACCCGTGTGAAGTGAGGGGCGCTCTTCTCATCGCACATCAGCATGACGTAAAATAGACACCGACTACACTTGCTCAGACGCTATATATATGACGTAAAAATCCTCCATTCATTGTCAAATGGTTTGTGCAGGACAAAGTTTATGAACATAAACAGTATATATATACACTAAAAGCTGGATATAGAGCTGAAACTCTGGCAGCTTCTGTTTGTCACAGAGAGGGCACACAGTGTGTTTTGTGAGACCCTCTCCTCTAGAGGGAGCCGCTGAGCCACAGAGAGGCAGCAACGGAAAGGGGGGGGTGGGGGATGGGGGGGGGGGGGGGGGTGTGGGGTGTGCCACTGGCCTGGCTTGGGTCCAAGCTGGTGACATTGCACGAGCACCCATTAAGGTGTTGTGATAAGTGTCCAGTCCAGTTTCCCCTGACGGAACACAGGAGTCTGTCCCCCCCACCCACCCTCAACACGCGTGCGTGCACTACACACACACACACACACACACACACACACACACACACACACACACACCGCAGTTAGCCAACACGTTTCCACAGACTCCCCAATTAAATACAGATCATGTGTGGGGCGGGTCGCTCGCATGCAGCCGCCATGCAGAGACATCGACTCCAAACCCAACTGATCCCCCCCGCCCCCTCCTCCTCCTCCTCTGCTCCACCCTGTACCCTATATTTAGCAAAGACAGACAGACAGACAGACAGACAGAGAGAGAGACAGAGAGACAGAGAGACAGACA
Organism: Protomyctophum bolini; assembly: GCF_963924005.1. Lineage (NCBI taxonomy): Eukaryota > Metazoa > Chordata > Actinopteri > Myctophiformes > Myctophidae > Protomyctophum > Protomyctophum bolini. The sequence continues at coordinate 17,677,062 of NC_137876.1, forward strand.
GAGAGAGAGAGAGAGGGGCAGTCTTTTTGGGAGTCCGGTAGGAATTAGCGGGCCGACTTCACTTCTCCCCCCGAATCAACAGCAGCTGAAGGCTTGGATTTTCCTCGCGTGAAATCAGATATGGAGGCCCGGCTCCGGTGCCTTGGTGGAAGCTGGAAAAAGAAACAGCCACCCCCCCCCCCACCACCCCTATACCCCTTCTCCTCTCCTCTCCTCTCCTCTCCTCTCCTCTCCTCTGCACCACCAAACCCCCTGATCCCCCAAAAAAGAAGAGAAATGTGACTGCAGAAATTGGAGAGAGAGAGAGAGAGAGAGAAAAAAAAAAGAAATCATAGCAGAGGCTGTGGAAATAGCAAAGGAACATTTTTTTTTCTTCTTCTACTTCTTTCGTAGCTGAAAATGGAGCCAGTTCTCCAGACGCAGGGAAAAAGGACATTTCAACGAGAGTGTGGCACGCAACTTTGACATCCTCTTCTCTCTCTCTCTCTCTCCCCTCGGGGCGGCCGTGGCGTGCGAGCCATCGCCGTTTCACACAAACACTAAAAAGCTCCCTTTTTCTCTGCCATCCAAATCCACATTTTACACTCGACAGTATAACGATGTCAACAAACAAACATGGCACGGACTCAGCTGCGTGTGTGTGTGTGTGTGTGTGTGTGTGTGTGTGTGTGTGTGTGCACTGTGCATGCGTGCGTTTACAAGTGGCAGGTGCAGGCGTCAGCGTAATACTGTATGCTGATACGAGCTATCCCAAGGCAAATTAACAAGGATATAAATATCTAAAATCTCAGGGGGGGGGGGGGGGGGGGGGGGGTCTTGTCTTGGTTATAGAGGCGACCTCAACATCTTTCACTTACAAGATGCAGGAGAATTTCACGACAGCAGTGTTGATTTCGTCGACTAATACGATGACGAACATTTTTTCCGTTTACTACTATAGCTGCTACTACTTTCACTGACGAAAATGAAACCAAATGAAAACCATGATGACTGCTATGATAGGACTATAAATATATTGACAATTTCGTCCACAAATAAAAACAAGCCTAAAGATGTTATAGGAAAGGGACTATAGTGGAGAAGAGATCCAGTATAAGTCTAAAAAGTCATTTTTTTGCCCCTTGGTTGCATGCTGAAAATAGCAGATCACAACGCGTCGCGCTATATACCGTCGCTAAATTGCACTGTCCCCGCCGTCAGTAGCCTATACTGAAACTGCAACGCTATACAGCAGGTGGCAGCAGGTCCCCCTGTGTGTGTGTGTGTGTGTGTGTGTGTGTGTGTGTGTGTGTGTGTGTGTGTGTGTGTGTGTGCGTGCGTGTGCGTGTGCGTGTGCGTGCGTGTGCGTGCATGCGTGTGCGTGTCAGTCAGCCGACAGCATTGTACACACATAGAGCATGCAGGCTTCGGGTTCTCGGTTCGGTTGAGTGAACGAGGCCATTATGGGTGTTTTTTGCTTAAAGGAAAAGAAGTCAGTGACACTGTGTAGTGTATATAGAGCTCTGCCCCCCCCCCCCCCGATCCCCACGAGAAGGAAAAGCGCTGAGTCAGACACCTCCAGCCACATTTTCTATTTCCGTCTCGCCCATGCAGGTGAATGAATTAGGAAGCGTGTGCGTGTGCGTGTACGTGCGTGCGTGCGCGTATTGAAACGGCAGTGTGAAGCAGCAGCTGGAGTTGGCTACCTGTGGGATTACACTTCCAGATAGGTTGAGCAGTTAACGCTGACAGGCCTGAGACATGGATACGCTATATATATATATATATATATATATATATATATATATATACGCTGCAGCGCGATACATCTGCACACGCACACACCTTTCCTTCATTTCCTTTCTTTCTTTCTTTCTTTTTTGCCCCAGCGGTGGAAAAAAGTTCCTATATATACTTATTCCTGAAAGTAAAAAGTATCAATACTATACGATGTATAGTTAAGACTGTGTCCGGAAGTCAATATGTATATACTTGAATAAAAGTGTGTTTTGTGTAACGTTATAATGAGCGTAACTATATAATTGCTTGTTTTGAGGGAAGGTGGCAGTGCCGTGGAAAGTGAATTTTTAACCCATAATATTTGTTCTAAATGTGGGTGGCACCAGGTCATTATTCACGCTCCCTCCCGTCGTGGCTGTGGGAGTTGCTCACCTTTATATCAGTATACAAACGGTACTGAGGGCGGAGCTGCGTTTTACAATTTTGAATGTCTGTCAGACCCATTTTCATTTGCTTGACTCTTGTCTTCTATACGTGGCCAGCAGCAACTCTATACGCATCTGACCTCACGGACACCAGATTAGTATAGTTTAACTCTTGCTTCTTATAACTGTGCCGTATTAGGAAGCTCTGTTGTTTCAGCGCGATCTCGCCCCTTTAGGGCGTCTTATACTGGTAACTAAAGTTTGCAAATACGAGTATAGAAATAAGAATATTAGAAATCGGAAATGCTCAAGTGAAGTGCAAATAGCTCAAAATTGTACTTAAGTGGTTTTCCACCACTGTCTTTTCTTTCTTCCCCTCCCTCCCTCTTCCTCTGTCCAGGACGGTTGTGTCATGCTTGCCTCCTTTGTGTGTGATTAATGGTGGGTTGCACAACAACAGCGCAACAAACAAGCCGCCCGTGTTTGTACAAAGCGCCTCCTCCGCTCCGGACAATGGCGTCCTTTCATCGTCCTCCTTTCATCCCTCGTGGTAAAAAAAAAAAAAAAAAGAAAAAAGAAACGGACTGAATGCTGTATACATTGATTTACCAGTCCCTCTCCTTTTTTGAAGGAGCGTTGTTGTGTGTGGCTTGCGTCGGGGTCGACATGCAGCGGTCGAGGAAGAGGGGGGTCTTTTCTTTCTCTCATAACTCGGGGTCTTGTGCGCGGAGCTGTGGGACGATGTCCTGTCAGTGTGCTTGATGACTGTTATTAGGCAACAACACAAAAAAAAATGTCTCAGTTCATTACTCTGAGCAAACATTTCCATGAGGGCCAAGGATATCGCGAGAAACTTGAGCTCCAGAGAGGGGTTTGTTGGGTGGGTGGGTGGGTGGTGAGGTGAGGTGGCTGGGAAGGGGAAGGGGGGGGGGGGGGGGGTCGCCATTCTGGGGACGTTTTTTTCATGGGAGGAAATGAGAAAACTGACCTCGTTTCAAATCATATTCATAGCAGCCGTTCTCATTAATGCCAGGATGTTTTGCCATCGTCCCGTGATGTTATTTAACATGTTCCGTCTGTGTCTGTGTGTGTGTGTGTGTGTGTGTGTGTGTGTGTGTGTGTGTGTGTGTGTGTGTTTCCCACAGCGACCTCAGACATCTTCCCCCAGAGGAGTGCCTTCCCGTCGCTGTCTCCGCTGACCGACCCGCGCTTCTCGGACCCGCGCATGCACTACCCGGGCGCCTTCACCTACTCCAACAGCTCCGGCTCGGGCATCGGCGGCCTCAGCATGTCCGCCTCCTCCCGCTACCACACCTACCTGCCGCCGCCGTACCCGGGCAACCAGACGCAGAACAGCCACTTCCAGTCGGCCGCCAACTCCTACCTGTACTACGGCACGGCGGGCTCCGCCGGCTCCTACCAGTTCTCCATGGTGGCGCCCGGAGGAGGCGGAGGGGGCGGCGGAGGAGGAGGGGGCGAGCGCGGCTCCCCCACGCGCCTCCTGTCGTGCTCGGGCGCGGCCGGCGGGGCCATGGGCGCCGGCCTGAACAGCCAGAGCGAGGGCGTGGAGGCGGACGGGAGCCACAGCAACTCCCCCACGGCCATGAGCGCCTCCGGACGCATGGACGAGTCCGTGTGGAGGCCCTACTGACTGACCGACAGCTAGGGGGAGGTAGAGAGACAGTCGGAGAGATGGAGGAGAGAGAGAGAGAGAGAAAGTAGGAAAGATAGAAGGGAGGCGAGAGGAAACGATAGAGAGAGAGAGAGAGAGAGAGAGAGAGAGAGAAGGTTGGAAGGTGCCGGAAGTAACAGTTGAGGAAAACGTAAAGATGATAATAGCTGTAAAGATGAAGCTGTATTACAGGCTACACCACAGACTTATACAAAAGAAGAAAAAAGGATAAAAATAAAAAAAATGCTGCATGTTTGTCTTCATTTCTCAAGCGTTCGCTTTAAAGACTTTCTGCATTTTTTTTTACCGACCGCCAGCCATGATGCGGACGGACGTCCATGTGTGTGTGTTTTTGTGTTGTTTTTTTTTTGTCTGTTCTCCGAGAGGACTCCCACGACGCGCATACCGCGCGAGGAAAACGTGCGCTCTTTTTTTTTAAAAGCACGTTTTACGGGGAGAAAGAAGCCATACATGAATACATACATCCAAAATTGAGATGACGTTTGTATAACTTTGTAAATGTAAATAGAAGCAGGGGGGTGATAAAAAAAACCAAACAGAGAAGCCATAGTAATATATCATTGATCGATTTGTCTGGTACAAGCAGCTATACTCAACCAAAGATTGTTCGGAAAACAGAACGGACGAACGGCTGTATATATGATTGATTACTACCGCCCCCCCCCCCCCCGTCCCCCCTCCCCCGGCTGATGAACTGATGGACGTACATTCTAAAACGCATCGTTGAAATGAGGAGGGGATGAACACAGACTCCAACACAGACTGGATTTCCGTGCATTTTTGCGCTTGTGGCCTTTTATTATACCAAAACCCCTCCCTCCCTCCTCCCCCCTGTGGTCGTGGCTGCACTGCTGTAGCGTCGGGTCTATTCTTATGACGACTTATATTTGTGGACTTTTCTTTTTTTTTTTAAATATAAGATGCAACACAAAAGGAGTTATTGCAATCTTTTTTTTTTTGCGGCGCGGGGGGAAAAAAGCTGAAACCAAAGATCGTCGAATGCATTCAGGGGCTGTTTTTTTTTTTTTTTTTGTGTTTCTCACCGGTACTTATATTATGCATTTGCCTTGATGAACTAATTTATTATCTCGAAATGGACACGTCTTCAAGCCTTCACAGCCGGTCGGTACGCTATGTTATATGGACAAGATGGCCGCGGTGTGTTGGAGTGACAGACGTTTTAAGAGAGACCGCTCCTCTTCTGCAGGGTCCTTCTTTTTATTTTTTTAAATAATATTACGCTGAACGGTCGGCAGCCATTTTGAGGAACGTCAGACACGAGCAGTTGGAACGTTTCTTGATAAAAAAAAATGTCCGACGGAATATTTTGTATTTTATTTTTCCTTTTTTTTTGCCCTGTGCTGTATATCTATTTTATTTCTTACATTTCTTATTTGATCCCGTTTCTGAATATAGTTCTAGCGTAGTATTTTTTTTTTGTTTTTAACTGGATGACATGGTTTACTTTTTTATATTTATTTGAGCCAAATTCTGAGGAAATAAATGTACACATGTACCCCAAATATCCTTAAGCATTTTACCTTTACATTTTTATAGACCGTTTTTTTTTTCTTTTTGGTTAATTGTCGTTTACGTATAAAATTGGAATTTGTGTAATATATTGCTCCTAAATTATATAAAAAAACAAAACTTAATGTAATTATTTTGTTTTCCAATGTAGCTTTGATGCACTAAAAAAAGAAAAAAAAAAACCTGTATTCCTTATGAACCACACCCATCAATTCTGCCAATGAGATTGTGTATATTTAGGACGCCCCGATATGCAAGTTGTCTTTGTGTGCTCCGTAAGTCATCTTTATCTATTTGTTTTTGCACTATACATATATATATTACAAATTCATTTCTCACCTGTACACCCGTTTGCCCTCAATCAAAGGGCAGAACAAAATACCCAGAGATATCCCTGCACATATAATAACAGTTATTACAACTCACTGAAAGTGTCCTTTCGCATGCGACATAAATACAATCAATATACAAACTCCTCGCCAACTCAAACGCCATATAAAGCAGTGGTTCCCAAAGTGGGGTCCGCGGACCCCCAGGGGTCCTTGAGGGAGTTCCAGGGGGTCCCCATGCTAAATGATATAGTTTGGAGCCAAATGGACCCCTATATGGGTCTGTAAATCAGCATTGATTTTGACATGAAAAGGTTTGGGAACCACCGATAAAGCACACACACACACACACACACACACACACACACACACACACATTCCTGCACCCCACAGGTGTGAGTGTGCACATTCCCCCCGTCCCAAGGGCCTTTCCCAACCATGTTGTGTCACACACACACACACACACACACACACACACACACACACACACATGATCTGTCCATCCCCCGCCGGAGGAAGAGAACGGTGGATGAAGGGAGGATAGAAGGAGGAGGTATAGAGAGGGTCAGGGGTGGTGTCCTGTTACTAGCACCGAGGGCAAAACAAAAAAAAAACTACAAAAAAAAAGCCCAGGCCCTTGTTCTGCACAGAGCCCTTTGTTGTGCATAAGCCGTGGCTTGTCTTTGAAGTCTTTATGGTCCTGATTTCTCTTTCTCTCTGTTTTGTAATTTACTGATCATTAGTGCCTGGAGCGGGGGCTCGTGGTGCAGGGGTTTTCTTCGCCCATGCAGCGATTGATATACGTCTGCTATATAGGCAGCAGCTTGCAACACAACGACAGTCGAGACCGCGTCTTTTGTGTGCGAGCCACTTTATTATACATCGGCCACGGATCTGGTTTTATTGTCCCGTGCACGGCTCCCGGGAGGAGAGAAGGGGCTAGTGTGGCTACAGGGAGGACAGAAGGGGCTAGTGTGGCTACCTACAGGGAGGAGAGAAGGGGCTAGTGTGGCTACAGGGAGGAGAGAAGGGGCTAGTGTGGCTACAGGGAGGAGAGAAAGGGCTAGTGTGGCTACAGGGAGGAGAGAAAGGGCTAGTGTGGCTACAGGGAGGAGAGAAGGGGCTAGTGTGGCTCCCGGGAGGAGAGAAGGGGCTAGTGTGGCTACAGAGAGGAGAGAAGGGGCTAGTGTGGCTACCTACAGAGAGGAGAGAAGGGGCTAGTGTGGCTACCGGGAGGATAGAAGGGGCTAGTGTGGCTACCTACAGAGAGGAGAGAAGGGGCTAGTGTGGCTACCGGGAGGAGAGAAGGGGCTAGTGTGGCTACAGGGAGGAGAGAAGGGGCTAGTGTGGCTACCGGGAGGAGAGAAGGGGCTAGTGTGGCTACCGGGAGGAGAGAAGGGGCTAGTGTGGCTCCCGGGAGGAGAGAAGGGGCTAGTGTGGCTACAGAGAGGAGAGAAGGGGCTAGTGTGGCTACCTACAGAGAGGAGAGAAGGGGCTAGTGTGGCTACCGGGAGGATAGAAGGGGCTAGTGTGGCTACCTACAGAGAGGAGAGAAGGGGCTAGTGTGGCTACCGGGAGGAGAGAAGGGGCTAGTGTGGCTACAGAGAGGAGAGAAGGGGCTAGTGTGGCTACCTACAGAGAGGAGAGAAGGGGCTAGTGTGGCTACCGGGAGGAGAGAAGGGCCTAGTGTGGCTACAGGGAGGATAGAAGGGGCTAGTGTGGCTACCTACCGGGAGGAGAGCAGGGGCTAGTGTGGCTAATTCCAGGGAAGCCGAGGGAATCCACACTGTGGGAATCCCTGCGTGTTATTATTTAACCCGGAGAGTGTAAAAAATGTATAACCAAAAATAAAAAAACGGTTCCATTTTCCCCATACACTCTCTGCATTACAAATGGATAAATTAAAAACACTGAGGATTTTTTACAGCACAGACACATTAAGCCACACAAGAAATTCAATGCAAGAAGAAGAGTATAAGATCCAAAGAATGCTAGCATTATTTTTTTAGCTCAGGAAAAAAAAAAAATGAAAAAAAAAAAGTTATGCAAAGTGCTTTGTATAAGAGTCCAAATGTAGGCTCTCTCTCTCTCTCTCTCTCTCTCTCTCTCTCTCTTTGCCTTAGTTCGCCTCTTTGACAATCAGTCACAATGAAACTCATTCCTATATCTTCCCTTTGAGCTGCAGGAAAAAAAAAAGGCTTTGCATGTTACTCTCAGCTCATTTCCTTTTGGAACCCCTCCGGGGTTTTGGTTTCGAACGCCTCGCCTTCATTACGTGGCAACAATCATGCAGCTATAAGATAAAAAAAAACCAAACCACACACGTTTATACCTTGTCCTGGACGCAGTTGTGCAAAGAACTTCACACCTGCCCGCGTGTTACGGTTTGGAAATCGACAACGGGGGAAGAGATTTGTAGTACAAGACTGGTTCTTTTGATCGGTCTCCAATCATCATTCTGTGTGTGTGTGTGTGTGTGTGTGTTGCTGTGCAAGAGAGGTTGTTGTATCTAAAAATAAGACTCTTGGAAGGTTTCAGAGACCGCGGGATGCCAAATTGTTTCGGCATAAATCTTTTTATTTTTATTGCGTATTTGGATGAAAGAGCACAATGATGTTGTTTGTTTTCTCTGATGTTTCTGTTTTTTTTTTTAAAGGACCTCGTCTTGATATCTAGGCTACCATCATGTTAATTCATTTTGCTCTTTTTTTTTTTGTTTTTTTTCTCCTTTATGCTCAAAGCATGTACGTCTGAAACTGATATGTTAATTTAAGAACTTCATCTATGTATGTGTACTATCCTTAAAAGACTCGGTATTAAGTGCTTGTAAAGTGTGCGGATAATGTAGTTTTTAATCATTTTAATTAAAAAAAAAAAAATACCTGTTCCACTTTGTTTTCCCCCCCTCACATTTCTTGTTCCTTTTAATGAAACCGTGAGAAAGCAGGAAACGCCGTTTTGCCACATTTTCTCAGAAGCTCCACCTGCCTCATACGAACACACTCACTCACACATGCCTGCGTGCGCACACGAGCGCACGCGCACGCACACACACACACACACACACACACACACGTACGCATGCACACACACACAAACTGTCACAAAGGAAACGGTCTCGTGAGTTACGTCTAATATTCCCAACCGCATTCTTCAACAATATTTCCTCGCCATAAAAGTAATTCTACGGTATATATATATATATATATAACAGTCCTCATAATTTTGAAACGCGACACCCAAAATTTTTCTTGGTCCTTGGGCCTGGAAGGTGTTGAGAGTGAAAGTGTCACGCTCGGAGGCTCGAGCTATAACTCATCCTCCTGCAACCAAACCAACGCGGCACCTCGGCTGACAAATGAGCGTGATGTGAGTTATTGCGTGGCAAAGAGAGAGAACTTCCAAGAAGAAAAAAAGTTAATGAACCCCAATTTAATGATTCCAGTTTCCTCTTGGAACCCAAACAACTATACCTCTCGTCCAAGACCGACTGACTGACTGACCCCTCCCCCCCTTCCCAACAACGCTGATCTCACAATAACCCCCCCCCCCCCCCTAATAATTATGCCCTGCTCCCATTAGCCCATTAACACCTGCATGAGGCCCATGCTATAGAAATAATGCCTTTCAGTTTTCTGTAAAACTAGATATCAATCTTCTGTTCCAGGCAACCCCCCAGAAGCAAAGATTCTAGTTTATTCAAAGACTTGCACACATTTTCACGATGTTTCAACAAAAAAACATAGCAGATCTCAATGAAGTGCCGTGCTATACGACCTCTGCTATTCTTGAATATATTATAGCCAAAAGTTTTTTCGTTTTTTTTTTAATTACACAGATGCTTTCCCCCGGTGTTAACGGGTTAAAGTATATGCCTCTCGCTGGCAAATTACCCAACACTTCTTCTCAGAGAGTGATATACTGTATAGGTTCTTTTTTGGGTTGTTTTTTATTTTACGCCATGGCTGTCAGCGCCTCCGGTACCCTGGGCATAAATAACGCACAGCAGAGGAATCCAACACGGCTCCCTGGCACCAACCAACGGCGGCAAGTTGTCACTCGTTAAAAACAATAGAGAGAGAGAGAGAGAGAGAGAGAGAAAGAGAGAGAGAGAGAGAGAGAGAAAAAAGAAAACATGGAATGCCACGACTTTCTTCCTTTTTCCCCTCTCTCTCTCTCTCTCTGGCTATATGAGCTCGTTAATTAATTGAGTGCTGCTGGTGGCACATCCACACATAACATACAGTCAGTCAGTCAGTCAGTGTAATACTTGGCCCGTTCATGAGGCCTATAGCCACACAGGGATTAAACACTTGAGCTGGTATATATACCTTGTCGGGTGGTCCGGGAGCTCGGATGACTCATGGATGTGGTTAACCTGAAATACAACGCGCTCACAATCCCTCACTCTTTAAAACTAATGCCACCTGTTGATTGAGACGCCACGATGAGAAGAAGGCCCTTTCACTTCTATATCGTTCATTCTCTCGGCACTCATTCTTTTTTTTATTATATTCTTTTATCTACTTAAGACTGTCCTCTTCTCTTTCCTATTCTTCCCCCCCCCTCCTCTCCTCTCCTTCCTTTATTCTCCTCTTCTATTCTCTCCTTTCCCCCCCCCCCTCTGTACGGCTTAAGTTGTGTGTGTGTGTGTGCGCGCGTGCGCGCGTGCGTGCGTGCGTGCGTGCGTGCGTGCGTGCGTGTGTGTGTGTGTGTGCGCGTGTGTGTGTGTGTGTGTGCATGCGTGTCTCTCTGTGTCATGCCTTCTATGGGGGCAGTTTTGGCAGGACTACAAAGGCCCCGAGACGCTCACACACACACACACAGCCATGACACACACTGTATTCAATTAACTCTGCACACTCAAAGCATTTACACACACGCACGGGATAGGCCGCCACACACAGAAACACAGCAGTCACACACACACACACACACACACACACACACACACACAGAGACAATCCCTTCGCTGACAGATCTCACACTATCATCAACCCACAGTCTGCGCCGTGCTCCAGTGTGCCAGTGAGTGTATATGACAGATCTGCACCGTCTTAAAACATTCAGACCTGAGACCAGATTCTACAAATGTCTTCTGAAGACAGTTTTCTTAAAAAAACCCTATGTTTCTATATATGTCTTAAACTATTTCACGTCAAGGACCCCCCGGATTATCTGTATTTGGCCGCCGACCCCCCCCCCTCCTAAAATATGTTGTTCCAGGGACTCCCCGGAAGCTAAAGATTTGAGTTAGCTCTGAAACAATATATATTCAAAGATTTCCGCCACATTTTTCAAAAAAGGCAGATCTACAAGCTCACAGCTACATTTTTAAAACAAAGGTTAAAGTGGTTAAAAGCTGCCTTATAAAAAGGTGACACCGACGCGGGCGGCCTTCCGGTCTAAATGAGTTAAAAACATTCCCGACTATTTCCTGTAGGTCTCATCACAGAAGACGCCCTCCGCGTCGATCCCCCAGAGCCCGGGGAACAAGAAGAAGAAGAAGAAGAAGAAGGAGAAGAAGAAGAAGCAGCACAAAGGGAAGATGATAAGCTTTCAATTAGGACCCGGGCTCTGGGGAATTTTCCAGCTGTCTTCACACACTCTCGCTGAGATTGACTCTCCGGGGTTCAACATGTGGGGAACAGAGCAGAACAGAGGAGCACACATACTAGCAAATGGAGCTCCCCATCTGGCTCCGAGCTCTTTCTGTTCGTTAGACATACAAGGAACCGACGAGCCACTCTGGTTTTCCACCGTCTCCCCTCTTCCTAAAGTTGTAACTCTCCGGGAAGGGAGGAAGTTGCGCGCACACACGCGCGCCGCGCGCACCGATGAGATGAGCGGCGCGTTTGTCTGGTTGTGATTGTGTATGAGCTTAAAAAAAACGGCATGATGAATTCATGTATATATATATACGAGACGGCTGAGACGTTCAATGCCCACAGATAGAATATATTAAAAGGAAGACTATAAAAGGCCTATTCATATGTCCAGTTTTTTTAGGTGAAAAGGTGTCAAGCGAAACGGTGGCTATATAGTAAAGAGAGATGTTTTTGGGTGAGCGGTGGTAAGCGCTTACCACAGTGACGTCATGTTCGTTTTCGGTGGTGACCTTAGCACCTAAGACTGGAGTATGAAGAGCAAAAACACTCAGGTAACATATTTCATTGATTGATTGATTTCTTGCCGTATCAACCGTTTGCAGAACAGGCGAAGGAAAGTATACAGTTCAATACTAAGGTCTGCTTATAAGAGAGAGGATTTATAACCCAAGGCTTGTCGTTTCCATTGGGGTCCTTCGTATTCAATTCGTCCGCAAACCGGTTATAGATCAAAAGTGAATTACGTCAACCGTAAATGTTCTCCCTTTGATCACAGGCAGAAGTTAAGAGTCTCTATCGCTTCTTTCTTCCCCTCGTTCACAATGTGATCTTCACCTCGTCAGCTGACTTTGCCTTTTCACAAAGAAAAACCACTCTATTTATAAACGTGGTACTGGGAAGATTCACGCGGCGGTGGAGAAAGTATACTCACGTGTTACTTCAGTAAAAGGCATCGATACTGCAGTGTAGAAATGCTAGACTGTTAGAAGTACGACCAAGGGCCGATTCATATACTCCTATTTTAGAGCCGAATAAAAGTCGGTTTGGCTCTGTAGAGCCTACAATGTGACGTCATTTGAGGTTCGGGGGGGGGGGGGGGGGGGGGGGGGGTTACCGACCTAAAGTCGCCTCTTCGGTGCTACTGAAAATTTCTGACGAGCCGAAATCATTTCGGCACCACAGCGCCGAAACAGCGGTAAAATAGGAGTATGAATCGGCCCTATAAGTCCTTGGGCTAAATTAGGCCATATAGCCCTGCCCAAATGTGATGAGGTCAGCACATTTGCTGCCACAAGTGGCTATATGGCCTAATTTAGCCCAATGAGTGATTTTCGTGCAAAACTAACGCTTGGGAATGGATTAGAATCATGAATAACCCCTAGTTTGACACGGGTTACATGCTACCTTCTTTTGCCTTAGATGTTTTTAATGGTACACTCCAACTTTCAACCCCTGAATTTACCATAATACTCTATTATTAATGTTATTCGGATGACCCCAAAGGATCCTAAAAAAAAAACTTTAACGATTACTTTTGCAATTTATTTTGGGCCCTTTTTTAAGTAAGTGATTTCACTTAATTCAAATATCACTTTTGTTGTGATAATCCTCTCTACTATAGAGTGTGCTGACCATATAAGGAGTCCCCAGTCCCAGTTAACCCCTGGGGGGGGTCAAAAAACCTTAGGTTTCGTTTTTGACTCTCTATCCTGATTGGACGAAGGCTTATATAGGTCCCACAGCCAAAAACGAAACCTACGTTTTTTTTTGAGTGAAATCACTTACTCTATACCTTTAATGAACTATCCACATAATAGGCCTATAAAAACAACATTTTAACAAATATCGTGCAATCTTATATATCCTTACATAATGATAATAATACCTGATGACGCATGTTTTATAGGGTGGGGGGGGAAAAATCACGGCACTCCATCTTAAAGCACAGTAACTTGAGTAAATGTACTCGGTTATTGCTTTACACCACTTGCTCTGGGAAGACTAAAATACTCAGAGAGGGCTGAGGGGGGGGGGGGGGGGGGGGGGGGGGGGGTTGGTTGTGTTTTGGAAAGAACAAGGGCTCGTTAAAAAGCCCTCTCATTTCTCATGAACACAACATCCCAGCAGCACTGCTGCTGCTGCTGCTGCTGCCGCTGCTGTGCTGCTGTGACCCTGCTGCTGTGGTCGGTACCTGCATACGAAACCCATTAAAGGGCCTCTATAATTCTGGAGACGCTGACCCTCTCTCCCCTCTCTCTCTCTCTCTGTCTCTGTCTCTCTCTCTCAGTCGTCTCGGGACGTCCCCCGGCCGGCCGTGAGAAGGAGGAGTGGGCTAGAACCGGTTTGGTTGGTTTCGTGGGGCAAGCCTCATGCATCCTCGTCATGCAGGCGCTGCTGCTACACTCCACTACGCTATACGGCTATACACGACCGTAGGAAGTTCTATTTTCTAACCGGGGGACTAAAGCGGTCGGTGTGTGTGTGTGTGGGAAAGGAGGCCGCGGTCCAACAAACCAAGGGGTTCCCACAGATTGAAACGAAACAACACAGGGCCAGAGGGGTCTCACAAGAGAAAACCACCAAGAGCTGTGATGCAACCTTTCTTCTCACACTATACACTGCTGCTGACTGAGATAGAGAGACATATTGTAAGAGAGAGGATTGGAGAGAGAGAGAGAGAGAGAGAGAGAGAGAGAGAGGGAGAGGGAGAGGGAGAGAGAGAGAAATGCAAGTTAAGGGGAAGTGAGGATAGGCGCGGAGGGAAAGAAAGGATAGAAAGACTAGAAATACTCCGTATCTCTGCCAGGCCAGGTGGCCTATATATATATATATATATATACTCAGGGCTGTGTATGACTGAGTCATGCGTTTGCAGCCATTCAAGACCCCCTATATGGGGTCGAAAGAGCCTATATGCATAGTGCAGTTTTAGGTGAAGAGGTGCAGGCCCACCTTTTCGGTGGTCACCTCTTCACCAAAACGGTGATTTTGGCGGCGGCGGCGCTCATATATCTCCATGGTCAACAATTCCTCAAATTTTGCCCATTGTTTTCCCACTGCTTTCTCTCTACTGCCCATCTGCCTCTATTCTATATTCCTCTTTGGTCCCTTTCCTAATATACTGTATATACAGTATAGTCTCTCTCTCTCTCGTTCTGTCTCTATTGTTTCATTCCTTTGTTCTCTCGTTCACCCGCTGCTCTGTTTCGCGGGTTTGTCGTTTGTTTTTACGTCAGGAGCTTGCAAAACCAAAGGGGGGGCGCTCACCCACCCAACTTCTATCTATCTAGACCAATCACATCGCCCGGAGCGAGTCTTGGTGGCCTCCGTTTTGGTGGTGAGTGAAAACAGACATGTTGTAGTTTTCGGTAATATCGGTGGTCACCTCATCACCGAAAACTGGAATATGAAAAGGCCTTAAAAGTGAAATTAAGTTAGCTCAACCGTCTGGGCAACTAAAGACTGCCGGACCGCAGGTTTGACTCCCGAGCCCGACGGCCTTTGCCTATACCTCTCTCTCTCCCCCTTTCCTGTCCTGTATACTGTTCACTAATCTTACAAAAAAAAGAAAAAAGATGGCCTTGCGCTTAGCACAGTATAGGGTTCCTTATGTGTGATTCACATTCGAGGTTGATCGGTTAACGATCGTCAGGCTGTTTTATTTTGTAAAATATAGACTCCCCAGGCACTAGGTATAATATAGAATAATCAAAAATACATTGGTACATGCTTATCAAAGTATACTCCAGAGATAATGTTCAGAGATGTGTACAGGTTATGAACAAAAGTTGTAGAAGCAAAAGGTTCTTGTGATGGAAATTCTAGTTCGGTGGAAATGGCCTTGACATACCGTATAGGCTTGTTATATGATCCAAGAAAAACATCCAGGGAACCTTTTTCATTTGCATAAGCTTTTATATGGTTCTATATAAGTCCAAATCTAAAGCAGAACTGGTATAGCTGGCGATACAAAAATAAATTAAAAAAATGGCATCAAAGTGGAATGAACAAAAGGTTTTCCACAGATAAGTCCCAGCAGTTTGAGCTATGCAGAGAGACAGACAGACAGACAGACAGACAGACAGACCAGAACAGACAGACAGACAGACAGACAGACAGACAGACAGACAGACAGACAGACAGACAGACAGACAGACAGACAGACAGACAGACAGACAGACAGACAGACAGACAGACAGAACAGAACAGACAGAACAGACAGACAGAACAGACCAGAGAGACAGGCTCTGGCCTTCGGTGTATAGCGGAGATAATAAAGACCAAAGATAGGACAGACTTTAGACATGTTAGAGAAGAGGAGATAAGAACCATGAGGGTTCAGGGACACAGTGTGGTTTTTTTTCAGTGTCAATCTACAGAGACTCCCACAGCGGAGGAGCACCTTTCTCCACGTTCAGGACTGTGTGTGTGCACCATTGTTCATTCTGTCGACTAAAACTAAGGGCGAAGAATGGACGGAAAAACACATGTCGAGTTATATAGGGCTATACACTATAGGTTACCAACCTGGTGAGCTCGGCCTGCTGTCGATGCTGGATCCTGGACACGCATCCTCCGCCGCCACGGCGTTGACCTTAGCGACCTCGGTGAAGAGGGCAGAAGTGGTGTCGTGGACACCTGCAGCCTGCAGGCTCTTCGATGGCCCCCTGAAGGTGTGGAGAGAGGAACATCCAGAGATTGAAAGCTATATAAGACGAGGAATTGACACATTGCACTCGCACACATAGAACTGAACAACTAATAAGAAGTATAAGCCATGAAACATGATCATCACGGGTGGCCTATATAGATTATATGAGGAGGGGTGGCAGTGGCTCGGAGGAGCAACCGGATGGAACCTCTTTTCATTTGACGAAAACTAAATTAAAGACTAAGCTATGATGACACTTGAAACTAGACCAAAATGTTAGGGAGGGACTATAGTGGAGAAGAGATGCAGTATAAATAAAAGACTAAATAAAAGACAAGACAAACACTTCATGTTCGGTTGCACTCTGAAGATAGCAAATCTCTACGAGCTCACAACAACATGCAACCGCGACGTGTAAAATCAAGGCCTATGTGCCCAAAAAAATTGCCAAAATCAACTGTAGATTTATTAGTCGACTATAAAACACACATTTAACACAATTAAATTCTATTTCAAAAGGACTATGCCTGCTAAAACTATACAATAAAACGTGTATCCAGAGGAAAGTGCACGTATACTCCCTCCCAGACACTAGTCCCCGACGAACGCTATCACATCACACACCCAGAGCGCTGCCACGGTGAAGCTAAGGTCACCGCGGTGTGTGTGTGTGTGTGTGTGTGTGTGTGTGTGTGTGTGTGTGTGTGCGTGTGTGTGTGTGAGAGAGAGAGAGAGTTGTCGTGCAGCCGCAAGAAATGCAGACAGCAAAACATCTACGGTACGCGGCCGGAGACTTGAGCCAAGAGGACAAAAAAGAAGAAAAAAAAGATGGAGAAAAAAAGCCACACAGCTTTCTTTTATTCAGTGTGCAACTAAATATTCGACAAGTGCAATTGATTACCACGAACAGTGGTCACACGGAGAATTATTTTGATACTGCTGATCTTAAAACGGGACCAGGCTGGAATCAATCTGTGTTGAACTTTTATAGCGAGCATAACCCCCGCCCCACCTCGCTCGTAGGAAACCAAGACATGTAAATGAGTCAAAAACCAGAGACAGGCCTTTAAGCCCATTTAAAAAAAAACCTGAGGCCGATTCTAAATCCGAACAGTTTTCTGAAAAACGTATGTCGCTATATGTCAGTGGTGCTCAAAAATGTCAAGGACCCCCAAAATGATACTTAAAGGTATATTCAGTGATTTCACTTAATTCAAATATCACTTATTTTTTTGTTTTGTTGTGATAATCCTCTCTACTATAGAGTGTGCTGACCATAAAAGCAGTTCCTCCCTGTCCCCAGTTAACCCCTGGGGGTCAAAAAACCTTAGGTTTCGTTTTTGACTCTCTATCCTGATTGGACGAAGGCTTAGGTCCCAGAGCCAAAAACGAAACCTAAGGTTTTTTGAGTGAAATCACTGAATATACCTTTAATCGGCCACCCCTCCCCATCTGAAAACATTGTGTCCCAGGGAGGGACCCCCATAAGAAAAGATTGGAATGTTTGCTTTAAAAAACTAACAATAACGCATTTTACATTCGTAACAATCTCAAAGTGCTACAATGAGCAAATGATTAAATAAAAACAGAAGAGACGTCACACCACTGATATCATCTAAGAAACATAGCTATAAAAAATTAAAAATGCTTTGTTAAAAAGTCTTTAGTCTTGAGCCTCCCACAGTTCGGGAGCGACCGAGCAGAAGCCCCGGTCGCCCTATACGTAGTTTGGTCTTGGTGGTATTTGAGGAGGTTAGTGTTTGAAGAGCGGAGGTTGCGAGTCGAGGGTTGTGGGAAGACCATGTGGCCATGATGTGGCCCTATCTTGGGCACCCTTCAGCAGAGTTGGGTGTAACGAGTAACGGAAAATATCGTTACTGTAACGACACTACTTTGGTCGGTAGCGAGTAATATAACGACACTACTCCTCCAAAATTGATAATCACACTACAGTTACTGGTCGCTTTAGCGCTGCCGTTACTCGCTACTTGCGTCATGTGGCTGCTTTCAGCAGTGTTGCTTTAGAGAATAATGCACACAACGGAGAT
Source organism: Protomyctophum bolini (assembly GCF_963924005.1). NCBI lineage: Eukaryota > Metazoa > Chordata > Actinopteri > Myctophiformes > Myctophidae > Protomyctophum > Protomyctophum bolini. The sequence goes on from NC_137876.1 coordinate 17,695,066, forward strand.
GAGTTGAACATGAACACTAATGGTGCGCTGGCAACGCAGTAAGCAGTACGGACAGCTAGAACATGTCAAACCGGTGTCAGATCATCAGCAGCACAGCATTTTTCGTTACTGTCGTGGACTCGTAGGGTGGCCAGACGTCCGGTTTTAGACCCACCTTTCCTCCTCCCAACTCAACCTCTGGCCGGACACATCATTGTCCGTTTTTTTGTGATATAGCATACAGTGCTTGTGTCATAACTGTCATTTAAGTCGTCTCTGTATTAAAATCTCCGTAGCACTTTTCCGCTGCACAGAAAGCTCCCAGTCTCCCCACTGTCACAGAGACAGAGCAGGCGTTGGGGTGTTGCCATGTCCGCTTATTACAAGCGACTTTGGGCTTGTTTTATATAGCCCAGTCAGGCTTCTTTTGGGCTGTTTTCATAGACATGGCTGCTTGTTTCTCTTCTAAAACCTGGCAACACTGCCAATGGGAGGGTCTGTTTGTTTGTTGTAGAACGTGTGCTCTCACAATCACTAGTTAGTTAATGTAGAGATAAATAAACCAAATATGCCGAAATGAAAAACTACATTTAATGAGCAATGGAGCAGGGGACTCCACATCATAAAGAAAGGGATCCTAAAGCACTGTGAACATAATTATAGTCTACTGATTTATCTCAGTCTCATTATTTTATTTGAATATATATTGTTGGGAAAGTTAATATTTGCCTAGAACCACGTGGTACAGTGGTTTTCAACCATTTTCATATCAAGGTCCAGTATGTATTCTGCATTTTAGCCATGGACCACCATTTGATGAGATTTGGCCTCACAGACCCCAAACTAAATATTATATTGTTGTGTGGCAGTTCAGTGCAAATTATTTGACAATGCATCTCAGGCGATTTTATGGAGTAACGCAAAAGTAATGTAACGAGTAATGTAACTAGTTACTTTCTCCAGGGAGTAATAAAGTAATGTAAGGCATTACTTTTTTCAAAAGTAATATGTAATATGTAGTGCCTTACTTTTATGAGTAACGGACCCCAACTCTGCCCTTCAGTTACTATATATATATTATTTTTTTTGCTTTTTGCCTTTATTGATAGATAGGGAACAGTAGACAGACAGGAAAGAGGGGAGGGGGAGAGATAGGGAGCGACACCCGGGAAAAGGCCTTCGGGCTCGCGGGAGTCGAACCCTCGGCACGCCGTCCGGCTGGCTCCAGACGGTTGAGCTATAACCGGATATTTCACTATCTTGAAAAACATTTCAAAATTGTTCAAATAGCCGATCTACATTGACACGTTGTGAGCTTGTAGATTGACTATTTGAACTATTTTAATGTTTTTCAAAATGGTAACAAGTGTAGTCCTGGGATTTTTGTCAGTGCTAAAACCCTTATCCCTAAACTTATTTGCCTTATTTTTTTTAATAATTCAACCATCCGATCTAGATCAATTTACAATTTACAATTACAATTTAGGCATTTAGCAGACGCTCTTGATCCAGAGCGACTTACATTTAAGCAAAAGCAAAGCATGTCATACATCACATATATAAAAAGTATAGTTTGAATCGTGTAAAAAACTAAGAACGTAACAGTGGAGTATCTATGTCAACTATACATACTATAGGCTACTATATTATATATTATACAATATACATGTGTACTATAAAGTGCTATGACTATACATGAAATGCAATTCTAGTACGGTCTACGTAATGAGCTATAAGTCTGTCTATAAAATACTATCTAAGTCGACATAAAATGCTACTCGTATCTAAGGGGCTAGAATGATCAACACGTTGTGAGCTTGTAGATCAGCTATTTTAACTTTTAACAATTTTGTTTTTCAAAATAGTAAAGGGTTTAGCACTGTCCTCATGAGCTTGTACTATCTACAATTTTGGAATAGTATAGAATAAAAAAAGAAAACGCTTTCTAGCTAAAAATGCCACATATGTTTTCCGGGTCTTTTGGGGTTATGGAGAAAGCTGTATAGCAGACCACTATACGGCACGGTGGTGGACCTGTGGCTCAGGCCATGGTTTAACAGCCTATTCTGACTAAAGACCACAACAGCTACAGTAGCTCTCATTCGGACGTCTTAATGCTTAAGCCATTCTGACCTGAGATCAGATTAAAAAAAAATGCCTGCTACATCCTGACAGTTTTCCATTCTGACCCGAGATCAGATTCTAAAAAAATGTCTTCTACATCCTCACAGTTCTCTGAAAAAGCCATGTTTCTAAGTCAGTCGTTCTTCGATTTTTCAAAAATAGCAGACCTACAAGCTCGTAGCGCGCCACTCGGTGGCGCGCTATGAGCTTGTAGATCTGCTATTTCTCAATAGCTATAAAGCTATAGCATAATGCGAACACCCGGCCCAGTCCGCGCCTGCATGCCCATAGCATGGCTCTGGATCTGCCTTTAATTTGCCTGCTTGACGGCAAAAAGACAGAAGAACATTTGATAGAGAGCCGGAACGCCACTATACATTCCCTCCACTCTCTCTCTCTCCGTCTGATCGCGTCCCAGGCACCAAGTTACCAACGCATGGTAAATGGTATGCATTTATATACCGGTATAGCGCTTTAAAGGACCACTTCACCACTTTTCAACCTATCTTCATATAATATAGGTCCTCACTAATAATCGTGATAAAATGGCACGATTTTGTCCTACTCAGTCCGTGTCTCATAGGAGGGCTGTGGGCAGTTTAGAAACCGTCTTCCAGTGACATCGTCATTGGGCAGATTATTTTTTAAACAAGATTTTTTTTTGTACAAAAATGTTTAGATTTTCATTATCGTGAGAACGATGGCTTCCATTTTCGCATTGCAACTTTTCAGGACTAGAAAGCCCGCAGTTTTTATTAGCTTGTATTCCCCATCGATGATGTCACTGGAAGACGGTTTCAACTAGGGGTTCAGAGTCTTGCTCAAAGACACTTCGACACTATAGCCTCGGAAACCCGGACGTTTTTGTTTCCAGGGAGAAGAAAAGAAAGTCTGGGTCCGAGTCCACTGCAATTCGGCATAGAGTACAGCGCAAACGTCGATCACTCTCTGCTGATTTCTTGATCGTCTTGCACCTTTGTCAAACTGACGCAACACCCGTACACATACACACTCCTCTCTCTCTCTCTCTCTCTGTCGCTCTAATTACCGGTAATTAGTCTCATGTCGTGCAGCTGCGTCTAGATTCTCCCGGCGGATCCTGCCGGGAGCTGCCTATATAGTATTATGCCATAGAACTCAACTCAACTCAACTCAACTTTATTTATAAAGCACATTTAAAACAACCATAGCTGCCACAAAGTGCTGTACAGTACATAGGAGACTAAAAACACAGAAAACAAAGACAACACACAAAACAAAACACAAAACAGGGAAGGAGGGTGGGGGAGGCTAGTTCAGGAACAGAGGTCTCATGCTGTGTTAAAAGCCAAAGAATAAAAGTGCGTTTTAAGCGAGGTTTTAAAAATGGCCAGAGAGGGGGCCTGCCTAATTTGCAGGGGAAGGTCGTTCCAGAGCTTGGGGGCAGCGACTGAAAAGGCTCTGTCCCCTCTAAGCTTCCGCTTCGCCCTCGGGACCTCTAGCAGCATCAGGTCAGCTGACCTGAGGGAGCGGGCAGGAGAGTAGGGGTGGAGGAGCTCGGAGAGGTATGGAGGGGCGAGACCACTTAGAGCTTTAAACGTAAAAAGCAGAACCTTGAACTTAATTCTAAGATTCACTGGCAGCCAGTGGAGAGAGGCGAGGATGGGAGTTATATGCTCTCTCTTACGCGTGCCAGTAAGAAGTCGGGCAGCCGCGTTCTGAATTAATTGGAGCCGAGCAAGGGAGGACTGACTGGCTCCAAGGTAGAGGGCGTTACAGTAATCCAGCCGAGATGTAATAAAGGCATGGATTACTGTCTCAAGGTGCTGAGTGGTTAAAAAGGGTTTTACTTTTGCCAGTTGAAAGCTATAGGTGGACCCCAGGCTATACTTCGACACTGACTCTGGGGGAGGAGTGTAGTGGGATCGAACTGGGAACCTCACAGGTTTTCCCATCCAGCCGTTCGACCGTCCACTCCACTCTACTCTACTCTACTCTGAAAAAAGACACTTGGTGAAAAAGAAAAAGTGAATGTTTTTTTTTTCTTCTCCCAGAAACAATGACTGTCCTTTTTCCCATAAACTGAATCATGAGAATCAATACACATGGCTGGACTTCTCTCTGTCTTCCTCTCTCTCTCTCTCACACACACACACACACACACTCTACAACAGTACAGTACATGTGAACACTGTTTCCTCTATAAAACAGGAAATTAACACACACACACACACACACACACACACACACACACACACCCACCCCCCAGTCAGTGCCAGGCAGCCTGACTTTTTTGCGAGGAGTCTTCATGGTGGGGTCCTGCGTGTGTGTGTGTGTGTGTGCGTGCGCGTGCGGTGGGTGGAGGGGGGGGGTATCCCTGCGGACGGGGGTCTCTGTTCACTTCCTGTATACAGAGCAGGGAACACGCTAACTTGGCAGTTCACATGCGCACTCTCTATCTTCCCTTCTATCTCTTGCTCTTTTTATTTTTGTCGTCCCCGGCGCTGCGTGCGTGCGTGCGTGCGTGCGTGCGTGCGTGCGTGCGTGCGTGCGTGCGTGCCGTGGCGTGACATGACGAGCATGATGATTGCTTAAGTCTGTTCTGGGTCGCATGGGAACACGACGGCTCATTACAGGGCCTGTTGTCCCGTCCTCGGTATCTGCAGCCACGCATGCAGCGTCGACGACGCAAATACCTCGTCGTTGTTTTTTAGCTAATTGTTTTATCGCTGCACACACGTCGACGGTCTGACTGCAGTGTGGGGGGGACGTACGTACGTGCCGGCGCCGCAGACTTAATGACTCGGATCCATCAACCCAGATCCATCAACAGATGGCCGCTCATGTGGTTTTACAGTGGAATCAGTATAACACAAGAAAAGGAAAAACACACATCAGCAGCTGATCTACATCCCTCTATCTCTCTCTCTCTGTCTGCCACCCATAAACTCCTCGAATATCACAATGTCCCAATGTTGCTCCTCCTCCTCCCCCCCCCCCCCCCCCCCCCCCCCCATCGTCTGCCTCGCCGGAACAGTCACGTTTCTTCCGCTTTTTATATGATTACACTCTATAATATGATTATAGCGATTATAGGGGGGTCTTATTTGGGTATAATTGGCCTAATAATGACTTATTTAGGACCTATAGTTAACAGAGTTAGTCATAATAACAGTATATGTGATTATTATTGTGTTGTTGTTTGGGTGGTTAGATTTCTTTAAACCTGGTGCAGGTGAAAGTAAAACTACAATAGGTTTTAGCTGTCTCGTCATGTTGTGTCTATCTGTCAACTCACTCGCTGTGCATTCTGCATTCAGCACGCTCTGATAGACATGTCAAAAAATTCTCCTCTCCACCAGCAGGGGGTGCTGGAGCACCCTCCGCACCCCCCTTCCAGCGCGTGCAGTGCCCGCTCGAGTCGGTCGGACCCACGGTTGTCCAGAACCAGCACAAAAGGCATCCCTGGTCATGGGCTCTGGAGAGGGTCCGAATTAGGCAATTAATTGGTCACACCTAGATCACCCCTAGAACTATTATGGAGCTGGCCTGTTCTGACATCACAATGGAGTTCTGACATCTGCATATATGGGCATAAAAGGGACACAGACTTATTAACTGGGTGGGGCATGCATTTCAAACTAAAAGCTCTCTAGTACTCTCCAGTACTGTGTTATTTAACTGGAAAGGTGATTCTAGGTTCTGATGACGAGCAGTGTAATTCGTTCAGGGTGAGTAAAAGTGGACATCGTGTCAGGAAGAAACCTCTCCATATTTCAATTTTGTGTAATTAGATTTTCATAAACTATAATGCCCCGCTTCGCCCAACACTACAGTGTCACACGAAAAGAAGCAAAAACAGAGATCAAAACCCGGCGCGTTTTTAGCCTGTTATTGCTTGCTATTTTTTTTTTTTTGAATCCTGAAAATGAACAGTTTTGTCACGATTACATTACACATTTAAGTTGGAACATTATGAATAGATTTTCCTTCCAGGCTTCGTAATGATAAAGTGCTGACGAATAACTGAAATATAGGCTACTGTATAGAAAGACATTCCTGGCATTATTACGCCTGTCTGTCTGTACGTGCACACGTACTGTACGTACAGACAGACGTACAGAGAGAGACATGGAGCATTTATAGATATAGATAAAGTGCGTGTGATTATAGAAGAAAATCCATGCGCTCGTTGTGTTGCTGTGGTCTGTGTATTACTGTATTCACACTATAATAAGGTAAGCTCGTTGTGGAAAGGCACTGCGCAGCTGAGGTTATGGCAGACGACGGACAGAACTCGCCTTCCCATGATGCACCTGTTCACGTTATCGGCGTTGCCTTTCTGGAGCGGCGGGACGGGTGTGTTTGGCTATACACGCGCGAAATGGGGAAAGACAATATAGCCTATATATACCGTATTGTCCCGAATACAAGAACCCCCCTGATTATAAGACCCTCTTTTCACTCGCACTTTACAGCGTGACGCTGCTTTGTATAAGAACGATGAACGAGGAATTGCTATTTATTTACCATGAACTGTAACGTAACGCATTCTTCTTATTGCAGTCTCTCTCATATGATGTTTGTACTTATGTATCTGTTTCTACTGCCTGAATATGTGTCTATTTGTATGTCTGTTTTTAGAGCACCGACACAAATTCCAATCAACTCAACATGTTGACAATGGCAATAAAGTATATTAAAGACGACGCCCAATTTCCAAGACTCAATTTGTGGAAAAATAACATTGATTATAATACGACCCAATCTTTTAGGATATTTCCATTTGAAAAAAAATGTAGTCTTATAATATATTAAGGGCATATGGCAGAAATGGTATAGGGCACAACGTCAATATAACGTGCAATATATATAGCGTGCAGGCGCAACGCTGAAGTGAGTTAGGGAGCTGGTGGGGATACTGACGTGCAGTGCTAATTAGAGATGTAAAGAAAACAGAGCAACGCAAAGTGGGAACGTCGCTGCAGTGATAATATAGCGGCCGTGCGATAACCACACTTCCGCCAACGTCTCACTGGGATGAACATGAACTTATTTCAACATACAAAAGAATTGCCATTATGGCCAAATTAGCGTCGTGATTTGTTGTGGTGATGTTCATTTGTTTGTCTCTGTGTTATGCGCTGTGTGTGTGCGTGTGTGTGTGTGTGTGTGTGTGTGTGTGTGTGTGTGTGTGTGTGTGTGTGGCCCCAGAGGGCCCTGAAGGGCCCGTTCCAATCTGTTCCCATGGTTCCACCAACCGGAGCCACAACTTCCTCAAGGGGGCACCGCCCACTCACTGGTTTGTATTCACGCTTAATGGATGAGATCGCCTTACAATCTTTTTTTTTTGGGGGGGGGGGGGTTACTGTGTGTGTGTGTGTGTGTGTGTGTGTGTGCGTGCGTGTGAATTCCTTGTGTTTACGACATGTGTCAGTGTCTGCAAATGCGTGTGTGTAGTGATTATGTGTGGCCTAGTGTGTGTGTGTGTGTGCGTGCGTGCGTGCGTGCGTGCGTGCGTGCGTGTGTGTGTGTGTGTGCGTGCGTGCGTGCGTGCGTGCGTAGTACACGTACAGTGTGTGTGGCAGCCTATGGACACCAGACACCTTGATTTGCGCATTTGTCTTTGCCCGTGAGGCACAGTGGAAGACGAGAAACAAGTCTTGTGAGTTGAGTTGAGTTGAGTTGAGTGACTTGACTGTGTCCGTCTGTCTGTCTGTCTGTCTGTCTGTCTGTCTGTCTGTCTGTCGGGGAACATTTTCATTCATATCGAGGAATAATTGCTTTTAAGTGCCGAGATAAAACAGCCAAATGGGCCCGGGGAACAAAGGCGTCTTGTGGGGTGTGTGTGTGTGTGTGTGTGTGTGGGGGGGAGGTGTCTGGGGGTGTCTGGAAAAATGAAGCATTTACATTCAGGGCCTTGTTGGTAATGAGGGGATTTTCCTGAGATGACAGTGAGGAGGAGGATCAGAGAGAGAGAGAGAGAGAGAGAGAGAGAGAGAGAGAGAGAGAGAGAGGTAAAAGTGAGAACATTTCTCTCAGACCAGGGAGGGTGGCCATTATGCCCCGATATAGAGCGTCACAGTCCCGCCCTGGAAGAGAATTTCCCATATTTTCTTTCTTCCCATAGACGTCTCAGAAAGTATTTATTTAAAGACCGTGGTATATAAGCCTCGGACGGTACAGTAGAGAGTATACAGTAGAGGGACCCCCGGCCCCACAGGGTAACTCTGTCATTTCTCAACCGATTCGGACGTGGGGTGGCTCGTCGGAATCAGGCCGGCACCCTGCATGCGTTCCCGTGGGTCTGGCACTTCCGCCACCCCCCCCCCACCCCCACACGGAGTTGCACCACTCACTTCACACAGGTTTTATTTTTGTTTACCTGTATGCGGGCTCATGTTTCAATTGGTCAGGACTCGCAGGCGGAAGTAGACGGTCCTTCTGGGTGCTTCAAAGAGCCACTGAGCAACTTCCACTCAGTCTAAAGGGACCCATGACTGCACCGTACTCAGTCTAAACTAAAGGGACCCTGACTGCACCGTACTCAGTCTAAACTAAAGGGACCCTGACTGCACCGTACTCAGTCTAAACTAAAGGGACCCTGACTGCACCATACTCAGTCTAAACTAAAGGGACCCTGACTGCACCGTACTCAGTCTAAACTAAAGGGACCCAAGACTGCACCGTACTCAGTCTAAACTAAAGGGACCAAGACTGCACCATACTCAGTCTAAACTAAAGGGACCCTGACTGCACCGTACTCAGTCTAAACTAAAGGGACCCTGACTGCACCGTACTCAGTCTAAACTAAAGGGACCCTGACTGCACCGTACTCAGTCTAAACTAAAGGGACCCATGACTGCACCATACTCAGTCTAAACTAAAGGGACCCATGACTGCACCGTACTCAGTCTAAACTAAAGGGACCCTGACTGCACCGTACTCAGTCTAAACTAAAGGGACCCAAGACTGCACCGTACTCAGTCTAAACTAAAGGGACCATGACTGCACCGTACTCAGTCTAAACTAAAGGGACCCATGACTGCACCGTATACTCGGATCACAGTACAGTTGGTTCTTGGTTCACCAAGGAGCAAAAGTCCCTTTGCCGTTTCACTTTTTGTGGTTTTCGTGGAAGGCCCCCACTTTTCCGGCCCCCTGCTCCAATTTTCTTTAAATACGTCCGTAATTGGTTAGATTTCCTACCTCCGGCCTGGTGGCAGGGCTGTGTGTGTGTGTGTGTGTGTGTGTGTCACAGTGCGTGCGTGTGTGTATGTGGGCGTATGGTTGTGAGGAGGGGGGGACGACGACAGGCGGAGGGGGACACAGCCCACAGCGGGGCCGTTCGCTACGCTCGGGTGGCGAGGCGGTTCTAAAGGGCCTCCGATGCCAGCGTTTCTATTCCTCCGTTTATGGGCAGTTTACGGGCAGACCCTGGAAGCACATCCTCCCATGTGGAAACGGACATGAATCCACACACAGAACCTTCCCTCTCTCACAAGCACACACACACGCACGCACACGCACGCACGCACGCGCGCAGAGTGACTTAAACGTGTGTGGCGCAATTTACCTGAATGGCTTTCAAAGTGGACACACACACACACACACACACACACACACACTCAAGACTAAAAACATGATCCGTCTCTCTCCTCTTTCACTTAAGCACACATCCATGATGTCTCCATCCATCACGGGACCTCTTGCCAACAACGTGTATCTCGTAGACATTATCACAAAGGAGTTCCGCCTTTCAAATCAAAACCAGTCTGCTCGCTGCACAAAAGCCTTTTCTCTGGGACGTCTCTCAAAGCAGACAAAAAAGGAGCGTGAGCATGCATGCAGCTCAGCAAAAAAACACACAAAAAAAAAAAAACACACATCAGGGGCAGGCATGAGTAATCAAACAGGAAATAACCCATTGAGACCTGCAGAGACCAATGCGGATTCTACAGAATGTCTTCTAAACTCATGACAGTTTTCTGAAAAACCAATCCACACTTTTCCTGGGCTGTGTGTGGTGCTCCAGTTCCATGTTGATTTCATTGGATATCATTGGTCATCTGACCAGTTTCATTGGCTTTTATTGGATCAAATTGACAGGAACTGGAGCACACACATGCCCAGGGAAAGTGTGGATATGTCTATGTCTGTGGTTCTTATGCGTCAAGTATACCCACAGAATTATCTGTATTTGGCCGTGGACCCCCCCCCCCCCCCATCTAAAAATATGTTGTTCCAGGGACCCCCTGTCCGCCCCAGAACCAAATATCTGTGTTAAAAACGTTCAACTGTGAAAGAATATATAGTGTGTAGATCTGCTATTTCCCCCCCCCCAACAGCTACATTTTAAATAACGGTTAAAGTGGTTAAATGCTATAAACGTCCCCATGCAGGTCTGAATGGGATAAGACGTAGCGTCTGTCTCATGCAGGCGAGGCCGAGCGAACAAGCGAGCGAGCGAGCGAGCGGCCTCCACTGATCCAGAGCCAGCCCATTGTCCCTGCCCGCCATTGTCTGGCTCTCGCTGGGGCAGACCAGAGAGCAGCCAGGCCGCTCCCACCACCGCCTTGATCCCACACACACACACACACACACACACACACACACACACACACCACACACACACACACAGCTGTTTGTCTGATGCTGACGTCTGAGACGAAGACAAACAGCGTGGGCACGAAACTAAGTACCTGTGGAGTAATGACGGGGTAAGAGACACACACACACACGCACACGCACACGCACACGCACACGCACACGCACACGCACACACACACACACACAAAAATGTCTTAATCGTGACGGCCCTATAGAGACAGAGAGAGACCGAAAGGGAGAGAGAGAGAGAGAGAGAGAGAGAGAGAGAGAGAGAGAGAGAGAGAGAGAGAGAGAGATAGAGAGAGAGTGGGGAGATGGAGAGAGAGAGAGAGAGAGAGAGAGAGAGGAGGGAGGGAGGGAGACTATAAGAAGAGGCCTGGGCCGGCCTATCGGTCCGGACACCTATAGGCTGCTAATCCTGGTTCGAGTCCCGATGACCTTGACCCCCCCCCCCCCCCATTTGATTTCCTGTCACACTACGGTCTACCTATATCAATAATAAAGGCATACAAAAGCACCAAAAAATATAAAAGAAAGAAAGAAAGAAAGAAAGAAATAAAGACTAACTGAGAGAGGAAAGACGTGGGTGCATACACTGCATATAGTGGTGGGACGACGGTAAAGGGTTAACTGTGATAATGTGCCTCCAGGGCACATAAGAGAACTTGATGGCCAAATTGAAATCCAAAGCAAATCACTGCAGGCAGCCAAATGTATCGGTGTGTGAAGAGAGAGGAACAAAGATGAAAGGGCTCAGGGTGTGAGAAACGCCTCGCAGGTATCAAAACATAATGACACATGCTCTATTACTCGCATTGTGTCAAAACCAGAGACGGCTCCCTGCAACGTCGGCCAAGCGCCGCGGAAGGTGCTCGCTTGTCTGGGGGTGAAATCCGACGACCCCGCGCCCCCCCCCGCAATACGATCACTTAACCCATTCAGACCCCGAGGCCGCGTCTGTGTCGCATTAGCTTTTAACCGTGATCCACTTGAACCGTTCTTTTTTTTTTTTTACTTTAGCTGTTGAAAAAAAATAGCAGATCTACAAGCTCGTAGCGTGCCACCGAGTGGCGCACTACGAGCTTGTAGATCTGCTATTTTTTTGAAAAATCGTGAAGATGTCAGCAAATCTTTGAATGTAACGTTTTTAACTCAAATCTTTGCTTCTGGGAGGTCCCTGGAACTACATATTTTCAGATGGGGGTATAGGTGGCCAAATACAGATAATGCTGTGGCTCCTTGACCTGAAATTGTTGAGCACCACCGATATAGAAACATACGTTTTTTTTTTGTAAACGTTCAGGATTTAGAAGACATTTGTAGAGTCGTTCCCTGCAGGTTTAAATGGGTTAAAGAGCGAAAACATCAAAAGCCTCGGTCTGATCTACGACGTCGACGTAGCAACCGCACGGGTGTGAGATGACAACGCCACGTTTCCTATTCGAGGAGGAGGAGGAGGAGGAAAGTCTGAAACCTCCTCGACGTGTCCAGGGCCAAACCTTATGCTACATCATGTTCACACAGAGGGCAGATACGAAGATACAGTCTGCCATTCATTTTCAATGGAAGCCGCAGCGACATGAAGACACAAAGATACAGTCTGCCATTAATTTTCAATGGAAGCCAGCGACATGAAGATGCGAAGATACAGTCTGCCATTCATTTTCAATGGAAGCCGCAGCGACATGAAGACAAAGATACAGTCTGCCATTCATTTTCAATGGAAGCCTCAGCGACATTAAGACACAAAGATACAGTCTGCCATTCATTTTCAATGGAAGCCGCAGCGACATGAAGACACGAAGATACAGTCTGCCATTCATTTTCAATGGAAGCCGCAGCGACATGAAGACACAAAGATACAGTCTGCCATTCATTTTCAATGGAAGCCAGCGACATGACACAAAGATACAGTCTGCCATTCATTTTCAATGGAAGCCGCATCGACATGAAGACACAAAGATACAACCGACGTTTGGGGTGCATGTGTTTGGTTGGTCCGACCTACTAACAGTCCTACAGTCATGAGTCGGACACCGTACCCAAAACCCAACCCTAAACCTAACCTCACAGGACACCACAGGTTAGTTTTAAGCTGACACAGGTTAGTTTTAACCTGCCACGCATGTCGGGTGACACGGGTTAGTTTTAAGTTTTAACCTGCCACACATGTCAGGAGACACGGGTTAGTTTTAAGTTTTAACCTGCCACGCATGTCAGGAGACACGGGTTATAGTTTTAAGTTTTAACCTGCCACGCATGTCAGGAGACACAGGTTAGTTTTAAGTTTTAACCTGCCACACATGTCAGGATACACAGGTTAGTTTTAAGTTTTAACCTGCCACGCATGTCAGGAGACACGGGTTAGTTTTAAGTTTTAACCTGCCACGCATGTCAGGAGACACGGGTTATAGTTTTAAGTTTTAACCTGCCACACATTTCAGGAGACACAGGTTAGTTTTAAGTTTTAACCTGCCACACATTTCAGGAGACACAGGTTAGTTTTAAGTTTTAACCTGCCACACATGTCAGGAGACACGGGTTAGTTTTAAGTTTTAACCTGCCACACATGTCAGGAGACACGGGTTAGTTTTAAGTTTTAACCTGCCACGCATGTCAGGAGACACGGTTAGTTTTAAGTTTGAACCTGCCACACATGTCGGGAGACACGGGTTAGTTTTAAGTTTTAACCTGCCACACATGTCGGGAGACACGGGTTAGTTTTAAGTTTTAACCTGCCACACATGTCGGGAGACACGGGTTAGTTTTAAGTTTTAACCTGCCACGCATGTCAGGAGACACGGGGTCAGCGGTGGCCTAAGGGTTAGAGGAGGGCCCAATTGTTGCCGAAAGGTTGCCGGTTCGATTCCCCCAGACGGGCAGGAAAAATCGCTACGCTACGTCCGGCCGGGGAAATCCCCCCCCTGTCAGGTGAAAAGAAGCAGCTTGGACTCCTCATGCATAGAAGGAAGCATGAGGTCAGTCCGCTGCCCCCCCCCCCCCCAGGTTAGCAGAGGAAGTGTAGCGCCTGCAGGATTAGATAATTGACACTGCAGGTGAAGAAAAAAAAGGGTTGCAAAATCGTGGGATAAAAATTAATCAAATCAGCCACCTTCCTCCTCACAGGCAGGCAGGCTGCAGCTGAAAGGCCTCAAAGGGGGACTAGTGGAAGCATGGAACACACACACACACACACACACACACAGTCACACACAGTCACACACACAGACACCTCTCTCCCGTTTAACCGAGCGGGCCAAGAGTGCGTGGGGAAACTGGATCCACGCGCTGAAAAGTCTCAGTCTGGGGTAGAGGAGGTGTTGATTTTTACTGTAACCAGCGGCAGGCCCAAAACGGACCCGCTACGGTGTCAGGAAGCCAGAGCCAACGGAACGGGCTTGTTTAATATGGGAAGGCGAGAGAGAGAGAGAGAGAGAGAGAGAGAGAGAGAGAGAGAGAGAGAGGCGGTGGGGGAGGCTCTCCTCTTTAATGGTGCCTGGAAAAGTCACGGACACATGTCCAACCAAAGCAGAGCGTCTCTGGGCATGCACGGGGCGCGCATGCATTGCACGTGGTTCGGCCCGGCCGCACGAGAACCATAGACCCAGAAAGGCGTTCCGTATAGCGGTACCGGTACCGTACCGTACCGCACACAGCCTCATGACACCTCCCCGGAGCGCATGCTGCTGGAGAGAGAATCCGCATGCAGGGACCGCTTCCAAAAGTGGCACATGAAGAAATTGCACGCGCACACATTAAACAACACACACAAAACACAATAATAACGCAATGCATGCACCGCTCGCTCGCTCTTCCCGGCAGAGCAACAGTCGCCTGCCCGGCCTTTTGGAAAAATGTGGTCACCGTCCGACGCATTAAGGCCCGGGACTTTGAGGGACTGCAGGGATGCAGTGGCAAGACCAGTAGGACGCACGCACGCACACACACACACACACACACACACACACACACACACACACACACACACACACACACACACACACACACACACACACACACACACACACACACAGTCTCTCTCTCACTTATACTTAAGTACCATTTTGAGGTATTTGTAGGCTACTGGAGTGTTTCCAATTTGCAGTAATTTTACTTCTACTTCACTACATCTCAGAGGCAAATATTGTACTGCATTTATTTATTTGAAAACTTTAGTTACTAGTTACTTGATGAAAACTAAACAAAACATAACATCATATATATAACCACTTCTTCACCCCTACAGATCCGTACATTACACTTGAAATCCTCCCCATAGACTGTGAGGCCCCCACCGTCACTTAATATGGCCCTCAGGTTAATGTCACTTACTTTTCAGGTAATTCAAAAATAGCAAAAGATAATCAAGGATTTCAATTCAAATATATAGCAAAAACAGCTGATCTACAAGCTCAAAACGAGACGCGTTTTGAGCTTGTAGATCGGCTATTTTTGCTACGACAGTAGTATGCAATGTGGCCCCTCTGGAGTGACTGTGGAAATATATTGGCCCTCTCCATCGTCAAAGTTGCCCACCCCTGCAATAGCGGGTATGCCTGTTGTGACATCATCATACCTGGAAGTTATGTGGGAACGCCTATACTTACTGAGTGGCAAAAAACTAAACTTTCTGGCCTTCACAGCCCATATACATCCAAACAGAAACGTCCTATATCTGATTGCATTAAACGACGTTAAACTCACTTTGCCACTCACTTAATGCATGCGCATACATACCCGCACGTAAATAATGTCAAACACCATCTCAACCAAACACGGTGAAATAGAACAGATTTGGCAATTCCGTATACATACGATACGATACTAGTGAGAGCCACACCTCCGTCGTGGTCAAAACAGTGATTTGGGGGCTTTCTAGTATATGTACGGACACACACACACACACACACACACACACACACGTCCCAGTGTACCCAGGAAGGAGAGACAGGTCAGGGGGGACTATACAGACTCACTCACTCTTTCTGCTGGCTGAGAATCAAGCCAATATATGATTTGGACCTATACGCGTGAAACACAGGTGGTGTGTGTGTGTGTGTGTGTGTGTGTGTGTGTGTGTGTGTGTGTGTGTGTGTGTGTGTGTGTCATGTACACACACAGTACTGTACTTTATGTGTGTGTGTGTGTGTGTGCATTAAATGTGCACAGCCTCGCTCCACTCCACACATCAACCCATGCCAGTGTTAAAGCCGATAATCACGGTGATTTAAAACAGTGTAGGCCGCAGCGCTTTTCTCCACAACCAAAGAGCCATCTCGCTCCTAATAAACAACTTTTATCAAAACAAGATGGGCCCGGGGAAGCAGAACCAGACAGCAGCAAGCAGCAGCCCCGAAACCCCAATAACAAAACCAAAAAAAGAAAACCCCGACATCTATACAAAAAACCCAACCCCACTCACTGTTGCCTTTCATGCCGGGCCAAGCCTATATATAGTGTGGTTCATACTGGGAGTTCTGGTGCCATATATAACATGATCCGCCATCCACTTAAAGACCCCCGTTCCCAGTTCAGACCCTCTCTCTGCCCCCGAAATATGGAGTGTGAAGCCCACCATTGTTTCAGGAGGTCGCCCCGTTTAAAAAGACCACAGAGCTCTTATAAGCTCAAAGTATATAACAAGTTCTAAAAGAATATATTTGGTCATTCTTTTAGAACTTGTTTAACCCATTCTGACCGGGAACCCATTTTGGTGTTAGCATCATGTTATGCTTTAGCTATTGAAAAATAGCAGATCTACAAGCTCATAGCGCGCCACCGAGTGGCCGCGCTACGAGCTTGTAGGTCTGCTATTTTTGAAAAATCGAAGAACGACTGACATTTTTTTAAATCTGATCTCAGGTCAGAATGGGTTAATCACCAGTGTGTGTCCAGTGGAAACCTCGTATGAATCTGATCTCAGGTCAGAATGGGTTAAAACAGTTTGACCCACGCGCGGACGGTGCCATTAGAACCATTACCCTATATATGTTTTAACAGCGGTGAATCTGGGCGATAAAAATCTCCTATATATATATGGGCGTTCCTGCCGTTCATTACCGTATGTCCTCGCTTTGAAGCGCATGTAAAATGAATATACCGTTCCCAACCACTGGTACGCGTACTAGTGGTACATGTACCACTCACTAGTGGTACATGAGCCCCCCTCTGCTGGTACACAGAGGAGTGGCCCAAAAAAAGGAGAAAAAAAGACAAAAGTGGAATGAAACATTTATATTAGCCTACTACAGGTATAGTTCTTCTGACCAAGCAATTGGTTGAAATAGGCTATCCATGCCGTGCTGAAATGAGCACGACAGCACACCTGTAGCCGTTAATAGAAGATTTGAGGACGGATTAATCACATTAGAAACATCCTCAGTTGTGCCGATTAGCGATTAGACAAGCGTTTCGTCAGAGCAGCAGCATTTGTTGGCTTATAGGAATGGAACAGAAAGGGCAGGTATATTTACGCTCCTGTATTTTAACATCACTTATTATGGTGGTAAATATTTTCTGAGCTGGTACTTCAGTATCCTGAAAATGACACTAATGTACTGTACCATGAGCATACCGCAAATGACTGCGAAGTGGAACTATATAGGAACCAGTCGTATGGTTCTGTGTATAGAGGGTAAACTAAGCAACACATGCGTTTGATTGGATGTCGCCGGACCCCGCCCACTTTTCGACTAACGCCTGCTGTCGCCAGTAGTTGTTGCCGGCGGGTCACGTATACAGGGCCGGTTCTAGGCATAGGCGAACCAAGCGGTCGCTTGGGGCCTCAACCACTGAGGGGGCCTCGTCACAGGGAGAAGATTTTTTTTTAAATATGTCGCTTGGGGCCACAAAAGGCCTAGAACCGGCACTGCGTTGCAGGCACAGTTTGCTGGGACGGTGCATACGCATCAAAAGTGGCGGGTTGGCTGGGACTGCGTATACGGCGCAAAGTAACCACAGTATACAGTATCAACTTACAAATTACATATACATATACATATATACATAGTATATATGTATAGCTCTCAATGATGATGTAAGAAATATGTAGATTAAAGGACCCAATGCCAGACTGTAATTGGTTTTCGATGGTGACGTAATGACGATATGTTTTAGTGTTGGGAGGATTAAAGGTAATGCTCCTGTGTATACATGTATATAATCTGGCACCACTGCTGTATCAGGCACAGTTTGCTGGGACGGTGCATACGCATCAAAAGTGGCGGGTCGGCTGGGACTGCGTACGGCGCAAAGTAACCACAGTATACCGCTAATGAACTTACAAATTACATAGTACATGTATAACTAGCTCTCAATGATGACGTAAACATAAAATATACCGCTAATCAACTTACAAATTACATATACATATACATAGTATATGCATAACTAGTTCTCAATGATGACGTAATAAAGATGTGGATTAAAGGACCCAATGCCAGAGTGTAATTGGTTTTCGATGGTGACGTAATGACGATATGTTTTAGTGTTGGGAGGATTAAAGGTACTGCTCCTATGTATACATGTATGTAATCTGGCACCACTGCCATATCAGGCACAAGTAGTCATTACGTAACATGCATAAAGTAGGTAGGTAGCAAATAGTTAAACCTAATAATTCAACATTTCAAACGTTCTTTCACAGAGAAACTGAGATTTGACAGTTTGTAGCGGAAAAGTACTTGCGAAAGTACTTGCGCACTCTGCTTGCGCACTAGTAGGCCATTTACTAGTGTGGAACAAGCAAGTATGCACTGACTCGACAGAGTGCAGTTCTAGCTTACTACTGTGGGCGGGCAGTAGCGTGCTGCTAACGCCACACAAACTGTTTATATTTGGCCGAGGGTTGGGAGGGGGTTTGTTTTCGTGATTATTGATTTCAGTTGTTTCCCCATGTAAACTGTGCCTATTATTATTACTTTATTATTCTCTTTTCGTGGCTTCTATATAAAATACCACAGAGTTAACCCGACGGTCCCGTTGTTTTTGTCCTTTAGCAATAATTATCCTTTCAGTGTAAAAGGCCGATTGTTACACAGTCACCGACATACGCAGCCGAAAACAGTACTAGCGCTCTGCTCGCGCAAGTAACAAGTAGAAATGCACTCACCACTGCCGTTTAAAAATACAGCAGTGGTCAGTGGTCCCTCATTGCCCGGTGGAGTACACCAACATGCACACATACCCAGCCGATACCAACTGTACATAACCCCTATTGACCTTGTACCAATTTTGAAACGTACTTTAGTTACGTCATCGAGAACAGCGATTTCTCATTGGCTGGTGGAACGTACCAACATACATACCGAGCCCGATCGCCGTTCTTGGTCCCCGATTGGCCGAACGACGGCGACATACATAACTTGGTCCCCGATTGGCCGAGCGACGCCAACGACATACGCAGCCGATTACAGTACTTGCGCGCTCTTCTTGCGTGAAGTTAAAAATCAACACTGGTCCAAATATGGGCTCGACTATCCATGACGTCAGGCCACGGCCCTTTTTAACCCCTTCGTCTGGCTATACACTCAATGTCACTCAACACTAATCTGTTTACAGGTTTGTGAGTGAAAATGCCCATGTTTAAACAGATGTTTAAGCTGTTGTTGCTGGGCTGTGTGTTGACAGTCATTTTCCCGCTGGCTGCGCCAACAGCCACACCGCCCACACCAGCCGAAGCTGCACCACCACCACCACCACCACCATGCCCCGACATCTCTCCACTCCTCGTCGGTCCTCTGAAGGTGGAGTTCGGTTCCAGGGCGAGTCTCGACCAGATTCTCAAGCAGAACCCCAACGTCGAGCCTGGCGGCCGCCATCGACCCGGGGACTGCATGGCCTCCCAGAAGGTGGCCGTGATCATTCCCTTCAGGGACCGAGAGGAGCACCTCAAAGTCTGGCTTCGCTACCTCCACCCCATCCTCCAGAGGCAGCGGAACGACTACGGGGTCTATGTCGTCCACCAGCACGGAAACGGGACGTTCAACAGAGCTAAGCTGATGAACGTCGGTTACCGCGAGGCTCTGAACGATGGCAACTATGACTGCTTTGTGTTCAGCGACGTCGACCTGATACCGATGGACGACCGGAACATATACGGCTGCTCCGGCCAGCCCAGACATCTGATCTCCGGCCTTGAGAAGTGGAACTTCGGCTTACTTTATCACACTTTCTACGGTGGTGTAAGTGCGTTGAACAAAGAGCAGTTTTTGAAAATCAACGGCTTCCCAAATAACTACTGGGGCTGGGGAGGAGAGGACGACGACATTTATGAAAGGATTGTGTATAAAGGTATGTCTGTGTCACGTCCCGGTGGAAAGGTGGGGTATTACAGGAACATCCCTCATGCGAGAGATAAACTCAACCAAGCCAACCCAAGGAGGTCGGAACTTCTCCGCGGCACCAGGCGGAACATGGCAATGGACGGGATCAATCATCTGTCCTACAAGGTGGTGAGGACAACGAGGCATCCGCTGTACACCAACGTCACCGCAGACATCGGCAATGCTCCTCCTCCATGACACCCAGTGGTTTTTTTTTTTTGGCAAAAGATTTCTACTTTAGTCGTAGTCTCTTGAATAGTGTTCATTTAGTTTTAGTCACACAGTTTTCAGCAAAAAACGTAGAGCTCAGAGGCACAGTGACTTTACCGATCGGCAACTGAATAAACTGGCACTTTGGACACTCAGAATAGCCAAATGGCATTGATCACGCCTCCAGGTCTTGACGATATGTTTGCGAACGCAGTGAGCACTTACTATGAGACCTAGCAGATCATGTCTGTCTGTCTGTCTGTCTGTCTGTGTGTGTCCCCCCTTTGTGCCCATATATGGAGCTGAGTGATTTGTTTGTGATTGATGCAACACACTCCATATTTGGACGTATAGCTGCTTTGGGGACTCCTTATATGGTTATGGCTAAGTTAAAAACTTAACTTAGTACGAGCTGCGTTCGCTTCCCGCGTTTGCGCGTCTTACTGGTGTATACATGTATGTAATCTGGCACCACTGTCGTATCAGCAGGGCCGGTTCTAGGCATAGGCGAACCAAGCGGTCGCTTGGGGCCTCAACCACTGAGGGGGCCTCGTCACAGGGAGAAGATTTTATTGTATTTTATGTGTGCACCAGATTGAAGCATTTTCATGGCAAATTTACAATTTGTTTTTTTTCCCCCGGCGTGGCCAAGCAGGAGGGGGGCCTCATAAAAATATGTCGCTTGGGGCCACAAAAGGCCTAGAACCGGCACTGCACGTATATAGACAAAAAAACGCACTTCCGTAAAATACGCCTTATAGGCTGTCGCCCGCCGCTTTAAACTCCAGGAGACTGTTCCTTCGTATATTATACGAGTAAGACACGCGAACGCGGGAAGCGAACGCAGATCGTAAATTGCAATAACAATTAGAATAAATTGTGTCCATATATGGGCACAAAAGGGGCCAGGTCCACAACAAACAAATCACTGGCCCCTTTTGTGCCCATATATGGAGCTGAGTGGACCTGGCCCCTTTTGTGCCCATATATGGAGCTGAGTGGACCTGGCCCCCTTTTGTGCCCATATATGGAGCTGAGTGATTGCTGATGCAACACACTCCATATTTGGATAGCGGGACAGACACACGGACACACGGACACACGGACAGACAGACAGACAGACAGACAGACATGATCTGCTAGGTCTCATAGTAAGTGCTCACTGCGTTCGCAATAACAGTTCATCCGCTCGATTTAATTGACCGCATCGTCAGCCTTCATGATTGGTCCCTGATTGACCAACCAGCAGGCCTTTTCTTGCCTTGTCCTATACCCTGCATGGTTCCGCCCCCCCCCCCCCCCCCTGGTTCTGCCTTATGGTTGTGTATGAGGAACATCCTTTATAAACATCCTTTATAGTGCATATATACCTATTTACACGCACCTCGACAGTGGGTGCTGCAGGGCCAATAGGGCCATCATGGAAGGAGGTATATAGGGCCAGCACACCATTCTTTTGGTAAAGAATAACACAGTTTTATACGCAGTCACTCACTGTACTGCACCTGAGATGTTCCTTTAGTTTATACTGAGAGACAAAGTTTAAAATAAGAATTGAAGACACGCCGAATGTCAATGCGAAGCAACTGGGGAAAAAAACACGTTATTTCAATGTCAATACAGTGTGGACGGAGGGAAAAGGATTTTTCACCAACCATACGAAACGGTAACCAATATAGGTGCGAACATATATATATATATATATATATATATATATATATATATATATATATATATATATATATACAGTATATAGGGGCACAACCACGGGCAGGACTTGACAAATGGGTCAGGAAGTGCAGTATCAAGCAACGAAGACGAGCAGTTTTCCAGAACCGACCCGCGCCCCCCCCCCACCCTTCCCCCCCCCCCCCCCCCCCCCCAAGGCATTGAACTCTCAACTAACCGCTGTGCTTCTTTGTGGCATGACAGACAGGCCGGAGCAGTAACACTAGTGTCCGTCTTATTAACGCTTAACCCATTCTGACCCGAGATCAGATTCTAAAAAATGTCTTCTGGGTGGTGGTTTTTGAAGGGAGCCATGGTTTAAGTAAGTAACAAGAGGGCCTGTCAGGATGCTTTAATCCATTTCGGGCGGGGACCCGTTTTGAAAAATAGCAGACCTACAAGCTCGTATAAGCGCGCCACTCGGTGGCACGCTACGAGCTTGTATAGGTCTGCTATTTTTCAATAGCTAAAGCGTGACATATAATGCCTATAACACCAAAAACGGGTCCCCGCCCGAAATGGATTAAAGCATCCTGACAGGCCCTCTTGTTACTTACTTAAACCATGGCTCCCTTCAAAAACCACCACCCACCTAATGGAGCTTCTAAAAAGCCATTAGGCCAGAGGGGCCTCTCTCCCTGACACATCACAGACACAGTATATAATAGTGTGCAACGTTCTCTTCTCTATATACGTGAGGAGAGGAGTGCAGCTACGGGGCGATCAATATACTCTCCTATATTATACACTCCTTAGTTCGTTCGCCCTCTTCCTCCTCGTCTTGTATATATAAGTCTTGCCTTCCTTATTTGTCCCGTGTTCATTCCAAATGTGACTATTATTATTATTATTATTATTATCATTGCTGCTGGCGAGTAAAGGGAGACCCTCCGTGCGTGCACTTTTAGATCAGAGAGGAGACCCTGGGGGAGGGAGGGGCACTGCAGACAGTGTGGGCAGATGGAGATCACAGGCCAGCTCCTGGACCTGCATGCACTGCAGGTGAATCGCCTCTTCTTTTGCTTAAGGCTTTTCCACTCCACTGTCTCTCCCATTGTGCTCTCTAAATTTATCCCACGATTCTGTAACCCAATTTTTCAGTTCTTTTTGGTTCTTAGTCCATGAGCCAGAGCTCCAACATTGGTGGGGAAAAGGATCAATACAAGTCAATACATGATAACCCTTCCACAGTAGTAGCTTTTTCACATTTTCGATTATTTCGCATATTTTCCTACGTAATGCCTCATTTGCATTTTTTTAAATGTAAAATTTGTAATACAATAAATCGTTGTCTTCGTGTAAGTACTCAACTTTGGAAGTTTCATGGTGATAACAATCTAACATAGGTATGGTTTTGCACACTCAATTCATAATAAACGTTCCAATTTTGGAACTCTGGCTCACATGGACTAAAAACCAAAAAAATAACTGAACCGGTTCCCACTGGGAACCAACCGGTGGAAAAGGGGCCTCAGAGTTACAGACCCATAAGGGTCGACTAACTTGGTTCCATTTAACTGGGGACCCCCTGGAACTCCTCAAGGACCCCTCTTTGTGAATTCAAACTCATCCCCGCGGCCGCGCTTGCACATTGTGTCTGCGTGTTGAACTGGGATGGATGGCCCCCGTTGTGTGTGTGTGTGTCAGTCAGTCAGTCAGTGGCACATTTGTCAGCAAAACAATTGACGCTCTGTTGCTAGAGTTTCCGAGGCACTAAACGACTTTTATAGTGATAAGCGTCCCGGCCATGCCTGCCATGCCGCGCGGGGGCGTCCGTCCGTCCGTGCGTGCGTGCGTGAGTGAGTGAGTGAGTGAGTGTGGTCTGGGCTGGGTTTGTCGTTCTGTGCACCGTGCACGGAACGAGGGAGGGGCAGAGCATTGCTCTCTATAATGGGCCTGGGCCTCCACAGTGGCTGGCATGAAAAGAAAGCCATGCACAGAGAGAGAGAGAGAGAGAGAGAGAGAGAGAGAGAGAGAGAGAGAGATGCAGAAAGAGAGAGAGAGATGGAGATGGATGGCAGACCTACAACTTCAAAGACCTTCTCTCTCCCGTTTCGATGTGCCACAGCTCTGAAAGGGAACCTGCTAGTTCACTTTAGCACAAAGACACACACACACACACACACACACACACACACACACACAGAGAGAGATGTACAGTGTGCACGTGCACGGATGCTCAGACACGCGTGCGTGCGCACGGCGCACATACAGCTTGAACACCTTGGATTATCAGCGTGTCCGACTTGACATTTCCTGATTCTTCTTTTAGAAAGGCACAATAAGGATTTGTTTTGGTTGTTCTGAAAATACACAATACACACAGCCTTGTAGAGCTGCACAGCCGTGCGCGCACACACACGCACACGCACACACACACACACACACACACACACACACACACACACACACACACACACACAGAGAGAGAGCAATAATTCTCCACATACCAGACAGATATTCCCTCCGGGCATTGACACACTAACGTAACACATAAATTGCAAGGTAAATCTTCTCGCGTGTTGGGTTTGAAGTCTGTCTGTTTGTCTGTGCGTGCGTGCATGCGTGTATAACAGAGCAATCCAACTAATCGTTTTTGTTTTGTCAGACTTTTAGAAAAATAGGCTTACTCATTCTCAGAGACAAAGGAACAGTCGACACACCACTGATGTCTTGTGTGTGACTCAGGTGGCATCGTATTATTTGGGGGAAAAAACAAAGCCAATCTCAATCATGATCACTCAGATGTTTACTGCAGGTTCTCACATTTTGAAACTAAAAACTTTGCCCCCCCCCCCTCCTCCTCTTCTCCTGCCCCCCCCCCCCCCCCCAACCCCCCACAAACATTCATGAAAACACAGACATGCAGTACACACACACACACACACACACACACACACACACACACAAACGATGTCTGTCTGTCAAACGATGTCTGTCTGTCTGTCTGTCTGTCTGTCTGTCTTGTCTGTCTTGTCTGTCTGCTTAATTTGGTGAGAGTTCCTCCTCCTTCCCCACTGATTACTGTAGCCAAGAGCACCCTCTAGTGGCCGCCATGGTCTACGACACCCCAACACTCTCCCACTTGGGTTTACTTATAGTTCGTGCCCATGCATGCTGACTAGCCCCTGAAGCCCCCCGTCCCCCCAGCCCAGCCCAGGCCCAGCCCACCAGCCGCAGTCACCACATGGTTGCCACAGGGTGTGACGGAGGGAGGGAAGGCCAGATGGGGTGAGGGCGAAAGAGGTTGGGTGAGAGGGGTTGGTGTGGCGGGTTGGTGGGGGCGGGGGGTGAGAGATGGCTCCCTGGGCAGCCCAAGGGGTCCACCACCACCACCACAAGCCCCATGCACCCCTCTACCGCCCCCCACACACACACACACACACACTCCCCCCCTCACCACTCACCGCCACACTGGCCACCGAGCCCCGGAGAGAAGGGGGAAAAAAGCCACCCCCACCGCATCTTAATGAGGGCTAAAATAAACAATGTGAACACACACACACACACACACACACAGGCTGGTTGGCTGCGGGTGCTTGGGGGGGGGGGGGGGGATCAGAGGGGACATGTTAGAGTTGTTAGCTGCATGGTGGTGTGTAAAGTGTAAACCCATTTAGGCCAGACGTCGAAATAAATAAAAAAATGTATTCTAAATCCTGACAGTTTTCTGAAATACCCTATGTTTCGATATCGGTGGTGCTCAATATTTCATGTCAAGGACCCCAAAAATGATACGTAAATGGCTACCGACAAGCCCCCCCCCCCCCCCCCCCCCCCCATCTGAAAATATGTTATTCCAGGAACCCCTCAAAAGCAAAGATTTGAGTTTAAAACGTTCGCCCTGAAAGAATATATATTCAAAGACCACATTTTCAAGATTAAAACAAAAATAGCAGATCTACAAGCTTGTGACTGGACGAGTCGTGAGCTGCTATAGATCGGCTGTTCTCGGCGAAATCGCTGCTATGCTCCCGACGTTTTGTCGCTGTGCCCCGAGTCCCCGACAGAAGCTTAGTGATTCGTTTAAGGTCTGAATTATAAACGTGTTCTCCGAAAGACATTGGTCGAGTACAGAAGAAAGACTCGAGGATTAGACTGAGACCGAATGGTCAACGCCACTTAAAACTCAATGCAATGACATGCATTTATTTATCTTTGTTGACAACTGTGTGGCATTATAAATTAGATGCTTAGTGAATAATATGTGTCCTCCGAAGACATTTGTCATATACCGAAGGAAGACAGAATTAGAGAAGGAATGGTCAACTCCACTTAACCCATTCAGGACTGAGGTCGATTTAAAAAAAAAAAAGGCTTCTAAAACAGTTTTCTTAAAACCATAAATGTTTCTATTTCAGTGCAGGTGATGAACCTTTTTCATGATGTCAAGGACCCACAGAATTATATGTATGTGGCCACGGACCCCCCCATCTGAAAATGTTGTTCCAGGGGCCCCCCCATAGAAGCAAAGATTTCAGTTGAAAACGTTCGCTCTGAAAGAATACATATTCAAAGATTTGTGCCACATTTTCAAGACTTTTCCAAAAATCTAATCAAAAATGTATAACATAAGTATAACATAAGGCATTGAACCCCTACCATGAAATGTTCTATGAGCAGGGTGTGGCTGTAAACAAGTCCTTGGCTTAGTCCACTTCCCTGGGTAAACAAAGAACTTTGCTTTGCTTTGCTATACATAACGGTTAAAACACCTAAATGGGTTCCCGTCCTGAATGGGTTAAAACTCAATGCAATGTATACATTTATTTATTCATCTTTTTGGACATGATTTGGACATGAATTGCTTTCATCTTGATACACAAAGAGCCATCTCCAATAAATCACTGTTGCTGTGGCTCTCGGCCTGTTGTGTCAATTCGTCACTATACTCGTCTCTTGATGTTTTTGAAAGTCTTTTTTTCTTTAAATAATGTGGATAAAAAACCACTTTGAATGCGAGGCGAGGATTTATACCCTGAGGTTCTTGGAGAAATGTAATCCATGGTGTCGCCCCGCATCACTCTTTAACCCGTTCTGACCTGAGATCAGATTCTAAAAATGTCTTCTACATCCTGACAGTTTACCGTTCTGACCTGAGATCAGATTCTAAAAATGTCTTCTACATCCTGACAGTGTTCTGAAAAAGCTATATGTTTCTATGTCAGTCGTTATTCAATTTTCAAAAATAGCAGACCTACAAGCTCGTAGCGCGCCACTCGGTGGCGCGCTATGAGCTTGTAGATCTGCTGTTTTTCAATAGCTAAAGCATAACGTAATGCTAACACCAAAAGGGGCTCCCGCCCAAAATGGGTTAACTCACTCAGGACGGGAACTCCTTTTTGGTGCATTATGTTATACTTTAGCTGTTGAGAAATAGCAGATCTACAAGCTCATAGCGCTCATAGTCCTCAGGTCTAAACGGGTTAACTCACTGATGTATTGGAACGAGGGTCCATTAGGGTGCAGACAGAGAGACAGGGTCAGGTTCCCCCCACCCACCCTGCACCCAACAGGGTTTCCATATCATCTTACTATAAGCGACTCTTGGGCTTGTTTTTCTGTGAAATCGCTTGTAAATATTCATATTTGGTCACGCCGCGTCTCTCTGTTTGCACTACTATAGCCTCCACGACCTTAGAGGCGTATGCAAAAGGTGTATGTAAAGGCTAAAAACTCATGTTGTTGGTCATTTAGATAGCATTTTATGTAGACATATATACAGCAGTGTATACTCATAGTTACAGGGTACAGATATTCTACTGTTAAGACGGATACCGGTATACTACTGTAGGTTCTTATAGCTTATACTTATGATCCCCCTTGATGACTATGTATTTGATCATGTATGTCAGTATGTGCTGTTCTTGCTTACTGTAAATCGCTCTGGATTAATGCCTGCGAAATGCCTAATTGTAAATTGTGAATATTGGTAGTTGCGGCCGGGTTGCGATTTTTTTGGGGGCTTTTTTTCTAAAGTGTAGTTGCTTATTTTGGTCTTGCTTCCAAAATGTTGTTCAAAAGCCCAAACCACACCAAAGGGGTCGCCGCATGCACCTCTTTGGGTCCAAACAGTTTGCGAGGAGTTGCATGGTCGGTGACCCTTTGGTGTGGTTTGGGCCATTGAATTCAACCAGTTGAATCACTTGGGACTGACGTGGGACGACATGTGTCAACGTGCAACAGGACATTATCACACCGCTGGGGACAACGCTAAAACCGTCGCCACCCTTTGGTGTGGTTAGGGCTTTAGGCCACAATAATGAACAGCACCATAGAAAGGACGCAAGAAAAAGGACAGTTAAAAAAACCTATAGCTTCAACATCAGCCACAACATGTTAAAGAAACATGACCATGAATGACGAAACGCACAAACGCACGCACGCGCACACACGCGCGCACACACACACACACACACACACACACACACACACACACACACACACACACAATCATGTGAACAAATACACCAGCCACCCTGGCCTGTAACAACAAGTCAAAAGCTTCGACTCGGCCACAACACAACATACATAAAATAATTCGTATATATAAATTCATATCGGCCAGGAGCCAAAAAAAGATTCAGTGAATATTATGATTCATTATTATATTTACCAGAGCCAGCTTGCAGCCCTCGGGCACCAATAGAAACAGCCAAAAGCAACAGTCAGAAATACATTAGAAGGCTCAGCACAACACAACAGTATTCATGGAATAAAGCAGTGCTTCTCAAAGTGGGACCCCAGGGGTCCTTGAGGGAGTTCCAGTGGGTTCTCAGTTACATGATAGTTAGGAGCCAATTGGACTTTTATGGATCTCTAAATTGACATTGATTTTACAATATAAAATCGGGGTCCCAGAGATAGAAATGCCATGTCCAACTGGGGATCCTTGATTCTCAAATGAATGGTTGAGAATCACTGCTAGTGAGTCTGCTATAGAGCCATGACAATGGGGGTCCTTAGCATGTAAAAGTTTGGGGACCACTGGAATAAAGCTTAAAATAAAATATCACGATGGAACCACTTTGTCCTAAACTGTGATTTGTGACTATAGTACTGAAAAAAGAAAACAGAACACAGTAGCCTATATGAAAGATGCAGATGTTTAGGTATAGCCCATTATGATTCTAGTTTTAGATTCACATTTTTTTATTTTAATGTTCTACACAATGCAGTCGAAGACGTCACAGATTGAGGCTTTCATGAAATATTCTATAGACCATGATGATTCATAATGTTTCATGGAAGATATGCTTCAATCTGAACATGTTGTATTCTACTGCTGCTATAGTCTGACCTATACTTCAGTTCAAATACTCCATCTTAAAAATGACTAATGACTGAAAGTAGCCGATGTACAAGCTCACAACACGTCGCAGCGTGACGTGTTGTGAGCTTGTAGATCTGCTTCCATTATGCTGATCTTCTATGGAATCCAAATGACTGCCGTTTATGACAGAGAGTATACTTAATGTCCTCACGTTAAAGACAACCCAAATTGACAATCCAAGCAAAGTAACTCGTGGTATACTGTGGTCCGTGTTGTCTATGGTTGTAGGCTATATCCACACTGTTATGCAGTATAGCCTAAATAGACTCATGTTTAAAATCACATACCATAGCTCTACTATATCTATTGAAACATTGTGTAATAGTCCCCTCATAGCCGGGCCTACATTTGTTTTGGGTTGTAGAGGCAAATTCTTTTAAACTGAATTGAATTACAGCTGAGGTTACACAGACTTCTCCTTGCAGGCTGCATGGGCTGGGGACCCCCTGGAACTCTGCTATGACCCCCCCCCCCCCCCCCCCCCCAATGCACCACTTTGAAAACCACTTGCCTTTATAGGCCGAGACCCCCACACACACACACACGCACACACACACACACACACACACACACACACCACACACCCCCCAACCCTGACATTTTAGGACAACATGTATCGTCGTCGTCGTCCAAATCACCTAAGACTATAGCCCCATATGTGCCCTCTCCCTACGCTCATACAGAATGAGCGTAGGGAGAGGGCACATATGGGGCTACTAAGACTACAGCTTTATGTCAGTCAGACAGAGACAGACACAGACAGACAGACAGACAGGCCATGCGGTGGCAGACTGGCAGTGCCTACCTTCAGCAGTCTTCTCCCAGGACCCAGAGTGCACAGCCGAAATCATCATTGATCCTTCTGTCGCCGTCTGTGTCCATAACACACTCTTAACGTCACGTGTAGATTCGTTATTTACTTATTTTCTTAGCCTGAAAGCAACACGGGACTATATGGGAATATATTATACATACGTTTATCTCGAGCGTTCTAAACTTCTCCTCCCGTCACGGGAACAACTAGTAAAACAACATCATGTATCGTCGTCCATCATGGCTGCTTCTTGAATTTCATGTTCTTTATTCTTCTCTGCTGCCTAGCTGTGTAGTCTTATAAAAACTGTGACACACACACGTAGTAGGCTCTCGCTTGTCGCTTGTCTCTCACACGCACAATTGACAATTCCTAAAAACGAAAAGCGAGTCCATAACGTGAAAACGTCCCACAAACAAACAAGCGTCAGACTGGATTAATTCCACTATAATCAACTAACACGGAATCTGGTGTGAGAGTGATGAGTGTCGTTCAAGGTGTTTGTGTTTACCGCCAGAAAACACGCCCTTCTTTCTACGGGTGACGTCATCATCTTCCTGGTAGTGACGCGAGGTTACACCAAGTAGGCCTACTGTACATTTTGTAGGTATTTGTACTTGATTACTACTACTACTTTTACTCCACTACATTTATTTGAAAACTTTACTACCATAGTTACTTTGGTTATTATTGCAAAACATTTTAATCAAGTACATTTTGAATTCCGTAACTTGTAATGGACTCTACATTACAGTTATTTTTTTATTTTTTTTGTAGGTAGCCTATAGGCCTATAGACCAGTGATACTCAACCTCAGGCCCGCGGGCCACATCAGGCCCGCGGGACCATTATGACTGGCCCACCAATGAAAATCTAAAAAAAAGAAGAAAAATAAATCTGGAAAATGAAATAAAAAAAAATAAATCTGAATGAAGTTATCTTTAATTACATTATTATAGGTAATACTATTAGAGTTGTACTATTACTCGAACGAAAATAAAAGCTTGGGGGGGGGGGAGATGCAATGCAAATGAAAGACATATACTGTGTATCCCTATTCCCTGACATAATTTTATAGCTAAACGGACAGAATTCTATTTTATTTGAATGATGAAACCCAGCTGCCATTAATAGTTGGAAATGGAAATGGAAATTGCGGAAATGGAAATTGCGGAAATTGTAATTGCGGAAATTGTAATTGCGGAAATGGTGGAAATGGAAATTGCGGAAATTGCGGAAATTGCGGAAATGCGGAAATGGAAATTGCGGAAATTGCGGAAATGGTAATTGCGGAAATTGCGGAAATGGTGCAAATGGAAATTGCGGAAATTGCGGAAATGGAAATTGAGGAAATTGCGGAAATTGAAATTGCGGAAATTGCGGAAATGGTAATTGCGGAAATTGCGGAAATTGCTCTTCACTTATAGCTATCTATTTTCAGGTAGATTGTTTTATTTTACTCAGTCAGCCATATCACTACTCATTTTTTTTCATGAAAAAGGTCATAGCTGGGTAATCTATTTTCAGGCAAATTGTGTTTATTGTATTTTATTTTACTCAGCCATAACAATTTATTTTCTGTTAACCAACTTGCTGGCTGGCAGGCAGGCAGACAGCTACTCATAGACAGGCAGACAGACAGACAGACAGCTACTCATGGAGAATTGGACAGGCAGGCAGTCAGACAGCTACTCATAGACAGGCAGACAGACAGCTACTCATGGAGAATTGGACAGGCAGGCAGACAGCTACTCATGGACAATTGGACAGGCAGGAAGGCAGACAGCTACTCATAGACAGACAGACAGCTACTCATGGACAATTGGACAGGCAGGAAGGCAGACAGCTACTCATAGACAGACAGACAGCTACTCATAGACAATTGGGCAGGCAGGCAGACAGCTACTCATAGACAGACAGACAGCTACTCATGGACAATTGGACAGGCAGGAAGGCAGACAGCTACTCATAGACAGGCAGACAGACAGCTACTCATGGACAATTAGGCAGGCAGGCAGACAGCTACTCATAGACAGGCAGACAGACAGCTACTCATGGACAATTAGGCAGGCAGGCAGACAGCTACTCAGACAGGCAGACAGACAGCTACTCATGGACAATTGGACAGGCAGGCAGGCAGACAGACAGCTACTCATAGACAGGCAGGCAGACAGCTACTCATAGACAGGCAGACAGTAAGACAGCTACTCATTGACAGACAGACAAATAACTACTCATGGACAGACAGACAGACAGGCAGGCAGGCAAAGAGCTACTCATGTTATGTTATTATGTTATTATAACAGTTACTCATGTTATGTGCAATAATTTGTGCAGTTATGGAAACAGCTCTTTGTGTTTATGCAAGAAAATGTAACACATTTATTTATTTACATATTGTGTGCATGCACATTGTACTTTGATACATTTTGCGAAAATAAAGCAATTGAAAGAGAGAAGTTATCAAGTATCATTAATGTCGTAATTTTATCTACTGGCCCCTGGCCCCTTGCCATTTTTGTAATGTGGCCCACAGGTAAATCTATTTGAGTATCCCTGCTATAGGGGGCCGCCATGATTTATTTTATGACAGGCAGCCAGGCAGGCAGTGCCAATAGGCGGCATGCCACCAGGAAAGGTCCGGGCGTGCTGCCATTCTGCCAGTGCCATCGTGATAATTTCACTGTATCAGTGAGTGACAAATAAACCCTCTACAAAGGGCTGTGTAGTTGTCTGTTGGTTTGTATCATTCAGGCCTATGTTGTTCTGTAAAAGTGGTGGCATTAGGTAATATAAACCATGTGAAAAGGACAGTTATTGTGCGCTTCCTTCTTTCCATTGTGTATTTCTGAGCTTTGCAACTATAAGAATTCTCTCTTCTAATTTG
Organism: Protomyctophum bolini; assembly: GCF_963924005.1. Taxonomy (NCBI): domain Eukaryota; kingdom Metazoa; phylum Chordata; class Actinopteri; order Myctophiformes; family Myctophidae; genus Protomyctophum; species Protomyctophum bolini. The sequence goes on from NC_137876.1 coordinate 17,728,053, forward strand.
GAGTGTTTCGGGTTGTCTGCTTTTGCAGTCTTTTTTTTTCAATCAGGGGAGTATAGGACTATCAATTTATTGTGCCAAGATGTGTCATTCCAATTTCACTTATCCTGTAGGCCTATCCTGTATGAATTCTCTCTCCTGATTGGATGAAAGTGGTATCCAAATTCCTAACCTGAACATGTATTTTCTGTTTTTGTAAAGAGCTGGGGACCTCTGTTTCCGAATCAAACAACCACCCATTGATGATTACTAACAGAATATTAAAAACGTATTTTAACAAATAAATATCACTTGTGCCTATACTGCGCCTTTACCCACTACCCAGTCTATGAAATAGCCAATCTACAAGCTTACAAGTCATCACATCGTCAGAAACTGAAGTTGTGTAGCCTCGGAGACCATTGTGAGAGATTGTAGATCAGCTATTTTCAAAGGATTTCACCATGCCAAGGTTTTGAAAAGTGCTTAATACGCTCAGCAAGTTTCATCATGGCAATCTGACCAGTGCGCTTTAAGCTATGTTGCTTGGCACCACTAGTGTTTGACAGATGACGATGGGCAGACAGACTGAGAGCAGCAAACCAACCGACACATTATGCAGTCCCACTGCTATATAAAGGGGATAAAAATCTCCGGTATAATATTAATACATTTTTGTCTCCAGACATTTTCTTGGGCCCCCTAACAAGCCGGCCCTGGGGTGCCGCCTATTCCTGAAGACCTGCACGCTGTACGAGAGGAGACAAGAGTCCTCTTGTTGCAGCCAAAATAGACATGATAGAAGAACGACATGACTGTGTATGACTTTCATACGGCTGCGCCTGGCAAGAAAAGCACACCTTCATCAACGTATAGCCTATATACACCCCTTTTTTTATTTTTTATAAGAGGACGCGTTGGATGCCAACATATTTCCTGAATAAAGGCCAACAACGCTGCTGAAGATGTAAAACGCAGATAAAGTGCATGGAAAGCATTAGGGAGGCCTGTTAGATTTACAGTACACTGCAGTCACAGAGGAATGTCTCACAGAGTCCACCGCATTTTCCAAGAACAACATCACACCCAGAGTATTGCCCGCCTTGCCAGGCCAGAAGTCGCTTGCTAAACATCCAGGGTGGGTTTCTTCTGGTTTGCCCGGGGGGGGGGGGGGGGGGGGGGTACAGGTTGTATTTAAGGGGTCTACCAGCCTCTTTTTTTATAGCCTTTATGTCACTCTAACTTTGATAGGATTTCATTCCTCAAAACCGTTTTTTTTTAATATATCGTTTTCCTTCCTAGCTTCCCTTTGAGTTAAAACTGTCAGTCATGTCATGACATGAGGCTGTATGTATGTATGAGTGGATGTATGAGTGCCATATTTTTGAATATTCTTATTAGTAGATATCCAGTAAACGAAACAAACATTATCGTATTGTATAGCCTACAAGTTTAACAACTCATATAGGTCTATAATTTCTGGGCATGTTCGCTCTGTGTATAGAATATGTAGAAGAATACCGTCTGTCAATAGATTGAGTGAAACAAGGCAAGCCGTGTCCGTACCGAATATCAGGTGCACATGTATATACAGTAGCCCCCATACGAAAAGAATGTCTTGTGCATGTTGTGGGTTCAAACCCCACTTGGGACAGAGTATCACCGTGTAGCCTACTTTAGAGTGAGTGCTTCACTAGTGTAAATATTTATCCAGCTGTATAAATGGCTGTTCTAGAAAAAAAAGAGGGAAAAAAGTGAAAAAGAAAAGCTGTAGCCTAAATGCATCCGGGCCTGCTCATACTAAGGCCTTCAATGACTTGCACAGAAAAGATTGCACTATGCTTTTTTAATGATAATGATAGGAGCTATAATGGGTTACAAATGTCAATCGCATGTTAACATTAAGTGTATGAATGATAGAACACAAAAAGACCATCAATTTACAAGCCCATGGAATACATATTCAGAATTAAGTGTCTTATTGTTGTCCTATAATCATCCAAACAAAAAAACTAAACATTGGAAAGAATTGTATTATCATATCAGAGCATATACCTAATTACTGTACACGCATCTCGACAGTGGGTGCAGGGCCAATAAGGCAATCAATAAGGCAATCTTTTGATAAAGGATTACTTTATTGAAAAATAAAAAACGTTCCGATCTCAATGGATCTTCGTCAGGTCAGTATGCCAAAATCCATTGAGATCGAAACGTCTCCATTTTCAATAAAGCCAATCCTTTACCTAAAGAATGGTGTGCGGGCCTCCTTTCCCCCCCTACCTCCTTTCAAAGAATTGTATTTAACCCATTTGAGTGACGTGCCCAAAATATAGGCTGCCGCTGCCAGGTTCCACGGGAGGAATATAATCCATGGTGACGTGCTGGCTCCCTCTGTTGGCCTCGTCTTCTGCATTGCTGTCCGACAGTAAGTGGACTGCATGCTGCAGTCAACATGTCAGCCATACATAACAACCTCCCTGCCTTCTACTGTACCTCTCATTACATAATTACCATTACCCTGCAGCTAATGAGTACTGTGGTCTGATAGCCAGCTTTGAGAGACACACACACACACACACACACACACACACACACACACACACACACACACACACACACGTCTGGGTGGATTTCCTTGGCCGTGGAGCTACTACGAGTGGAGAGACCATGTGACAAAGTTATTCAGGGGGAAGGAGGCAGAGGATAATGTTTGTGACTGAAACATGATCTTTTAATGACTCTGGACGGTGTCCAAAAAGCTCTTTACGCCCCCGACACCTATATTCTCCGTGTTCTCCGGACTTTGCCCGTGTTGCGAAACATAACGTAAGACTTGTTTGTGCTGCGAAGAACATTGGGAGCTGCAAAAACAAAACAAACAAAAAATGCCATGGTCAGGCGACCGACTGCTGTGGGTGTCTGCATGGGGAGGAGGAGTTGGCAGAGTGGGTGGAGTTGGCAGAGTGGGTGGGCAGCACCCACTCGATACATTCCTTGGTGGTGAAAACTGTGAGAGAGACAGAGAGAGAGAGAAGGGGCAAGCGGGCGGGGCACACTGCAAACAAACATGTAGGCCTTATTTCTTCTGCGTTGCTTCTTCGTTCATCATACAAGACCAGATAGATGTGCAACAAAAGCACAAATACACAAGCCAGATATAATAAGAGAAGAGTTTATTTTTATTCTGTCGAGATTCGTAGAAAAAAGGGGGGAAATGGAGAGAATAAAAGCCATATGACATCATTCTGACTTCTGACTTCCTTTTTTTTTTACAATGACACTCATTTCAATGCAGTGATTTCTGGGAGAAAAAGAGAGAGAGATAAAAAGATCAGGAAAGAGAAAACATTGTAAGGCCAGAAGAGATATTTTCTAGAATTAAAATCCAAGCAGGCAAGAAATAGGCCTATATAGTTCCTCGAGCTGAATGTATATAAAATGTACACATTGAGCAATCATCACAACAAATATTTACAATTCCTTTTTTTTTTTTTTTTATCAAATTCGTTCAAAAACAAAAACGTCTGGATAAACATGGCGGGTGGTGGTGGACGTGGTGAGGGGTGTTCTTTTGTTAGAGTTACTGTAGAATATCATAATACATTCACTAACTCGGATCAAGCTACATATTATACTGAAGACCAGAATCCACCGATACTCTCTCCTCTACTCTATCCATCGCCTCATAAATATCTTTAGTGTCACCTTCCCCGCTCGCTGTCTGACCGCACATTAGAGGCCAATTCCTTCCTTCCGTCTGCTGCTGCTGGACACCAGAGCGCGGTTTCTTTTCTTTCTAATTTTTTTTAACCCATTTAGACCTGAGGCCAGATTCTACAAAATGCGACAGTTGTCTGAAAAAACCCTGTATTTCTATGTCAGTGGTTCTCAAACTTTTTCATGTCAAGAACCCTCAGAATTGACCACCGACCGACCCCCCCCCCCCCCCCCCATCTGAAAATATGTTGTTTCAGTTTCAGTTGTCGAGTTAAAAACATTCACTGTGAAAGAATATAAATTCAAAGATTTTCACAACATTTTCAGGATTTTTCAAAAAAAAAAGAAAAATAGCAGATCTACAAGCTTGTCGATCTGCTATTTTTTTTCTCCAACAGCTAAGTTTAACATAATGGTTAAAAGCTATAAGGTGACACAGACGCGTCCTCAGGTCTAAATGAGCTAATAATGACTACGCTGGTTTACACGGCAGGAGTCAACCCATCATCGCCACAGTCAAGACCAGAATAAATGTGCCCTTTTTTGGTCCGCGATGTGTAATCCAAACTGCTTGGTACTCCCAGCGCCAACGCAAGTGCACACTTCCCCTTCCACCAGAGAAGGAAAAAAATAAAGTCAGCTTGCATTTCTGGTAAATAATAAGAAGCTTGCTACTCAGTGTGTGTTGGTGTCTACACACAGACATATTATTTTGAGGCAAATGTAGTGATAAAAAAAAGAAAAGGCCATTATTTTACGTCCATACAACCACAAATGGTTGCCGTATTAAGCTATACATGCGGTTAAAGATTTCATAAATCTCAGGTTCCCTTTTTCCTGAGTTAAAAGTGTTATACATACGTGTGTGTAGCCGGTACGGCTTAATTTCTACGCAGCCCTACGTAGGGGTGGGCGATGTGGTGATTAAATATCGTCGAAGTCGACGCAATGTCTCCGCGATATGCCTTTACAGAGATATTGTGTGTGTGTGTGTGTGTGATATATATATATATCACATTCTACGATTTGCAGTTGCTGTGCCTCAATTCATATTTCTGTAGAACGGCGGTTTCGTTCTGCAAAAATATTTGGCATAAAAAGTATTTTGGTCTGTCACTCCCTTTTCTTTTAGTTGTTGTTGTTACCTTGTAGGTGGTCAAGTACGGTTAAGTAACTTGAAAAATAACCATACAAACCGAAGAAAAAATAATGGTGACGAAATCGTGGATCGTGATACTGCTTGAAAAAGAATGGTGACATTATATATTTCCATATCGCCCACCCCTCTGAACTAAAAACACTCCTGCCCTATGATATGATATAATATAATATAGTATAGTGAGAAATCAGAGCATGGATGCCAGGTAGCAGTTACCTGTAGTTTACAGTTAATCTGATTTATTGGAGCAACTCTACAGTAGAATAAGAAATGCATCTTTCGCTTGATATGTCAACCGGTTCTGGTTCGGCCTTACATTAAAAAGCCTCTTAACCTTTTCGAAAACACACAAACCAAAAAAGAAATAACATCAACAACACTGAAGCTTTTCAACACTGTTTTTACGCTGCTTCGTTTAGCCAAAGACAAACAGACAGACAAGACAAGAGAGAGAGAGAGAGAGAGAGAGAGACAAAAAACAAACTGTCTCTGCCCTCAGTGTTCATTCAGTGAACGATATTCGATACAGAAAATAAACGACAGCGTTATGATGACCTTTGGCCGGTAGAGACTGAAGGTCAACTTGAAGGTCACTTCTCGGGGGGAGCATCCATCGGTCAGCAGGTGCTGCGCCCAACACTGATAAGCACAGGTGCACGTGCTGCAGGCCTCTGTGTATGGAGTGTCTAGCTGGCCCGTTGCGGTCTCACCAGCTCACATTTATCACACGTGCAGGACGAAAACAAAACAAAACTAACCACATTCAATCTGGCGTCCCGACTTTGGGCATGTGATTATATAGGCGAACATAAAAGACAAAAAGGGAAGAAAAAAAATAGGGGGGAGAAAATAGCAGATCTGCAATCTCACGCCACATGGCGTCGTGAGATTTGCACATGGGCTATTTTTCTGCGCGCCGCACGACGTACGAAATGGTACGATTAAGTGGTCAAACCACTGCTGTTGTTTTGCCGTCTCTCGGCTATACGGAGATCTTTAAAAAAAAAAAAAAAAAAGAGAAAAGAAAACATTGAGATAGTAACGAACGAACAGAAAACGGTTTCATGCACTGCACTGCACTGCACGGCGACGCAAAGGAGAGGAATCCATAGTTTTTTGGTTATTTTTTCGTGAATGAACGGACCAATCCTTGAGCAGCGGGTGGGCGGGGGCATCTGGGAAGGGGGGTGGGGGGGGGGTGGGTTGAGACGGAGGAGCTGTGGCACGAGTAAAGGAGGAGGAGCCTCATTTGATCAGCCTCTTGGCCACGTCTCCATAGGCGAACTCGATCTCCTTGTCGCTGGGGCAGGTGTTGGTGAACTCCTCGCGGGTGTAGGCGTTGCTCAGGTACTTCCACACCGCCGTCATCTCCTTGGGGATGTCGAAGCCTCTGTACTTCTTGGTCACCACCTGTCTCGGGGGGGAAACGCGGGTTTAGCGCCGGTGTTGAGAGACTGAGCCACCCGCCAGGTCGTATATATGCTCTGATAAAAACACTTTGAACCCATTTTGACCTGAGATCAGATTCTAAAAATGTCTTCTAAATCCTGACAGTTTTCTGAAAAAGCCATGTTTCTACATGTCAGTCGTTCGATTTTTCAAAAATAGCAGAACTACAAGCTCGTAGCGTGCCACAGGGGCCAATGCGGCCCTCGCCCCAAATTGAGTTCGACACCTCTGATCTAATGTGATCCTGGGCTCTACACACCCTCCACCAACCTAGTCCCCATATATGGGGGACAAGGGGAGAGCAACGGACATGAACTCATGCTTCTAAACCCTCACCTTGACCAGTGTTTAATTCGTCGACTAATACTATGACAAAAACATGTTCGTCGACTACCTTTTTTCACAGGTGGAAACTAAGCTACAGTACGATGACTAAAACTAAGACTAAATATATTGACAATTCCGTCAACAAATAAAAACTAGACAAACGTGTTAGGAAGGGACTAGTGGACAAGAGATCCAGTATACTGTAAATAAAAGACAAGTCATTTTACACTTGGTTGCATGCTGGAAATAGCAGATCTACAAGCTCACAACACGTTGCGCTGCGACGCGTTGTGGAGCTTGTAGATCTGCTATTTTCAGCAAGTGTTAAAATCAGCCATTATACGACGACATCAAGGCCCGCCAAAACTAATTAAATATTATTATTTTAGTCAACTAAACCAACTGTATATTTAGTTGGCTAAAACTAAATTGAGTTCCATTCCAAAGTCTATGAAAACTTGAAAACTTGTTGCCGAAATCAACACTGGGCAGCAGGTTGATCAAACACTGACCTTGACCAGGTTGATCAAACACTGACCTTGACTATGTGCAGCAGGTTGATCAAACACTGACCTTGACTATGTGCAGCTTGGGCAGCAGGTTGATCAAACACTGACCGTGACGATGTGCAGCTTGGGCAGCAGGTTGATCAAACACTGACCGTGACTATGTGCAGCTTGGGCAGCAGGTTGATCAAACACTGACCTTGACTATGTGCAGCTTGGGCAGCAGGTTGATCAAACACTGACCTTGACTATGTGCAGCTTGGGCAGCAGGTTGATCAAACACTGACCTTGACTATGTGCAGCTTGGGCAGCAGGTTGATCAAACACTGACCTTGACTATGTGCAGCTTGGGCAGCAGGTTGATCAAACACTGACCTTGACTATGTGCAGCTTGGGCAGCAGGTTGATCAAACACTGACCTTGACTATGTGCAGCTTGGGCAGCAGGTTGATCAAACACTGACCTTGACTATGTGCAGCTTGGGCAGCAGGTTGATCAAACACTGACCTTGACTATGTGCAGCTTGGGCAGCAGGTTGATCAAACACTGACCGTGACTATGTGCAGCTTGGGCAGCAGGTTGATCAAACACTGACCGTGACTATGTGCAGCTTGGGCAGCAGGTTGATCAAACACTGACCGTGACGATGTGCAGCTTGGGCAGCAGGTTGATCAAACACTGACCTTGACGATGTGCAGCTTGGGCAGCAGGTTGCAGTCGGCCAGGGTCATGTCGTCTCCGTCCAGGAACCTGCGGCTGGACACCTTGACGTCGTCCATGCTGTTGTGGTCGATCTCGTCGGGCAGCGGCGAGCGCAGGTACTCGTCCAGCTTCTGTAGCGTCTTCAGGAGCCCACGTTCCAGAGCTATACGCAGGAGCGCGCGCACACACACACACACACACACACATTAACCATTTATTTATGTCCACACAAAGGAGATGCATACAAGGACACACATAGTAAAGGTGCAGTAGAGTAAATCGCGCACACACACACACACACACACACACACACACACACACACACACACACACACACACACACACACACACACACACAGCCGATGAAAGAGGTTAGGTTTTGATGCCCATTATATGCTATGTCAGTACTTAACTAGTTGAAAATCACACCCGTGTGAAGTTGAGGGGCGCTCTTATCATCATGGTGGAAAATTGACACCATGCCCATTTGCTCAGGCTCCGACGTGAAGTTCTCCATTCATTGTCGATGGGAATTTAATGTTTGTGTAGGACAAAGTCTGTGAACGTACGCTAAAAGCTGGATATACCCCTCAACAAAGGCTTTAATTTTTTTTTTTTTTTTTAAGCTCTTTTTTGTGAGCTTTATTTTAGACAGTGCCTTTGTGTTTGTCAGAAAGTCTGCCCGTTGGGAATGGGTCGATCGGACCCAGCAGAACTGCTCCTTGTAGCATTGTGTAGAGAACTGCTCCTTGTAGCTTGAACCCATTTAGACTTTAGGCCGATTAAAAAGAAAACACCTTCTAAATGCTGATCTACGGTAAGTTATACATTAGCCAACAGCTAATGTTACACAAAGGTGTTCCCGGATTGAAATGTATAACAACGAATACGTAGGCCTGCGTTCCCTCCAGGTACACCTTTCGGTGTTTTAAGCTGAACAACATTTTCAGATGGGGGTCCGCGGCCAAATACAGATAATTCTGGGGGTCCTTGACATGAAATAGGTTGAGCACCGCTGACATAGAAGAATCACAGGTTTTTCAGAAAACAAGTCATGGTTTAGAAGACATTTTGTAAGAATCTGGTCTCAGTGTCTAAATGGGTGAATAAACTTCAGTTCACACCGCTCTTCCTCGTGTCCTCACTCATTGGACGAGTGGTTCTCAAGCTATGCGAAGGGAAGATAATGGGTACGGAGATTCCTTGCATTCATATAGAAGACAAGAGAGGAAACGGTGAGGTTGACGCACAATCTGGACATCTGCCGCCTACCGGCACCACGCCCCATGTTGGTTGAGGCTGTTCTCGGAGGCCTCCTCCGACCACCACAGCTGCAGTGGTCACAGTATGAACGATCAGCCACCAGAGGGCGGCATTTCATTGAGAGAGAGAGAGGGAGGCAACCACTCAGGCACATACTGTGAAGATCTTAACACCACGTTTTACAGTAGTCTTGCAGCAGAACACGTGAACACCCGTAGGTCTATCATTAACCGAGTAGTGTCTTTATCATCTGGACATGCGATTCAGGCATAAAACCTCTTATTGACATATCCCTGGCCTGTTGGCATTCTGCACCAACCACAGTTAGGTCAATATTTCCCCAGGGTGGAGTGAGAGCAGCCATCTAAACGAAGATAGCGCGAGAAGAAGAGATAGCAACAACAACGCCAAGTGTCATGTCACACCTCAGGTTTTCCATGAAATGATATGTATTTGGCCACCGACCGACACCCCCCCCCCCCCCTCCCCATTGTCCCCGTTGTTCCAGGGACCTCAAAGAAGCAAAGATTCAAGTTAAAATTCTGTGAAAGAATATATTAAAAGATTTGCACACATTTTTCAAAAATGGCAGATCTACAAGCTCGTAGTGCGGCACTCGGTGCCGCGCTATGACCTTGTAGATCTGCTATTTGTCAAAGTATAAAACAATGGTTGAAGTGGTTAAAAGCTATAAGGCGACACAGATGCGTCCTCGGTATAAACGGGTTAATATTTAAAAGATGATAGATGCAGTACAGTTCCTCATATCTAAAATAGTTGGTGCATATCATCTCTGAGAATGCATTATACATTCATTGCAGTATTCTCTGAAATTGTTCAAATTTTTTTTAAGTCCGTATAATCTACTGGAGCCGAATTCTTTGGAGTCGATTAAACCAATTAGGGAGATTATGGAGACCAGTTCTTGATTGGGTTTCTTGCCCAGATTCAGGGTGACTTCATCATGTTTTATTAAGAGTCCATCCAAATGAGATGGTCCAAGCCAGTGAGTGGTTCCCAAACATTTTAGCTCACGAAACAAAAGAGAAATTAGATGCATGTTTGCCTGGGACCCAAACTAGTGAAAATAGCAGATCAATTCAGCACTTGTTTTTAGGAATTTTTGGGGAATTGTTTTTAATTGATGAAAAGTTGTGAGATTTTCTTTTGTTTAATTTTAATTCTTTAATCTTAAAAGAGTGACAGTCAGATTCAGTCACAGACGAACAAAAGCTCCGTGACACGCTCGCTCCCAAAGCAAAGCACCAATCACAGCGAGGCTACCCACATTGCCCACAGCAACCACACAATTCAGACAATTGGAGGACTTCAGGGGTTCGCGCCTCTCTCTGAAGTCACATACCACGCTCTGAGAGAGAGAGAGAGAGAGAGAGAGAGAGACACAGATGTTAGGATAATCAACTCACCTTCGTTGGCATCTGGTTTGGAGTTCTTGATCAAAGCCGAAAACTTAGCGAAGATGTCCATACCAGCTGTGTTCGACTCAGGATGCCTGGCACTGAGCTTGGCAAATCTACCACGCGCACACACGCACACACACACACACACACACACACACACACACACACACACACACACACAGTAATGAGCACGTGTTGAATGACTGGCCTGTGTTGAACACAACACAAGCCCGATAATATAGAGGGTATGCACATGCATGAAGTGAATGGGCAAACCGAGTGGCAAAGTGAGTTTAACGTCGTTTAATGCAATCAGAATCAGATAGGACTTTGTTTTTGTTTGGATGTATATGGGGGGCTGTCCACACCCACAGGGTGCTCATGATGATAAGGGGGGGGGTCTTTCCTCACTCACTTGGGCGGGCTGAGGATGTCCTCGAGGAACTCCTCGATCTTGTTGACGTCGGTCTTGACCTCGCCGTTGAAGGTGATGAAGGGCGGGTGCGTGCCGGGGGCCAGGTTCTGGAGGTCTGCGGGTTTCCTGTATAGGATGGAAGACACCACATCTTTAGGGAATGGGACCGTTTGGGAAATCACCATGAGACGGGAGATCTTTAGGGAATGGGACCGTTTGGACATCACCATGGAGACCATTATAGAGCGTTGTACGGTGGCTGTGGTCTTCTGGACCCACTGAAACAAATCGGCCATTCATTTTTTTCCTCCATAGAGATTTACAAAAAAATAAATGATATAAATTATATTAAGCTTAGAATTCCAGCCATCCAGGATCCTGGTGAATCATGACCATAACACCCCTTTGTAAAGCGGTTTTCATTTCCGTTTCTTCACGAACAGTGACAATGTCCTGGACAAGTTGGCAGAATGCACTGGACTCCGGCAACAGCTCAGCTTTAATGATCTCAAATCCCTTTTATTTTAGATCGTTTGTTTTTTTTAGTAATAGTACAACATAAACATCACAGAGACTTTAGATGTCACTGTACAATATACTTTAAAACAGTCGTCATGTTGCGCACACATGCCTAAAATAGCTCCAATTACGCCGCCTTCGTTGAAAACTGCAGCTCGTCACTCTCCAGGCTGCATGAACAGCGCTCGAGCACTCAAGTTTTCTGCCCCCTCAATGTCGTAACGCTGTCTTACTCTAACAGCTCTGATGCGCGCCGGCGGGTCTTAGGCTCATTCGCGCTGTTACAGAAGCCCCTTTGGGACAAAACACTGTGCAACGACTTTGGTCATTATGAAACACAGAGAAAGAGAGAAAAAAAAAGGCGAACAATCAAAATAAGTGAATTAGCCTAAGACCCAGTCTTACACTGGATGTTGTTAAGTAATATTTCACCTGTACCACTCATTATTGGATATAACATCAGATTATGGTAAAAAAACAAAAACAAGGAGAGAGATGTATATTAAAAGGTATATTCAGTGATTTCACTTAATTCAAATATCACTCCTTTTTTTGTTTTGTTGTGATAATCCTCCCTACTATAAAGTGTGCTGACCATATAAGGATTTCCTCCCTGTCCCCAGTTAACCCCTGGGGGGGTCAAAAAAACCTTAGGTTTCGTTTTCGGCTCTCTATCCTGATTGGATGAAAGGCTTTGCCACCTATAGCCAAAAAAACGAAACCTACAGTTTTTTTTGAGTGAAATCACTGAATATACCTTTAAAAAAGGCCAATAGTAGACTATAGCTTTCCTGGGTGAGTACAGAGTATCACAATAGCCTGCTGCAGCTGCACCATGCTAGACTGTTCTAGAGACCACTTCACTCACACGTATGTTTGTGCACATTCCTATCTCTGTGCAGTCAGTTCTCAGAGCTAGCACGCTGTGTTCTAGATGTCTCCAGAGGTCAGATATGACACACACACACACACACACACACACACACACACACACACACACACACACACACACACACACACACACACACACACACACACACACACACACACACACACACACACACACACACACACACACACACACACACACACACACACACACACACACACACACACACACACACACACCTCAGGTCTAAATGGGTTAATATTTAATAGATGATAGATGCTGTCCAGTTCCTCATATCTGAAATAGTTGGTGCATATCAGCTCTGAGAATGAATTACATTCTCTTTTTTTTTTTTTAAGTCTGTATAATCTACTGCAGCCGAATTCTTTGGAGTCGATTAAACCAATTAGGGAGATTATGGAGACCAGTTCTTGATTGGGTTCTTGCCCAGATTCAGGGTGACTTCATCGTCTTTCACCAAGAGTCCCTCCAAATGAGATGGTCCAAGCCAGTGCGTGGTTCCCAGACGTTTCAGCTCAAGACAGTTACAAAAAGAAAGAATCCAACATGAAGCAATTCGATGTGCGTCCGCGTTTCACACACAGCTTGTGGATCTGCTACTCGTGATGCATTTGTTCCGACGCTGTCGTGTGATCTCATTCTCAAGGCATTCATTTACCCAAAAACATGGAGATCAGAGGTTTCTCTGATCACCACCGATCCAACATAGAGCCCGTGGCACGCACGCACGCACGCACGCACACACGCACACACGCACACACGCACACACGCACACACACACACACACACACACGGTACTTATCAGGGTTTTGGACTTGACGCCACACACACACACACACACACACACACGCACGCACACGCACACACACACGGTACTTATCAGGGCTTTGGACAAGACGCCCGAGGGTGGCAACAAAACAGGAAACTATTTCCATTCTTGGGCATGCAAAAAGGAAGTGGCACCCTCACTCGAAGAGGGGGAGGGGGGGGGGAGTGGTTCCCAACCTTGGCTTCGAGGGCCACCAAGGTCTAAAATGGACCTCAACACACCCAGACTTTTACAGTGTAGATTGGGGTGAAACAAGATTTTAAAAAAAAGACCCTTAATTTAATGGGTCCCCGGTGGGACCCTGTACCAGACGCTGATTAACCCATTCTGAACGGGAACCAATTTTGGTGTTAGCATCATGTTGTGCTTTAGCTATTGAAAAATAGCAGATCTACAAGCTCATAGCGCGCCACCGAGTGGCACGCTACGAGCTTGTAGGTCTGCTATTTTTTTTAAATCGAAGAACGACTGACATTTTTAGAATCTGATCTCAGGTCAGAATGGGGTTAATCAGACCAGTGTGTGTCCAGTGGAAACCTCGTATGAATCTGATCTCAGGTCAGAATGGATTAACAGCAGTGGAAGAGAATTCCCCCGGAGATTATCAGGCTTTTATCGCAGCAACGTTAGACTTCCTTGGAGGCAGAGAGAGAGAGAGAGAAAATGGAACTTTTTTTTTTGTGTTTAGTTTAGGGGAAAGTCACAGAGAAACCATGTCAACTCCAGGCGGTATAACTCTTTGCATTGGCCAATAAAGACGAGACGACACATCCATATTCACATGCTATGCCGCAGTAAAAAAAAAAGAAATATAACCCATTCTGAACGGGAACCCGTTTTGGTGTTAGCACCACGTTATACTTTAGCTATTGAAAAATAGCAGATCTACAAGCTCATAGCGTGCCACCGAGTGGCGCGCTACGAGCTTGTAGGTCTGCTATTTTTGAAAAAAATCGAAGAACGACTGACATTTTCAGAATCTGATCTCAGGTCAGAATGGGTTAATCAGACCAGTGTGTGTCCAGTGGAAACCTCGTATGAATCTGATCTCAGGTCGGAATGGGATAATAGAGCCATAAACGGTATACAAACAAACTGCTTCTTGTGTCTAGAACAGTCAAGGTCACACGGTGCGCCGCCGCCTCTATGCGGGCGTGGAAAAAGTGAAGCGCGTTATCAATGGTCTCCTCAGAACAACACGCATGCCAGCCGGAGCAACGAGTGGTCGGTCCCACCGGCGGAACAAAGGCTTGTTTGAGAGAGAGAGAGAGAGAGAGAGAGAGGGAGAGAGAGAGGGGGGAAAACAGACACTGCTAAGTGGGCGGATATCCTCCAATGCCTTTTCTTGTACAGCAGGGCCATGGCTTGGCAGCCTGTGTTTTAGATTAGATACCGAGGGTACGGGGGGGGCTGACAAAATATATATTTCTTTTGTATGACAATATACAGAAAGACGCGGGTTTGTTCAGTTCAATACAGTTTCATCATACAAAGCAGAACAACCTAAAGAAAAGGCAGTGCTGTACCAAAGAATTGACCGAAGTAAGGTCCTGTTTAAACGACAACCATCGCCTCTAGAGAAAGTTAACGTTAAACCCCCTTCCAGAGTGGAAATCGTTGAAAACGATCGGTCTACCTGGCAACACGTCTGTCTCAGTGCCACCTGGCATGCACACTAGTACACTGCAGCGTTTTCAATCCCTTTTGTGTCCCCCTGTGCAAAACACAGAATAAACAGTGAGATATTCCTTGATATGAGAACTATAAGAGGGGAAAAACCCTGCCTCTCAATTATGAAATTAACCCACAGTGCATGAGCAAGATTAAGTGAGTTATTGATCGAAATATGCGTTTTAATTTCATTTTACGTTGCTTTAATTGCCCAGCCCTATAGTTCATCATTGACACAGTCGTGGCGGAGCCTTGTTATTGGTGACCCTGAGACGCTGGTTTCCCACTCAGTATAGGAGGTTGAACAGTGAGCCTATCAGAAGGCTGATGCGGGGTCTGCTCTCAGGCAGATGTCCTCCATGATAGTGGCAGCCGATGCTGCTTTATATACACTAGCCCTTACCCGTTGTGAGATATTTGCCCCATCTTGTGGCCGCGGGGGGTGCTGCACCCAGGCGCATTGCCCATGGGATCGTGTGGTGATGTAAAAACAATATTTGTACAGTAAATATGACAGTTGCGTCTGTAAAAAGTAGCCTAGGTCACTTCTGGGAGCGTGCAGAATTGTTTTGGCATGGAGAGATGTGCTAATAGTGTGGCTCGGTCGGAGATAGACCACGTACAAAGACCACGGCTGTAAACGGCTGTAAACGGCTGTTTTTATTCACTAATAAATTCATTATTAATCATTAATGTGTCAAATCGAAAAAAGGGCTCTGTTAAGACCTCCATATAATCATGGTCCATGCCTGTGTGAAAAGTGGGAGTGATTCGTGCAGTCAATGATGAGATAACGCTCTGTCAGTGACATTCAGACATTCGCTGAATTATAGTATGATGATGATGATGATGACGATATATTATTTAACCCATTCTGACCTCAGCTCAGGTTCTAAAAATGTCTTCTAAATCCTGACAGTTTTCTGAAAAAGCTATGTTTCTATGTCAGTCGTTCTACAAGCTCGTAGCGCACCACTCGGTGGCGCGCTACGAGCTTGTAGATTTTCCAATAGCTAAAGAATAACATAACGCTAACACCAAAAGGGGTTCCCGCACCCAGAATGGGATAACTTGTATAAACAAACTTTGTTTTAACTCAAATCATTGCTTCTAGGAGGTCAACAACTTTTCACATGGGGGGTCTGCAGTCAAAAACATAAACTTCTTCACGTCAAAGACCGCCGGAATTATGAGAACTACTGGCTGACCAAGTGGCGACGGTAACCGCCAAATAGACACACGTCGTCTTATTACGTTTAGCATGTTTCCGTGTAAGGAACATGTCTTGTGTGTTTCTCCAGGCAGCATGTTGGTGGCATCTTTTATGATGACGAATCCACCAGAAGACGACGTCACGAGCCGCGCGGCAACACATAAAAATCCAGAAGCGGGTCACACACACACACACACACACACACACACACACACACACACACACACACAGGCCCTCCGAGTCACACATAAAGAGACCCATGGAAACAAGGAGTCCAATCTGTCCACAATGTCTGAAAATAATCGAGCCATATATACGTTCGCCGAGCCAGGCCCGAGGCGTGGAAAAAACTATAATGGGGGAAGCATTTACACATGACTCATTCACAGACAGAGACATGACGAGGAGAGCGACCGGTTCCAGAGAGCTGCTGCTGCTGCTATAGCCTGGTACGACTTAACGCTAGTCCCCCTCATTCTGGGAGGAGAAAATACTGCTGAAAATTGCAGAGAATCTGCTTTTTTTAATCCTGCCTTTGATTCGTGGTGACCTCGGCGGTAAAAAATGACATGTTACCCAGCAACCCGCAAAAAAATAATCTGAGGCAGGAAGTTGGAACCTTAAATATAGCCTCTGGAGTCCCGCGCACTTTTTTCTATACGGCTTTTGGGAAAGAAAGGGTCATGGGAAAAAGCAAAAAAGCAGTCGGTGTTGTTGGGGCGGTGGCGGCGGCCGTCGCCGAACGCGCCGGAAGGGCGGGGCCGGATCAAAGCGCGCAAACCGCCCCGCCCCGCCCTCTGTGACGGTCTTTTCGCGGGACCCCCCCCGAACAGCAACGAGAAGAGGAGAGGTGGGAGGAGGAGGAGGAGGAGGAAGGCGGATGAAGAGGGAGAGGGGGGGGGCAGGGCTAAGGGAAGGGAAGGGAGCCCGCCCCACGCCCCCTCCCCAGCGATGGCCTGTAAAAAAGGATTCCTGCTGGACTCACCTCTTAAGATCCACTGTGGTGACGTTGAACACGACCCCCTTCAACCACAGGATCATGAAGAGCCTCTGGGAGAACGGACAGTTTCCGATGCTCTCGCCATCGCTCCCCGCCTGAGAGAGAGACAGACAGAGACAGAGAGAGAGAGACAGAGAGACAGAGAGACAGAGAGACAGACACAGAGACACAGACAATAAGATATCTATAGAATGCAGGAGTCCGGGACGTGCAGAGAGTGTTATAGATGCAGGCAGGGGCTGAAATCCCGTAAGAGGGCAGAAAATGGCTGATCTACAAGCACACAACGCGTTGAGAGCTTGTGTATAGATCAGATATTTTCACTGCGCAATCCAGCACTCTTTAGCATAGTGGAGATTGCGGCGTAACGACATGGATTTCTAAACACATTTTTGTTCAACGCAAAAATGCTGCCTTCGAGTTCAGGAGACTTGGGGGGAAAGAAAGCAATTCTCCTGAACGCTGCCTTAAAAATTGCGCGCCATGTCATGGAAAGGAGAGGAGGGCCTTTTGCATTTCTTTCACCATTAGTAAACGCTACATTCGTAGTACCTGGAAAGGGCAGTTGTTTTATACAGACGGGTAAAAGGGGCATGTCTATGTGTGCACTAGTGCTGCCAACGAATATTCTATATCCGAATATAGATTCGAATCAAAAATAATAATTAATAACCGAATATATAAAATTAAGGTTCGAATTAAAAAAATAAATAAAAAATATTTATTTATTTATTATTATTATTAGTTTTCGGTGCCATGGGTAAGCGTTGTGACTTGTGAGCTTGTAGATTAGTTATATTTGCCACGCGACACGCCGACAACGGCATACATTGAATTGAAGAATAAATCAGCTGCCTCGGACATTTCCTAAACACAGACTATACAGCGCAGCGCAGCGCAGTTCTGATTGGCTGCCTCGTCTCCAGCCATGTTGCCTCAGAATTCTTTAGGGTCACTAATTTGAGCATAACAGCGGAGCGGAGCGCAGGCGCTAGCCAGCTAAAAAGTTTCATAACGTCGGCACTCGGCAGCAGCCAGCAGACCCACAGTCCACAGATAATAATAATGCAGCAGAATTAACACTGCCTCCGTGCCTCGTTTTGATAAGGCTTGTAGGATTGCTCATTTAAGAAAAATGTTTTACTGGAGAAGGGAGAATGTATGCGTTCCGTTCCATCTCAGTTTTCAGCAACACCAATGCGCGGAGAGAGAGAGTTGCGCCAGCAATGCGATCTTAAATGTTATGTCTCAGGTTGTATTGGTGTAAATATAATTATAAAAAAATCCGATTGGCTCGAATTGAAATCCGAAATCCGAATGGCTCGAATTGTTCGAATCCACGTGGGTTTTTAAAACGAATATCCGAATCCAATTTTTGGACAATTACGGCAGCCCTAGTGTGCACGTCCCTGGCAGGAGTGAAAACAAAGGAGTGCACAGAAGATATAGCAGACGGACACCGTCTTCTTCCGTGGAACCACTGCGGTCCATTAACGATGAACACTGAACAGATTAGACTCCAATCCGTTTATAGTTTTTCTAATCATTCATCACCATTGTCAAGGACACCCCAAAAATATATGAAATTGGCCGCTGACCCCCCCCCCCCCCCCCCCCATCTGAAAATGTATTGTTTCAGGGACCACCTCCTCCCCAGAAGCAAAGATTTGAGTTTAAAAACGTTCGCTCTGAAAGAGTATAACATATTCAAAGCTTTGCACCACACGTTGATGGTTTAAAAGAAATATCAGACCTACAAGCTCGTATAGCGCGCCACTCGGTGGCGCGCTATACGCGCACTTGTAGATCTGCTATTTTTCAATAGCTAAATGATAACATAATGTTTAAAACACCAAAAGAGAATGGAAGATGAGGCCGACACCGATCGCATCTCCTCTGCACCACTGCTCCACTCACCCAGAAAGACAATGACGTTTTCACACGCACACACACACACACACACACACACACTCTATAGGAGGTCATCAAGATTTTAGGAAAGCATCGGAAAAATAGCTGAAAGGTAGCAGATCTATATATACGGTCTTACAAAACACACGACGGGTCGCAGCGCCATACAGTACTTTTTTTTTCGTCAAACCCTTTACTGTAAAACCTTTAGAGTTGTTTTTCTTGTGAGAGAAATGGTCCTCCCGTCCAACGTCCATTTCTCAAATTCTACTGTAACGCGTTGTTGTTGTGGGGACATTTGGCCCTCCCGAGTATCGTAATACAAGTACACACACTCTTCTCTAAAGACATAAGAAGCATAGAGAGAGAGAGAGAGAGAGAGAGAGAGAGCTGACCCCCTTGTCTCAAATGCTTCAGCACACTTCCCCTGCTGCCTCCATTAATCCATTCTGACCTGAGATCAGATTGTGTAAAAATGTCTTCTACATCCTGACAGTTTTCATTCTGACCCGAGATCAGATTCTAAAAACGTCTTCTAGATCCCGACAGTTTTCATTCTGACCTGAGATCAGATTCTAAAAACGTCTTCTACATCCCGACAGTTTTCTGAAAAAGCCATGTTTCCATGTCGGTCGACTTTTCAAAAATAGCAGACCTACAAGCTCGTAGCGCGCCACTCGGTGGCGCGCTGCGAGCTTGTAGATCTGCTATTTTTCAATAGCTAAAGCATAACGTAATGCTATAACACCAAAAGGGGCTCCTGCCCAAAATGGGTTAATCCACTCCGCTAATGTCTCGGTGTAAGAGGAACCGTCCACTGTGATTAAGGACAGGACAGCTTCTTGTTCCCCTATTTGCAAGGCTTATTTCAGGCGCGCGCGCACACACACACACACACACACACACACACACACACACACACACACACACACACACACACACACACACACACACACACACACACACACACACACACACACACACACACACACACACACACACACACACACACACACACACACACACACACACACACACACACACACAGCTTGAGAGCATAGCATTAACGTTTTAATTATGGCTATTTTGTAGCCCTATAAGCTTAAATCTAACCCTACAAGCCAAAACCCCAAACCCAACCGTGATCCTATACGACGGAATCCTCTCCCAATTGTAATTTTAGCTCTAAATGTCTTTGTAAACCATGAAAACAACATTTCTCTTGTGGTTGATTTATGAAATTCTACCATACTTGTGGGGACAACAGGCCCAGTCCTAAGTACACACACACACACACACACACACACACAGTTATTTGGGGTGATCAACTTTTGGAACAAAAGATTAAAACCACAGCATAAAGAACCAGCGTGACAAATCACAGCACAAATGTCCCCCCAAGAAGTGGCCTGCTCTCTGACTGACTGACTGACAGTCAATGACTGACTGACTGACTGACTCTCACACACACACACACACACACACACACACACACACACACACACACACACACACACACACACACACACACACACACACACAGACACACACTTTCCTTGGCAAACGCACCAACTCTCAGAGATCTCTCCGTCTGGTACCAGGATCATGTACTGTTATCTCTCCCTCTAGCCCTGCTTCTGCCAACATGCAAACTGTTAAGACACTTCCAAGCGGTGTATTTTGGGCACGTCATTATTATAAGCAAGAAAGAAGTAGTGAAAATAGCTACTTTTGTGTTGTGTGTGAGCTTGTATATATTCGCAATTTTCTCTATTTGTCGTATAGGACAAATAGCATCCAGGTTATGAAACGTGTGTGTGTGTGTGTGTGTGTGTGTGTGTGTCTACAATGAATACGACATAAGAGGGCAAAATATGGTTTGGGTTTGTCATCAGAAGGAAAAACAACCATTTGATTTGATTAACGGACTCCGGCGCAGGATCGTAATGAAATCTGTGCCGATGACTGACATAGGGCTGCGATCGCATCCAAGAAACCAATTTAATGTCCATTAACCCATTCTGACCCGAGATCAGATTAAAAAAAATGTCTTCTACATCCTGACAGTTTTCATTCTGACCTGAGATCAGATTTTAAAATTCTTCGAAGTCAGTCGCTCTTCGATTTTTCTAAAAATAGCAGACCTATACAAGCTCGTAGCGCGCCACTCGGTGGCGCGCTATGAGCTTGTAGATCTGCTATTTTTCAATAGCTAAAGCACGACATGATGCCGACACCAAAATGGGTTCCCGCACAAAATGGGTTAAATTGCCTCTGGGGCCAGTTCGGTGAGAGTCGTGCGATTGCGAGCACGCCGGCACGCACGCATACACGCACCCAGTCCAGATCTCTCCAGGTCATTCATGGCGTGTGGTTACTAAAATATAACCCTGGTGTCTGACGACTATGTTCATTTGGCATCTTTATCTTTTCAGACCTGAAAACCACAAGCATTCGCAAAGTATATGAACAGATTCAGTCCACGATTGTTATGCTCAATGTTTGAAAAAAAAAAAAAAGAAACTTGTAGGGAACAACAAAAAATAAAAGAATAAGGTTTGTCATTTATAAGCAGTAATATTATGACGACACAGAGGGGGGGGGGGGGGGGGTTATTGCAGGCTGCATCTGTGGTTCTATGGAGTAAGGAATGTCGGGTATTCAGGTATTCCCAGGACAAGGCGTGGAGGAATGGAATGCATCTCTTAATGCAGTGCATTTTTACTACCGCAGCCAAACCTCCCGTTTGAAAGATTTTAACTGTTTCCCCTTTGTCTGCACACATGTCACACATATCCTTCAGGCACGGTTCATTGCATTAATAATCTTCTTGGTCGTTCTCTATAGTATCCACTAATGCTCCATCTAAAAAATAAAAAATAAACAGATTCTGAGCTTCTTGGCCAATACATTAAATAAGTCCATTACATGTAGGGTTAGGTTCAACGTGATCAATATAGGCAAAAGTGTTCTTATGTAAAAAAAAAAAAACATTCTAATTCTGATAAAATGTTTTAATGTGCTGCTGGGGATGAACTTGTGCCAAGTTAGCAGGAGGTTTAAAGGCGCAGTGAAATGAAAAAGACGTTTTTCACACTTTTAGACCATATCCGTGGTCATCATATGGGCATACCTAACAATGGATGCCAAAAAAATGGGAAAATTCTCATTTCTGTGTGTTTTTATATCAAAGGTCCATAAAAACGATTGTATTATTTATTTATTAAAACGAAAACGTGCTGCGTGATGACGTGTAGAGATACACATCGATAAAAGCCAATAAAAATGAAGCTCACCCGTTTAATTCCCCATATCTGCGCATCCGTCCAACACAGCTGCTTCTGATTACAGAAATCCTCCGTTTTTATTCCCATTCAAGATAACATCCAGATTCCAGACAGTGTATTACTCGGTTTCAACTTAATCATCACGCTAAAATATGTATCTGAAACGTTATAGGGTAGAAATAAGCCACATAACAGTAAACTGGTGTAGCTGGCCGACAATCTGATTTGTAAACAAACACACACCATGCGTGTTGCGGATAGCATAGCTACCGTCCCTAGCTACCGTCCCATCGCCTGAAGGGATGCGACACTCTGATTGGTTCAGAAACTTCAGACCGGTGTTTCATGTGGAAACACCATTTTCATGTTGTTCACCATTTCCGTTTCACTGCGCCTTTAAGATGTCCTGACATGACCACTGTTCAATGCAAGACATTTAACCCAGATCCATCTGTTTCTGTGTTCACCGAGACATTTGCTGCATTTCCGTCGCATTGAAACTTTGACACCTTTCGTTTTCCATTAGGCAAAAAAAAGGTATACGGTATACTTTTTGACGCAACCGACTTCAGGCTTTCAGACATGATGTCATGTCGTATAGCCAAGTCTATGGACTTTTAAAGTGAAGAATGACAGGAGAGAGACGAAATGAGGGGAAAGACGTGCAGCAAAGGTCGTCATGAACGGGACTCGAACATGCAACATGCGCCGTCAGGCCAGAGCCTATAATGTGGCATGCACCTGGTAAATGGTAAATGGTAAATGGTGCATTTATATAGCGCCTTTATCCAAGGCGCTTTACATAGATCTACATTCGCGAATGTATCCCTTTTGTATCTTTCATACCAAATGCCATTAAGGCACTAAATGATACCATGTCTCGCTAGATTTGTTTGTTTTTCCAATGTATCTGCCACTGTTGTCCTGCACTTTTTTGCCATGAGAAAATAATTGTGTTAAGTGTTGTTGCTGTTGTTGTAACAGTTTGTTTTTTACTGTTTGAGACCGAAGACGAATTTCCACACGTGGACAATAAATGAAACTAACTACCGGTAACTAACTAACTAACTACACAAACGGCGGGACGTTGCCGCGAACGAACAGCGAAGTCCGACAGCGTCCATACCGTATCAGCGACTATAGCTGCGGGTTGGTTGGACTCGGCTTCCCTATAAAATCGGCGGAAAAAGCAGTTAGTGGAGTGGGTTCTTCTCCGCAGTGGAAAAGCACCCTATACTACTGCGCCTCAGAGGGCTGAATGGTGGCCTTCAGTCGTCTGCCACGCTGAGGAGGAGGAGGAGGAGGAGGACACAGTGGATGCCGTCCTCCCGCTGTGGGATGGCTCTCTGTACGTTGGGTTGTCATTGTCCTGCTACCTCTCTCTCTCTCTCTCTCTCTCTCTCCCTCCCTCTCTTCTCAGAATCCAATAACAGAGAGGCTTTGGGATTAGATCAACGCCTTTGTGCAACAGATGAATATGCCCTCCAAAGTCGCCTTATTCGATTCCTCTGCAAAAAAAAAAAAGTTTGTCTGGCGAATCTTTGGAGCCACACAGCAGGCTGTGTGGCTCTCATCATTGGGCAAGCGATGTGTTTATGTGTAGATGAATGAACAGACGTTAAAAAAAAAACATCAATGGGTTGATTAGTCCCATTTCCCTCAGCACGGCGCTATATATATATACACACACCGATCAATTCAGTTAGTTATTATGGATCGTCGCCGCGGTATACGTTGGTGGTGGTGGTGGTGGTAGCCATGGCGACAGCCAGACACACATGACATGGAGTGGAGTGCAACAATGAGAGGATTACCGATTCAAAAGGCCTCGACGCAGAGGAGAACACACGCCAGGCAGGCAGCAACGCAGCGGACACACAAGACCATCTCTCTCTCTCTCTCTCTCTCTCTCTCTGCCTAAACCTAAATGATCCATATTGGGCTGGAACCCATTTTGGTGTTAGCGTCATGTCATGCTTTAGCTATTGAAAAAATAGCAGATCTACAAGCTCGTAGCGCGCCACCGAGTGTCGCGCTACGAGCTTGTACGTAGGTCTGCTATTTTTGAAAAATCCAAAAACGACTGACATTTTTTTTAGAATCTGATCTCGGGTCAGAATGGGTTAATCAGACCAGTGGTGTGTGTCCAGTGGAAACCTCGTATGAATCTGATCTCAGGTCAGACTTTCCCAGCGGCCGCCGGCGTCCGCCCGGGGCCGAGGTCAGCCGAGATCCGCGACGTCATGGTGTATAGTTTTCGGCGGTCACCGTATCACCTAAACTGGAGTATGAATAGGCCTTTTTAGCCCTATATCTTGCGCCACCCCTAAACTTATTAGTTGTAGCAGATCTACAAGTAGCGTGGCACTCAGCTATGAGCTTGTTGATCTGCTATTTCTCAATGGCTAAAGCGTAACATAATGCTAACAACAAAAGGGGCTCCCGCCCAGAATGGGTTAAAACATTTTTTTTTTTTTAATGGTACAAATAGCCAATCTACTGTACAAGCTGTCGATGTAGATTGGCTAGTCGTTATTATTTTTAAAATGTTTTAAAATAGTAAAAAAAAAAAGGCAAAATAAATTTAGGGATAAGGGGTAAGGGTAAAGGGTTTGCGAGCACGAAGCTGTGAGGATCTCTGTCACTGCACTAGTATAGTAGCCTCGATACCCAGGCTTTCATTTCGTCTACGCGAAAAATGAAAGCCTGGAGGAACGCATTGGCTGCCTTGGTCTAGAAGTGGGAGTCAACGCTTCCGGGTGGGCGTCGCTCCAAATTATGTGACGTAGCGCTTCACTATAGGTGGGAGAGGAGTGGCCAGGGCTGACGGACAGATCGGTGAGATCCAATCAGGGCGTGCGCAAATCTCAGCCGCGACCCACCCCCTATAGACCAGAAACGTAACACGTTAGCTCAGGCTATACTGCACTAGCAACTCCTACAGGTTGGTCTGTTCAGCAGGGAGGGACATAGCATGTTCTTCTGGTGGGAGAGCACGTTCTCTTCTTCCACATGTGTGTGGTGGGAGAGCATGTTGTTCCACATGCGTTACACATGTCCTCCTGCTGAAAGGAACTCCTCGGACTACAGGAAAATATGTACACGGTCAGGAGTGGGGGGGGCAGCCGACCTACTGTATGACGCATTGTGAACAATCTGCCTTTTGTTTTTGTGTAACTTCTGCCTACAAGGAGGAAGACATGCCCAAATCAGGTATATGCCAGGTCGAACGTGGTCAAACATAAGTGATTACACACAAAATAATGAAGGAAGAAAGAAAACAGTGCTGCACAGCTGATAAAGATTCTCTCTTTGTTGTTGTGTGGTGTGTCCTCAGAGCTCCTACGTATATACACTATACTCTGCATGCAGAGCAGACTGCAGCCTGTTGCAAAGATGGAAAGACACAAGAGAAAGACAATTCCCAGACATCTACTGCGCTCCTGCTTTATATATACAACGTTGGGGGGGACGGGGGGCAAAGGACAGAGGGAGACAGTGATATATCTGAGAGAGAGAGAGAGAGAGAGAGAGAGAGAGAGAGAGAGAGAGAGAGAGAGAGAGATTGGCAGGTAACAGAGAATCACACATGATGCATATCCCTATCCCCAAGGTGTGAGGAGGAGGAGGAGGAGGAGGAGAAAGACGGTTGATGGAGGAGAGAAAGAAAGGCAGATGATAAATGCAGACAGTATTTATCCCATTCTGGGCCCCTCGCTGGAGGCAGAGGAGGGCTGGTGGGAGGATGGAGAGGAGAGGAGAGGGGAGGGCTGGTGGGGAGAAACTATTCCAGAAATGTCCCGTATATTCCTCATGCAGAGGACTGTTGTTTGGTTTGAAGTGATGATGTCGCTGGCGGAAGCCACATTTCCTCTGCTTGGTATACACCATCTAGCTACAGGTCGTAGATAAGATTATAAACACACACACACACACACACACACACACACACACACACACACACACACACACACACACACACACACACACACACACACACACACACACACACACACACACACACACACACACACACACACACACACACACACACACACACACACACACACACACACACACACACACACACACACACACACACACACACACACACACACACACACACACACACACACACACACACACACACACACACACACACACACACACACACACACACCTGGCCTTTGAGACCTGAGGCCGAGTCTACAAATGTCTTCTAACAGTTTTCTAAAATGATGATAATACATTGTATGGCTAAAATGATATAGTTTCCTTAAAGGTGTCTTTCACCACATCATCTGAACATCCTCTATACAGCTGCTCTCACTCAGTGCGTGTGTGTGTGTGTGTGTGTGTGCACCCGTGCGTGCATGCGTGTGTGTGTGTGTGTGTGTGTAATGATGACCTTCAGCTAGCACGCATGATGAAACCATATCAAACACAAACCAGAAGAGAAAATGCTTTTGTTTACACACATAAAAAAGGAAGAGAAGAGATGTATGCCAAAAATAAACTTTAAAATGTAATGGAAAGAAATTATGCCGTTGTATTTTGTATATAGAGGAGTTCTATAAAGTATACATTTCATAATTATATGTTTTCTCTCGTCAGGATCTCACTAAATGAAATGAAATATTAACTTTTTGCCACAGCACAAAATGAAACTCCATTTCCATTGAGACGACTCTGTATTTTAACCCATTAAAACTAGGAAAACCCCGTGTAATTTTTAGGTGTTGCGGCTTTAGAGGGTTGGCTATTCAAAAATAGCAGATATGCTCACACTGAGCTTTTGAACAGTTCCGGAAAATCTTGAAAGAACTACTGGTTTAGCAGGCATTTGTAGAACACTTTGGCCCCTTTTTTAAATCAAAATAACTTTGGTTCTTGAACTGGTTCCGTTCTAGATCCTTCATGGAACCTTGGTGCTTTTCATGGAACCAGTGGCCATTTTTTGGTTCCAGTTCCAAACCAAACTTTAAGGGTTCTGAACCAATTCATTTACAGTGTAAACACTCTGTACTGGTTCAATATTAAAACGGGGGAAAAAATAATCGAACCAGTTCAACTCTGGTGGAAAAGGGGAGTGCTCTTAGAACAGTATAGCTCTCAAACTTTTTCATGTCAAGGACCCCCCAAAATTGGCACTAATTAGCCCCCATTTGAAAACATATGGCAGGGACCCCCCTCTCAACCCGTTTAATTTCAAGGACCAGAAGTTTGACATGAATTAGTCTACGGACATCCCCCCCCCCCCCCCCCCATTTAATGGTATTTCTATCTCTGGGACCCTCAATTTATATTGTAAAATCAATGTATCATTTACTGTATACACTCTCAGAGTTACAGACCCATTAAAAAAAAGGTCCATTTGGTTCCAAACTATCATTTAGCTGGGGACCCCCTGGAACTCCCTCAAGGACGCCCCCCCCCCCTCCCCCTGGTTCCCCCACTTTGGGGCCTTATAAGTGAAGTGTCATTATTAATATATATATATATATATTTTTTTTAATATATTTGTTATCCCACGATTTTGTAACCCATTTTTCACCCCTGTGTCAATCATCTACTGTGATCCTGGGCTCTACACACCCTCCGCCAACCTGGGGAGAGCAACGGACTTAACTCATGCTTCCTTCATGCCCGAGTGTCCAAGTTGCTCCTTTACACCTGACAGGGGGGAGTTTCCCTGGTTGGACGTAGCGCGTGGAAGGAACACGCTATTCCAACCAGTTCCTTTCCCCTCCATCAGGCGCCCCGGCTGGCCAGGGGGAGGCAGTTTAGAGACCAGGATTACTGCATGTTTTTGTGAGGGTACCTACCCTAGGGGACACGGGGAGAACATGCAAACTCCACACAGAAAGGCCCTTTCGCCAACCCCGCCTTCGGGTATGGCCACTGATGACGCGGAGGAGGAAACACGCCGCCAGCACCCACATTAATATTATTATTGTTCCAGTGCTACGCAGCATGCCTCCCTCAGCAGCAGAGCACACTGTACAGTCACAACACAGAGCTCTTTTTGTTTTGGACCATGACGTCACTACCCCCACCAACCCACCCACACCCACCCCCAATAAAACACCCCAAAGTGAGGCAAGAAACCTATTTTGGGACGGCGGCGGCAACCTTATAATGTCGGGAAATCGAGGGGCCGAGGTGTGGTGGACGTTCATGAACGTTTTCCAACGAACACACAACGAGACGGTGATTCAGTGGTCGTGTTATTGCCCGTTTCGGGAACGCCCCTCGTGTTCCTCCGACGTTCCATTGGCCGCTGTGAAAACTACCGAGTGCTTGCCGAGTGTTGCATCATCTTCCGCAGAGAGAGAGAGAGAGAGAGAGAGAGAGAGAGAGAGAGAGAGAGAGAGAGCGGCTGCGACATCTCACCCTTATGGGAAAACGTTCTCATAACAGCTGACTGCTGATTACACCGTCTCTCCGGAACATGAATCAATAAACACACACACACACACACACACACACACACACACACACACACACACACACACACACACACACACACAGCTGCATGGTGGCCCGGGAGAGTGTGAGTCACCCCAAGAGTCAAGGGAAGTCATCATCAGGGGCGTCACTGTCCAGGACGGGACAGCCCCACCACCACCACCACCATTCCAACACCACCACCCAACAATGGAAGCTCACACAGCTAGCGGGGGCCGCTATAGCTCGTCTCCCGGGGATGAACACGCGCGTGCACACACACACACACACACACACACACACACACACACACTCCACTGGTGAGGTCATGCCTCATCACTTCCACTCTAACTTGGATAACATTCAGCGTGCACGTGTGTGTGTGTGCGCGCGACTGTGCGTGCGCCGGCGTTGATTGCACCAGGTCTTATAGCTAACGAGTCTGCAGGCGACGATGACACTGCAGTGTTCTCTCTCTCACATGCAGCGAGAGTCCATCTATCCATCCGCGTGTGGATTTTAACAGGGCACAAAGGTGCAATGCCTCACGTTGGAACTGGCCTGTAACACTTTTTTATGACCGGGGGCAAATAAAAATGTCCACCCTGCTCCCTGCAGTTTTTTTTTTCTTCCCAGAACTAAACGCACCAAAGTTTCAGCTATACACGGATGCAACTCGCTTCTTTTTTAACGAGCGCTCGTTATATCTGAAACCGCCGCCCTCGACTCCCACGCGGTGATCAAAGTCACAGTGCTTGTTATGCTATAGATTAGCTATAGCTAAGATATACAATAGATATTGTTTGGCCACTGTTCTCGGTCTCTAAGGCCTCTCTGGCATGAGCTAATTTTAGTACCATGACAAGGCTTGAGCACGCACGCACACACACACACACACAAACACACACTAATACACGTTCTAAATTGGGTGGGCTCTGAAAGTTCAGTCCAAGCTTTGACCGAATAAGGCTCTATAGTCGCGAGCGAACGGTTTCTTCCTCCCGCTCGGGGACACGGCAGGAATGTCGTCTGGGAGGAGGAGGAGGAGGAGGAGGAGGTGGCCATGGAAACGTCACGTTAACACACACACACACACACTCTCTCTCTCTCTCTCTCTCTCTCTCTCTCTGCGTTTGCTGGACAAGCATGCAGACAGACAGGGCAAGGCTGCTGGGTGTGTGTGTGTGTGTGTGTGTGTGAGAGGCCAAGGCCAAGACTGTGGCTATATAGAGAGCAGAGAGCCAAGGCTGCATGGCTGCTTCCATGGGAATAAGTCAGCTATAGATCTGATTCTAGACTGCATTTATTGGTTTACCGTGATGGGCCGAGGGTGAAACCATGAACCCATTTAGACTGGTTACACCTATATACCAGGGCCATATAGCTGATAAGAGTATATTATAGCAACATTGTGGGGGTCAGAAAACAGCGCTCGTTAAGCACCGTTCATGCAGCCCTGGAGAGTTACAAGCTGGGAGTTGTCAACGAGGGCGGTGCAATTAATCAGCCATTTTAACCCATTCTGACCTGAGATCAGATTCATACGAGGTTTCCACTGGACACACACACACTGGTCTGATTAACCCATTCTGACCCGAGATCAGATTCTATACATCACACTACAGCATCACACAATACTGTAGCATCACAAAAGTAGCAGATTCATAAGCTCCAAACGTGCTGCGAATTGACGCGCCCTTTGAGCTTGTAGATCTGCTACTTTTTTTTTTGAAGATTTTGAATCCGTAAAAGTAACAGTTTCGGACATAATGAGGTTTTTCAGAAAAACTTTGATGGGATTTTCTTTTTTTTAAGTGAAACTTTGGACTGCATGGGTAGTAGTATAGTAAACATAATAAAAGGTGTCCGAAGTTTACAGTGGGTTTTTCTGATCAAGCCATTCTTGTCAGTACAGTATGAAAGAGAACACGCAAAAATATTCGCGTGTTTGTACACGTTATGTTGTAGTTTGAACGCATTTTAAAGCATCACTTGAGTCAAGACGTGAGTCTTGAGTGAGTAACAAAAGAAAAAGCACATGATTTCTTAACCATGCAATGTTTTTACGTTCTGCAACGACGTCTATGGATCATAGGGCATCTTAACGAATACCAGAAGACTCGCCCCGGTGCTTGCCCGTTTTTCCTCCCGGAATTGTCACCATGAGGGGGATAACTTTGTAATATGCTATTGGCCGTTTGTATTCTTTTTGGAAAAATATAAAAAGATACTCCTGTAGAAAGGCTATATTATTTTACTTATATTGACCCTATAAACAATTTAGTATTATTTAGTATAATGTTTTGCACACTCAAATGGTACCTCGTCAGATAATCCCCACATAGCCTACAACAACTTCTGTGAACAGACTTCAATGTAGTAGCTTTTCATAAATTATATTTGTACTTAGGCTGTCTGCTGTCATGAAAGTTTATAGTTAGAGAAATTCAAAGTCCAGCCGTCTGCTGTCCAGCCTCTCCCACCCCTCACTGGGGAAGATTCTGGGAGGAAAACAGAAACGGGGCGAGTCTTCTTGTTACCATCTTAACTCGTCATTTAGCATAATTTCGCAATTACATTTTTTACTTTTTCACCCCCTCCCCCCCCGGGTGTGGCGGGGGTCTTTCGGTCCGACCACCGTCACAGACGGGAATGTGTGGAGGAGTCGGTCAGACCCAGGAAAACGCATCACATCCCTGGTGTGGCCGCGTGACTCAGGCCCACGTCATGCCCTGGAAACCTCCAGGCTCTCTCTCTCTCTCTCTCTCTCTCTCAACACACACACACACACACACACACACAGCACAGGCCCTCCACTGTGGTTCAAAATGGATGGAATGAAACGCTACTGGATAAACCGAATACAGCCATGACATAATGCTATATAACCCATTCTGACCCGAGATCAGATTCATACGAGGTTTCCACTGGACACGCACTGGTCTGATTAACCCCATTCTGACCTGAGATCAGATTCTAAAAATGTCAGTCGTTCTTCGATTTTTCAAAAATAGCAGACCTACAAACACCGAAATGGGTTCCCGTTCAGAATGGGATAAGTTAGAACGGATGCCATGGAGAAGAATACAGTGAACCGAGATGAAAACACGCACACACACACACACACAGGGAGAGACTTTAGTTTGTTGTGTGGGAGAATTTTGGGGTGGGTGATGATTTGAAGATGAGCGTGACATGAACCAACCAGCTACTGTGAGTATAAGGCTGACACCAACACCAGAACGTTGCTGAACCATACTGTGAGAAAGGCTGACACCAACAACACACACACACACACACACACACACACACACACACACACACACACACACACACACACACACACACACACACACACACACACACACACACACACACACACACACACACACACACACACACACACACACACACACACACACACACACACACACACACACACACACACACACACACACACACACACACGCACACACACACGCACACACACAGCCAAGGCTGGTGACTATAACGGCAGACACGTGCACTCAAGACTTTATCATGTGCGCACGCACGCACGCACGCACGCACGCACGCACGCACGCACCTCCTCCTTTTGTTCACCTCCTCGACCACTCTTAAGAATAGAAGTAAAGAACATGCAGTTTTGCAGAAGCCCCATTACCCTGTTGAAAGTGCTCGTCTGACAAAAGGCAAAGCTCTTTAAAGCCTCTCTGCACAAATCAAAGTCTCTCACAGAACAATCAAACTGAATCGAACTTTGTCACCCACCCCCCACCCCCCCACCCCCTCCCCCTCCTCTCTCCCTCCTGCCCCGAAGGAGAAGTCAACAGCTGTCACATGATGGAGTCCATCATGGTCAGTGCAGGTCTCACAAAACAACAAAAACACGTGCGGCCCCCCCGCATGGCTCATTCAGAGCGGACCATTTTGGTTGGACTGCATGAGGACTGTCTCTGGACACATGCCAGACTTGTGCCCCCCCCCCCCCCTTCCTTGAACTTGACCTTGGGGGGGGGGGGGGGGGGGGGGGGGTACTGCTCCTGCTACATACAAATGAATGAGCCTTCTGCTGCTAACTGGAAGGAAAGTATAGGAAAACGGTGCCAGACTCTTGAGCAACAGCTCGTGCACGAACACATTTGTTTTGACTGCTCTCTCAGCTTCAGCATGCAGGCCGAGAGAGCGGAGCGACATCGCCGTCGCATCGTCAGTTCTGACCCGAGATCAGATTCTAAAAATGTCTTCTACATCCTGACAATTTTCATTCTGACCCGAGATCAGATTCTAAAAAAATGTCTTCGATGTCAGTCGCTCTTCGATTTTTCAAAAATAGCAGACCTACAAGCTCATAGCGCGCCACCGAGTGGCGCGCTACGAGCTTGTAGATCTGCTATTTTTCAATAGCTAAAGCATAACATAGTGCCAACACCAAAATGGGTTCCCGCCCAGAATGGGTTAAAAATCGATACATTTTTGATTGTGTAATTAATTAATTAAAGACAGTACTCTAAAGCTAATTAAAAGTACAAAAGGATGGCAAAGGCTCATCTCAAACCTGAACCTATAAACAAATCAATTAGACGATTATCGTTTTCGCCCGGCAGGTAAAAACATAACTTTTCATGTAATAATAATGTACACATTAATAATAGCACAAATGCTTGGCAGACATCATCAACCCGAGTATGTTCCGAATAAATGTAAAATGTTGTTCAGGTAACATTGTCCTCTTCGTCAGGCCCAAAGGCTCCAGTTGGAAGTCTAGCAGTGGCACATTTTGAACCAGGGTGGACTGAGGAAACCCTGGATTATGCGGTGGT
Source organism: Protomyctophum bolini (assembly GCF_963924005.1). Taxonomy (NCBI): domain Eukaryota; kingdom Metazoa; phylum Chordata; class Actinopteri; order Myctophiformes; family Myctophidae; genus Protomyctophum; species Protomyctophum bolini. Next base: position 17,761,601 of record NC_137876.1, read on the forward strand.
CCAAACAAGAGGTGATGAACGCGTGTGACTAAGTCTGTGTGTGTGTGTTCAAATCAGATAGAAACTGCCCTCTGCTTTACAACACTACTAACTTGTTTATTGAAACTTACAAGGGCCGCGTCAAAGAAAACACCCAGAGAACTAGAATTGTACAGTTTGAAACCGGGGAAAAGCATATCATGTGTCGTTTTAGCTAAACGGTATTATACATTATAGCAGCAAACGTTTTTTTCAGAAAACTCTTGGGGTCATATTGTGGAACATTGGTTCAGAAACAGTGGCTCTCAGAAATAGCAGATCTACAAGCTCACTATTTCTTTTTGAAAAACCTTGAAAGTGTTTAGTGAAAAATGTTTAACCCATTTTGGGGGCGGGAACCCCTTTTGGTGTTAATAGCATTACGTATATGCTTTAGCTATTGAAAAATAGCAGATCTACAAGCTCATAGGTCTGCCATTTTTCTTTTTACCGGGCTAAAACAAAGCCTATATGTGACAGACACATTCCCTTCAGGTTGAACGTACTGTACTGTACTGTACAGTACGTGTGCGTATCCCCGACAGAGCCATGAGTCAGGCCGTTTGCTGCTGCCACCAGAACCCTATCCCCTAGTCTATACGCTATACACTACGAGGAGACAGTCCAGCCTCCAGGGTTATCTACTGTATACACTCATACGCTAGCCGTCTATCCCCACAGCGGAGCTCACGTAGCTCGTTTTACTACAGTATTACCTTAAGAGTACAAAGAAACGCAGCGGCGTGCGTGAAACATAAGCAGAGAGGATCGTGTTGTTGTGAGAGATTGAGTTACAGTACACACACACACACACACACACACACACACACATTTCTGGGGCTGCGGGCCTGGTCATGGTGGAGGTGATGTTTGACAGAGAGCTATAGGGTGGAAGCTCTCAAAGGCTCGTTTTCCCTGCGTTATGCAGCCATTAACAAAGAACAAAAAAACACACCAATTCCCTGAACATGCTATATCTTCTCCATGTCAGGCCCACCTCTCCAAAGTCTCAGAACACAACACACACACACACACACACACACACACACACACACGTGCGCGCGCGTCCATCTCTAAGCTCGGGACGGCAGTGAATCGGGGGTAGAGTGTGGATGCTTGTGAACCGAATGGTTCCCAGTCCGATCATCCCAGCGGTCAGAAGTGTCCTTGTGAGCAAGAGACTCTGAACCCCCGAATTGCTCCAGATGAGCAGGTCGGTTAAGCCTTGCATGGTTTCCCCGTTAAAGTGCAGAGACACCCTCCCCAAAACCCTATAAACCTCACAGGAAGCCACGGGTGATTTTTAAGAACGCCTGCAGCTGCACCAATTCGTTTTAACCCACCACGCATGCCTTGGGGGGGGGCACGGGTGATTTTTAACCCGCAGCACGGGTTTGTCCGACTTATGATTGTATAGGTCTGTTGGTGTACAGTAATGTCTAACCAAACGTACTGTATGCCCAACGTATGGTGGGCTCCGCCATCGGTGTATGAATGAGTGTGTGTGTGTGTGTGTGTGTGTGTGTGTATGTGGTAAAATAGCAGATAAAAGCTCATAGCGCACCACTCGGTGGCACGCTTGTAGGTCTGCTATTTTTGAAAGAAGATTTCAAGTGTGGCGCAAATTCTTGAATATATACTGTATTTCAGAGCGAACATTTTTAACTAAAACATTGCGTTCTTCTGGTGGGGGGTCCCTGGAACTACATATTTTGAGATGGGGGTCCGTGGCCCAATAGAGATAATTCTGGGGGTCCTTGACATGAAAAAGGTTGAGCAGCACCGCTGACATAGAAACAGAAAAGTTTTAGGATTTAGAAGCCTTTGTTCTTTTTTTTTTTAAATCGACCTCAGCCCAATGGCTGGAGTCATTTCCTGTTCCTGGCTGCCATGCATATAGGATAAACAGCTCGTTAAGCCTGGGCTTCCCCGTGGGGGGGGGGGCTTTTAACAGGACCACTGACCCCGAAAGAGAGCGCTCCAATCAGGCCTCTTCCTCCGGACGGCATGGCGTTGCCTGCACGTATACAATAACGTTATACAAGCAATAACGGCTGTGGAAGTTGGACGAGCTTTCTGAAATGAATATGAAATGAGCCTCATCACCACCCTCCCTCTCTCTCTAAACTATACCATCCCATTAACCCATTCTGACCGGGCACCCATTTTGGTGTTGGCATCATGTTATGCTTTAGCTATTGAAAAACAGCAGATCTACAAGCTCATAGCGCGCCACCGAGTGGCGCGCTACGAGCTTGTAGGTCTGCTATTTTTGAAAAATCGAAGAACGACTGACATTTTTTTTAGAATCTGATCTCAGGTCAGAATGGGTTCATCAGACCAGTGTGTGTCCAGTGGAAACCTCGTATGAATCTGATCTCAGGTCAGAATGGGTTAAGCCCTACTATATATTACTTAGCGATGCCACTAGCCATCCAGCAGGGAGCCTGCCTTGCAACCGGATAATACGTTTCTCAATAGCAGAGCAGGGAGAACACCTAAACAGCTATGACGACAATTGCCGTGAAACTTTGCAGTTCGTGTACGAACATTTCCACTGGGCAGAGGAAGAAATGCCACACTATACATTTTTTTTTCAAATTGCCCTCAAATTAGCACTATAACTGGCAAGATTTCCGTGAGCAGCTAATCTCTGGCGCGGTTATATAGGTCGGAAAACCGCGTGAAACTTTGCATGCACATGCACTCCCTGGAGGACCAAAGAAGAACCTCTGCCCCCAACTGTTCCACATCGGCCTGTCATATAGCTGTGAACGGCGATCGCTCTTCTTACAAAATGATGTTTTATTCAAGTCATGGAATGCAGGTTTAAATCCTATAATCAGTCTGGTATAGGCTATACATTGTCAGATCAGTTGGGTCTTGGGGTCTTAACTATATAGAAGCCCAGTCCAAACAGTCTGTTATAATGGATGTAAGTAGCATGAGGCTAGTTGCAGCAAAGAGTCCACAGAGTCCTATACCATCTGAAAGTCATTAATCTTTGTCCCGGGCACAACGCACCGTGCTGACTGCAGCAGTGCTTATAGTGCTAGACTGCTTGTGAAAAACAAACTGCTGTATTGATTTCCCTATACATAAATTAATAAATAAAGCACCAGACAGCTCTCGGCTGCTTAGAATATCACCCAAGGGGAAAAAAGTTAAACCTTTTTGGAGAAAGAAAAAGCAACATGCAAACAAGAGGCAAATTCCGTTCCGACTGACACGCAAGCCAGTCGGAGCAAGGTCCTGCTATTCAGGAAACTAGTTAATACTTCGGCTGGATGCCATGTCTGTGCCGAACAATAGCTTAGCTTCAATAATCGCCACCAAACGTTGGCCTCTGGGTTGGCCTGGCGGCTCGTACCATTAGTATACTAACTGTAGTATATACGCAGACAACAGGCTCCTTATACGAGACGCCAGGAGGACCCGGGTTCTAACTTGTGTCTGTCGGTTTCCTTTCGGTCTACACTTGTATAACAAATGAAGCAAGAACTGCCAAAAAAACATTGATAAATAAAAACCATTATCCTCAGATACAACTGTGAACTCCTACGAGTAAATCATTGAACCCATTCTGACCCGAGGTCAGATTCTAAAAAATGTCTTCTACGTCCTGACAGTTTTCTGAAAAAGCCGTGTTTCCGTGTCAGTCGTGCTTCGATTTTTAAAAAATAGCAGACCTACAAGCTCGTGGCGCGCTATGAGCTTGTAGATCTGCTATTCGCACATCATCATGACGTAATTCTCCATACATTTGTCAGTGGGATTTTGTGTAGGACGAAGTGTCCTGTATTCACGAATAGCTGAATATAAAAAAAAAGTGGCAAGACAATGACCTCACATGGAGCACAATCACATCATCACACGACCATAAACCTTACTTTCTAAGCTCTTAGAACAAAACAAAATCGATCGGACGGGTCCTTTCAAGATCTCACCGTTCTTTGACACTTTTAACTTTCTACTAGACACTCACTTCACGTCTTCCTTCCTTTCAGAGAGAGAGAGAGAGAGAGAGAGACGTCAGCGACAGTGACTCAGCTTTCTTGAGGTCATCAGGGGTCAATCCAATCACCAAAAAAAGACTACAGCTCTGCTTTGTTGAGCGAGCCCGCTTTAGCGGTGTGTTACTGGGCTCCATCTCCATAGTAACCGCTATAGATTGTGTCAGGGGGAGACTTGCACAAACACACAGACAACCACCCCCAGCAGTACCTCCAGGGTCTCTAGCCGTTAACATGTTAAAGGACCACTTCACCACTTTTCAACCCATCTTCATATAATAGGCCCTCACTAATAATCATGATAAAATGGCACGATTTTCTTCTACTCAGTCTGTGTCTCATAGGAGGGCTGTGGGCAGTTTAGAAACCGTCTTCCAGTGACATCATCATTAGGCAGATCCTTTTTTTAAAACAAGATTCTTTTATAAAAATGTTTAGATTTTCATTATCGCGAGAACGGTGGCTTCCATTTCCGCATTGCAACTTTTCAGGACTATAGTAAGCCTGCAGTTTCTATTAGCTTGTATTCCCCATCGATGATGTCACTGGAAGACGGTTTCTGAACTGCCCACAGCCCTCCTATGAGACACAGACTGAGTAGAAAAAAATTGCGCCATTATTTCATGATTATTTGTGAGGACCCATTACAATGATTACATGAAGATAGGTTGAAAAGTGGTGAAGTGGTCCTTTAATACAAATTTAAAATAAATCACACCAGTGAGAAGTGAGGGGCACTCTTATCAGCATACATCAGTTCTTCAACCTGCACCATTTAACAACAGACTTAAACCTTAACCTCCATTATTCACTGACATTCGGCATCCCCCAGGGGTCTATACGAAGGCCTCATGCTTATTTGCCGGTGCACCGAATCCTTCCCCCCCCAGAAAAGGGACGCTTGTGTAATGTGTGGTTATTAACTCGCTCTGAAGGATGCCATCTCTTATATATATATTAAGTCTTAAAATAAGACTTGTTTAGTCATCAACACCAACACGCATCCCACAGCGGCTGATCCGACTAGTGATCCGTTCTCCGAGCTCTGAGGCGAGAGGAAATACCTCGTTGGAGCAGCTTTTCAGGATCAGGTCAGGAAAGGACACTCGGTGGTTTCTGAGCAAGTGAAAACGGGGGTTTATAACCCTGTTCTGACCTGAGATCAGATTCAAAAAATGTCTTCTACATCCTGACAGGTTACCGTTCTGACCTGAGATCAGATTCTAAAAATGTCTTCTATAAATCCAGACAGTTTTCTGAAAAAGCTCATGTTTCTATGTCAGTGGTTCTTCGATTTTTCAAAAAATAGCAGACCTACAAGCTCGTAGCGCGCCACCGAGTGGCGCGCTACGAGCTTGTAGATCTGCTATTTTTCAATAGCTAAAGCATAGCATAATGCGACAGAATCAAAAATAAGGCAGAGAATGTGGGTGGACCTCGTTTAGCTCACGTATAGACTAGAGTTAGGAGAATGGGCCGGTGTGATAACAAATTATAAGTAAAGCGGACACCCTGCATGTCTACAGCAGGGTTTCTCAAAGTGGGCGAATTTATCAATATCACTTCCGTTTAACCACTTAAAACCCTTAGTAAAAAGCCCATAGCGATATATCATGTATGAGGATTTCAATGAATGCATCTTGTGATGTGAATAATGCAGCCTTGTTTTTAGTCCTTTTCTCCTTTTTCCGTATCGTCTTTTTTTGTTGTCGTCCGTCTTTTCATCGATAAAAAGTAAGTGAAAAAAAAATAAATGAACCCTTAGTAAAACCTCCTCGTCAAAAACAGCCCATCTACACGCAATACAACACGTCATGTTGTGATGTGTCGTCGTGTCGTGATGTGTTTTGCGACTTGCGAGCTTGTACTGTAGATCTGCTATTTTTGGTGAATGTCCCCCCCCCCCCCCCCCCATAAAAAGGGATGCTGGGCTTCAAGTGGTATGAAGTTATTTTCAATCTGTCGTAATGGAAACTACTATTTTGAGGTTTTCCTCACGACACACATTACTGTATCTTAGGGGGAGAGATTTTAGAATTTTTAAAATGGTTTTTTATTTTTTTATTTTTTTATATATTTTATGGAGGGACAGACAGTATGGCCGACAGGGAAATGGGGAGAGAGATGGGGGGGGGGGGTGGGGGGGGAAGGCCGTCGGGATCGGGAGTCGAACCCGCGGCATACTGCCACTAGACTGGATTACCAGCCATAAGGTGCCTGGACCACTGAGCCACGGCACAGGCCGAAATATTTAAAAATATTTACCGTATATGACTGTAAGGTTCTATAAAAGTACCTTCCGTCTACACTACACACAGACAGGAGGGCCCGGGGCCGTTTCACAATGAAAAGTGATCAGGTGACATCATGTCAATCATTCTACTACAAGATCACATGCTCTTCTCTTCTTACACCATTCCCCTCTCGTCTCGAGTCCCTTGGTGGAAGAACGACATTTTGCCTCAACGCTATAGGCGTGACTAAAAAGAATCAAAATGCAATACAAAACATCAAAATGACAAAATGAACTACTGCAATTTCCAATATCGCCGCGGCTGCTCAAGAGAGAGGGTCCAAAATGGACTTCCGAGGTTCCAAACAAGTTTGGGTAATATTTTGGTGAACCCCTTCCTGCACCATACTCAAGCCTTCTATGTCCTCCACTCATTCTTATGATAGCGCAAACCACTCAGCTGGTGAGTCTTGCGTATAACAAATTGCAGGGGGAAGGTCAAGGTTTGTTTTTTGGAACAATTTTTTGGCCAATAATTTGATGACGAGCAGTGATTACGTCCTATATGGAGTAGCCTGGGCACAACCACTCCATTTCGGGTTTATGAACCGGTCGGGAGCGGATGATATCGCTATACGTCATGTTGTAGTATTGTTTTGGTAGTCATCAATCTTCCGGAAGTTCCTTTTCCCTCAAACCGATTTTTCTCAATAAAAGCTACAGTTTGAGGCTTTCCTCCGAGGTGGAGAGCCTGGTGAGGCGAGGTTACCTATATGGAGAGTGCCAGGTTGAACCGGTTCAGATATTTATCCCCCCCCCCCCCAACTAAACTCACCAATATTGGACCAGTTCAGAGTGTTACTTTCCATTGAAAATGAATTGGTTCAGATTAGAAGCTTAACACATTCTGACCCGAGATCAGATTCTAAAAATGTCTTCTACAGATTCCTGACAGTTTTCTGAAAAAGCTGTGTTTCTATGTCAGTCGTTCTTCGATTTTTCAAAAACAGCAGACCTACAAGCTCGTAGATCTGCTATTTTTCATAATAATAACAACATAATGCTAACACCAAAAGGAACTGGAAACAGGGAACAGGGATCAGATCATTGGCTCAGGAATGTGAACAAAACAAAAGCAAATCTCTGTGAATTCAAAGGCCCTCTTCCAGGGGTGCAGAATTCACCTATAAAGCGTCAGCTATACTTTACTCGTCAACCTTCATTACCGAGCGCCAAAACTCAGGTGTGTCGACGACGAGGCAGCTTGAGTTGAGAGACAGTTACAGTGCGTACGTTACGTACATGAGCACACACAGTGAGTGTGTTATCAGCTGGATAACAGGGGCCGCCACCACGGTCACACAGCAGGCTGCCTATGGCAACCCCAATGCCAACCATTGTCTCCTGTAACTGTGCTTTTGACGCGCCACGGTGAGGAAGGAACAAAACCTGGGGGCATCAATAATGGATGCCGTCGTGTCTGTCAGCCGCTTCTGCACAGCGGGGCAGATAGCAGCTACTTTAGACGTACGTACGTACATGCACACATACACAGGTGCACATTAGAAGGTCTGTGTGTACTGTACACACACATACTGTACAAGCGCCGGCACTCAGCCTGAGCACACATGATGTGAAGGGAGGGGCAGCAGGGACAATGATGACGCTGAGCACATGTGTGTGAAAGATGGGTCCACTCCAAAGGGACAGTTCATGAGTCCTATACTTCAACGACATTGGACAGTACAGTACCGAGTACAGTATTGCATCCCAGGACACACCCCCCCCCCCCCCGCCCCCCCGGAGGGTGACATGACTGCGTCCTAGTCTTGACTCCTCTCTCATTCTTTTAGTGAGGATATCATTTTGCGTCGCCGCAACCTCTGGTCAAAGTCAGTTTGGCCAGATTTGGAGCAGATGAAGTGTGCGGGTTCTTTTCTCTTTTTCTGATGCTACACTTTTGAACCCAGCACGTTCTACCAAGCGACGTGCGTATTCTATTAGTTTCTCTTAATATTATTTGTGGACCCCCGCAGGTTGAGAACCACTGCTGTAAGCGCCTCGTGAGCGAGCCGACGGCCTCCGTTGTCGTCGTGCCTTTATAGAACAAAGTCAGCTGGTCGGTCAGAGGCCAAACTGAGTCACCACCAGCCTTGTCGTTTCCACACTCAAGAACAGAGACACACAGCGGGGTCTGACGACCTGCACTCCAGAGTCAACAGGAGCAATAAAAAAAAAAGAAAAGCTTCTCATTCAATGGCCAAAGGGAATGGAATGGAATGGAATGACTGGAATTCTCCAAAAGTGTCAGGAAGCAAATAACAAAGATAAAAGACCCGGCTTCAGTCAGCAGTGGTTCCCAAAGTGGGGTCCGGGGGGTCCCAGAGGGAGTTCCAGGGGGTGGTGTACAAATGAGAGTGTACAAATGGACCCATTTGGTTGACATTATCTTTTCAAATGGGGTACCGCGGGCTAATTAGTGTCAATTTGGGCAAATTGGGGGTCCTTGACATGAAAACGTTTGGGAACCACTGGCTTATATTATATAGTATACACCAGTATGGTCCCAAACCTACAGGATGTGAGAAGAACACGCACATAAGAAAATGGGACAAAAATGCCACTGACTGAACGTAAACAATGTATTAATGGTTCTCTCTACAACTCTACACTTAAAGCTCAAAAAGGTTGGATGCAGAGATTGCAGAACCAATGCCGGCCCCACCCCTCCCCTCCCTCTCCCAATCTTTTAATTGAATTCAGGCCACCATAAACCCCCCTCCCATCCCCCCCCCCCCCCCCCCCCTCCCTTAGCGGGGTCTCCCAAGTCCCAACCCCTCCCCTCTCCTCTCCTCTGTTCTTTCTTCTACCATTTTCCCGCCCTGCAAAGCAACAGGCTAGCAGTGCAGAAAGGGAAAAACATCCTCGTCATCATCATCATCATCATCATCACCACCACTCCATTGAGTTCTGCTCTGTCTGTGTGGCAGGAAAGCAAGCATCACCACCTGGTTATACTTATAGGCTACACGATAAGATGCTCTCATTGATCGATTTAAGTATTTATTATTTTATTAACAGTCTGCAGAGTTACAGCACATTTCGAGCACAACTACTCAATACAAAAACTGACGACACCATACATACAGCGTTACACTCGTTTACGAGATCGGGTCCACCGTTTTCAATTCATCGTGACATTTAGGAGACGTACAAAAATGTACACTTCTAGATAGCCAAAAACAGGAAATCATCATAAAAGAAACGTAAATACAGTGAGGGGGGGGGGAAAGGGTCAGCCAGTCAATCATGACCACTGATGGATCCACAGCGATCACAATGAAACCACATACACAGGATCAGCTTTAGGGAGGTGGTCACCTTTGTTGACGTATAGCCTTCCAGCACGGTGTCAGATCGCAGGGATGTGACGATGACGACGAGACACGCGTTACTATATCCTCTTCCAAGTTAATTGTGTATATAAACTTAGTAGATATCTTTCCTCTTTTTTCATTGTTGCAGATGATTGCGAACTGATCTGCTAGTCAGTCACCCCACTAGCTCTGGTCCATAGCCTTGGTCAGGACTTCTAGGCTAGTATGGACCAGAGCTAGTCACCCACTATAGCTCTGGTCCATAGCCTTGGTCAGGAGTGGACTTCTAGGCTAGTATGGAGTCCCAGAGCTAGTCACCCACTAGCTCTGGTCCATAGCCTTGGTCAGGACTTCTAGGCTAGTATGGACCAGAGCTAGTCACCCACTAGCTCTGGTCCTATAGTCCTAAGGACCCACCAACCTCCCTAAAGCTATTGCTGTGGATGCATCAGTGATCATGATGTGACTGACTGACCCTTTCCCCCTCACTGTAGGCCTATAAGGCTTTTTACCTCCTCTAATGATGATTTCCTGTTTTTGGCTATATTCGTACGTCTCTAAATGTTATGATGAATTGAAAATGGTGGGCCCCGTTGTTAACAAGTGAAATGCTTTATGGTTGTCTGTCGTCCAGTTTTGGTATTGAGTTGTACTTGAAATGTACTGTAATTCTGCAAACTGTTAATGGCTTCTGTTGAATCATTGGACCTTAGACTCTCGTAGATGTATTATTTTTTTCTGAATAGATTAAAAAAAAAAAAAAAAAACATCCACGAGACTAAATCTTTATAGGCTATATTTCGCTATTCCTTCTCCTATCCTATCAGGGCGGAACTCCACGTTGCGTGGACACTGTACGGGATGAGCCGCCCGCTACATTATAAATATCATCGTGATTATACCCACCCCACTCAGAAGATCAAAGAAATAAACTGTTACCAAGGGTTACCAGGGCAACATTGTAACAACAAACACTTGTAACAACAACGAAACCAGCGGCCAGCTGTGAACTGGTCATTATTATGGTGGTAATTCATTTTAATACGACCAGGGAGAAGTGGCGCATCCGCCCTGATACTAGAGAGAATAGTGACACTGCAGAGAGAGCTGGGTCCACATGGCAATATATCACTGATCAGTCCGTAAGCCAGGTTATACTTATTATTACATCTCAAGGACATTTCAACTATAAAAAGGTAATTCGGTTAATTTAAGGTGAATACAGGGATTAAAACTAAAGTCAACTATTGAATAAAAACAAAGCATTAGTAACGACCTCGTGTGTAGTGTAGATATACTGATACATACATTGTTTGTCTCCTCCTGTGATGCAAACCGCTCACATGACATTCGCATCAATTTGATCGAATATAATCAATAAACACAGAAATGAACTGGAAAAAAAACTGAAAATCAAAGTTGTCCATGGTGCGGACTTTCTCTTACCTTGACAAAAAGCTCGATAACCGGTTCGTTGTCCGCCTTTATTCCGTTCTGTGGCACCGACAGAGACATTCTACAATGTTAGGCTATACTTTCTTGAAAAGTTTTGCCAGCAAAATCAGTCCTTTTTTCGTTCTTTTTGTTTTTGCTACCACGCCCGTCTTCTTTAGTATGGTCCCCCTCCTTGTCTCTCCACCGTTCAAAACCGTTTTATTTTTTTCCCCCCCAGGAACGAACCACCAGCAGCTGCAAAAACTCGCCTCGATTCCCACACGAGATGAAAAGGGACGGAGGGGTGAAAAACAATCGAAAGCGAGACAGCAAAGTAGAGTCCTTCTTCTTGTTGTACCTCCTCACAGATCAGAAACGCAAACGGCTTGCCGAAGGCTGTTGTTCCACAGTGAGCTGAGGCTGCTACAGAATCATTGTTCAGCCAAAGCCTTTTTAGAGCAGGAGGGGAAGAAGAAGCAACGGGAATATTCAAGGCTGTGATGTCATCGGCAGAGAGCAAACACTAAAATGTGGGCAGGGTTTGAGGAGCATACGGTTTGTAGGGAGGATGGATGGACGCCTGGCTAGTGGCTGGATGGAGCTGTATTATATTCTGTAGTACGGTGGTTGTATTCAACCCTTTTCGTATCAAGGTGGTCCCATTAGTTATTCTGCATTTGAGCCATACGGACCACCATTCGATGACATCATTCAGGCTCAAAACATTAGAATATTCTGTTGTCGTTGGATACGATTTTGTCCACAATGTCATGCTGTATGTATTGAATTGATCATGTGCCATTTGGACTAACAGGAAAACGTTGATCAATCAAAATAACAATTCTTGCTCTTAATTGTGTACGTGTAGACTTCTTGTAAATTCATTAATGCAGATATTTAACAACAATTTATTTAAATCTAATTAAATGGGTCCATTTGGTTTAACTTTACACTCTGAAAAGTTAAAGGTCTATAAGTTAAGGGTCCATGTGGTTACCATTACCAACTCTCCATTTAGCTGGAGAGCACCTGGAAGTTGGAAGTAGGCTCAAGTTCCACTGGTTGAAAAGTGAAACCACCGCTGTAGTGTAGTATAGTAGTAGCTCTGGTCCATAGCTCTAAGGCTTCTATGCATTAGAGCTATGGACCAGAGCTAGTATAGTAGATGAAACCCTTTCCTCTGAGGTGGAAAAGCTTGGTGACACAAGGTTAGATGAAACCTGAAGCTGTACAGATGAAGGCTATGCTGGAACTGGAAGAGAACATGGCTTTATATGAATAGTTCAGGTTCTCAAAGTTGGGTCATTGGGAACCCCCTGACCCAACCCCACCAGAGGAACCCCTGACCCAGGTTCTTGAAGGTTCCACAGGGCAGTGGTTCTTCTCAAACGTACGTTTTGTGCCAAGCACCCCGATATGGATAGATTTGGTCACAGGGATCAGGAAAAAACTAAATCACACCCGTGTGAAGTGAGGTGCTCTTACCATCGTACATCATCACGTTGTAAAAGACAAACGTAAAATTCTCCATTCATTGTCAAAAGGAATTTAAAGTTTGTACCATAGTTTCCTATATTCACTAAAAGCTGAATATAGAGGGTATGCGCATGCGTCAAGTGAATGGCACATAGTGGCAAAACAGGCAAAGTCAGTTTAACATTAATGCAAACGTTTAATGCAATCAGACTTCCATTATGGGCCGTCAAGGCCAGAAAGTAGTTTTTTGCCACTCAGTAGGCGTTCCTGCATAACTTCCGGGTTTGATGATGTCACGCGCATACCCTCTATAGCGCCCCTCAGAAAAAAGCCAGATCTATTTTTGAGGGGAGCTAGCCCCTCCTATAACTAGCCATTAGGGTAAACTTGGTTCTACACAAACATTAAATTCCCATTGACAATTTGACGTCAGTGTCTGAGCAAATGGCCATGTTACGTCATGACAAAAATTCCCATAAGAGCACCCCTCACTTCACACGGGTGTGATTCCTTTGAATAACAACATAAATGGATAATGTGGTTAAAACCATTGTGATGCATTAACATGTTTTGCTGGGGACCCCTGGGGGTCCACTTTAAGACCACTGCATGCCACAGGGCCCCTAGCAAAAAAAAGGAAGTTTTATTTCACTGGTTAAGAATTAACCTGCACAGGTCACTTAAGTTATGTGACAACAGTGAGTCATGACAGGGACCCAGATGATCTCATTGCTACCATATCTACAGCTCACCTAGAGGAATTTAAGATATTCACCTGTTCTCCTGAGCTTTACATGTGCCAACACTAAACACATAAACACCGCTAATTATGAAGGAAAAAAATCCTAGATCCTATAAAAAAATCTTTTAATCTTGAAAGGATGACAAGAGCCAGGAGTATTAAATACAATTCAAATAGCACTCCGACAGAAACGATTGGCTTAATACAACAGCGTTTTTCTTCCTCGACGTAAAATTGCATATCAACCCATTTGGAGAAAGAAAAAAGAAAAGAAAAGTGTTCTCAGGGAGGATTAGGTCAAATCATTTTAGTCAAAAAAAAAAAAAAAAGACTGCTTCACACAGCCAGGAATAACAGCAAGGTTAAACAGCGCCAAAAAACACCTCTATTACAATACAATATGGGTCAAGAAGACATCCCGTTACCGTTTTAATTTTAACGGCACATACAGAAAAGGGAACTGTATCCACTGATAAAATGCAACGGTAACAGGATGCCACTGTATGTTAAGCTCCTGCCTACGTCTCCAGTTAGGACCGTGGTTCATGCACATCAGACAATCACTGTACATGCTATCAATCTCCCATGAAATCTACTGCGACTCGTGTTAAAGATGTGAAGTCCTTGCCCCCCCCCCCTCCCCCCCGAACACAAAATCTTTGACGTTTTAAACTGTTTCCCCTTCCTCAAATTATCTAATATATGCAGGGACAACACAAGCTTCTTTACAGTTTACACAATACAGTGTAATATTACACATTGGGCAAAAAAAAAAAGAAAAGCTCTTGATAAAACCCACCCGTCAGAATGAAGTACCAAACCCTTACAAAGAAATAAAAAGAACAAGGAACCAACACTTTGTACATTCTAAAGCTGAACCATGTTGACGACAAACTTAAAACGAGAGAAAAGGAAGATTGTGGAACGGGAGTGAGTGAAGGGTAGAGGGGTGTCCCTCCCCTCCCCTCCCCCCCCCCCCCTCGGTTTTCATGACATCTGCGACGGCGACAGCTGTGCCTTCCTCATGGAGCGCAGTGCCTTCTCCCGTAGGTGTTTCTCCAAGTCATCGAGGCGGTCGTCTACTTCACTGTCTGATTCCTTAAGGAAAGGGGGGCTTTAATTAGACGTAATTCGTTTGCAGCCGGTGGCATGCGCAAATGGAAAGCTGTGTTTTTTTAGGAATGGTGCATCTTACGGACTAGAAAAAATACTTCCCCCAAGCAGAAGTTAGTCTTTGTAATGCTACCAAAGTCACCTCATACTTGTCAACTTCTAATGTGTGCCTGCTGTTTCTCACTGGATACATTTTCCAAACAAAATGGCATGGGAATGTGACAAGGGAACTTTGAAAATAAATATGGGCGATATAAAGTCCACCATGTTGGAATAATACCCCTTTCAAGCTAGCCTCTCAACCTAGCCAGGCGATTGATGACATCTGGTGTCATGATCTAAATTCAACGTGGCCGTTAAGAGGCTGAGAATGGCCGCAAACAAACCCCAGGCCCCATGCTTTGGAAACCTATCATTATCACAGTCCCAATATGAAGGACCGCCCCAAATATATATAATATAATAGATGTCACCAGGCGTCTCCGTAAGCAGAGATTTAAAAACTAATCTGTAGAACTGTGGTGTGTGTCGGACGTGTAATGAAGAGTATGTGTGATTTGACTTGAATTCGATGGAATTGCCATCACCTTTTTCGACCCCGCGTCCTCGTTCACCCCCTGGTTCTCCGGGGCGTCTCCGGCCCCCACGCTGCCAGCCTTCTCCTTCTTATGCTTCTTGTGTTTCTTGTGTTTCTTCTCTTTCTTGTGTTTCTTTTCCTTCTTCTTCTTCTTCTTCTTCCCTCCGGCCTCAGCATCCGAGTTCTGTAATGGCAGATTTTACAATTTAGGCTTTAGAATCCTACGTAAGCTTAAGAACCCAACAGTGGAATATCTATCCAAGGACAACTATACTATAGAGTGCCATGTCTACATAAATTGCTATTTAAGTTACATTAAAAAAAGTACTACGGCAAGTGCTAAGGGCTAAGATGGCGTCTGAAGAGGTGCGTTTTAAGACCGTGGCGGATGTTTGGGAGTGAATCTTGTAGTTCTGACTGCAATGGGAAGTGCATTCCAGTGTTTTGGAGCCAGAAGAGAGAAGAGTTTGGGACGTGTGGAGCGCTGTCGTTTTTTTTAGCGAAGGTACTTCCAGCTTCCCTGCGTCGGCTGATCCGAGCGCTCGGGAGGGTTTGCAGCGTGCGATCAGACTTGCAAGACATGGCGGTGCCGTATACCTCTGGTTGCTTTGAATGCCAGCATCAGAGTTTTGTACTCTGTGCGGGCAGCGACCGGGAGCCAATGGAGGGAGCGGAGACGTTTCACACGATGCATTATTAGGCTAACTGGTTGTCCCGTCATACAATGCCTAATGTGTTGTAAATGCCCCCCCCCCCTCCAGTATTTGAAGCATTTCTCAGCTGTTTTGTGTTTTCCAGAGCCAACCTGTAGCGCAACAAATCCAATCCAGAGACGCAGAGAAGTAGATCATTTTTTGACAAATAAGTGCATTTGGAGTGTCAAAAGGTTCACCATTCTAAGCTCCTTTTGAAATGGAACTTGGCTAAAAACATGGGATAAATATCCCTTCTGATCCAGACATCCGGAGGAGACGGTCATACTGCGTCGTTTTGGGTAAGGATCGGCACAAAGTGAAAGTGGGTGGAGTACATTCCAAACATGACATACGTAGAACAACTTAACCCATTTTGGGCAGGAACGCATTTCGGTGTTGGCATCATGTCGTGCTTTAGCCATTGAAAAATAGCAGATCTACAAGCTCGTAGTGTGCCACCGAGTGGCGCGCGCTACGAGCTTGTAGGTCTGCTATTTTAGAAAAATCGAAGAACCACCGACATGGAAACAAGCTTTTTCAGAAAACCGTCAGACATTTTTTTAGAATCTGATCTCAGGTCAGAATGGGTTAAAGCAACATGTGTATTCCGATAGCGGACCCCACCTTGCTTGGGCTCCTGGAGCCACTGCTGGCCTTCTTGGCCGGGGGAGGAGACCCGCTGGCTGAGCGAGCAGGCGAGGAGGCAGAGGCAGGGCGCTTCTGTGCTGCCGGAGGCGGAGGGGAAACGGACCTGGACAGGGCTCTCCTCATAGGCTGGGGGCTCGGAGACACTCTGGGGAACAGAAGGAAGAGTTCATTTAAAAAAGATGAAACTTTTTTTTTTTTTTAAATAAAGAAATAATAATATTCAACAGCTTTGACGAAACCAGAATGAGGCCGTTGATGAACTCATTCACCGCAAAGTACACGTGTTTTACATGGTTTTTCATTGAAAGCCCAGAGCGCCAGGAACGCGTTTTTTTTTTGAGTGGTGCAAACACTCCTGCAACCAGCAATGTCCGTGTGTACACCTATATGTATGTATGTGGCATGTTCATCTATGTGGCCATGGGCACGAGTATATGACTATAGGGTACCAGTAGGGGGCGCCAGAAACAGAGAGAGAGAGACAGTGCTGCAATGTTGCCTGCTAATGAGAGAGAGAGAGAGAGAGAGAGAGAGAGAGAGAGAGAGGTGGGGGGGGGGGGAGCTGCACCACTCAGTTCACACGGGTGTGATTTTTCTTAATGAATGCTCGGTTCCGCTGTGGTCCGTCAATTCATTGATTCCCCCGGCCATCCGTTGTGTCACAAGTGCGATCTTAGAACACTTTTTGAGTGGTGCAACCACTCCAAGGAACAGCAACGTCCGTGACTATGTGGCTATGTGTGTGACTACGAGTACCAGTAGGGGCGCTGTTGTGCCAGAAACAGAGAGAGAGAGAGATAGTGTCGCACTGTTGCCTAGTGCTAATTACAGAGAGAGAGAGAGAGGCAGGGGGAAAGGGGAGTTGCACCACTCGGTTCACACAGGTGTGATTTATCTTTTTCTTGGATTGAGGCTCAGATTGAGGGGTTTCAACCTTAGAGTATATATGAATAGAGAAGGCACCCGGAGGAAACCCTGAGGCGAAATGGACATAGTGGCCGAATTTGTCATTGCAGCTCGAGCCAGCACTGGTCCGTTGACTATCATTGCGCACGTTCATGTGTTTGAGGCCATGACACGTGAACGAATGTTTCATACGTGAACGCGCACAAACGGCACAATGATAGTCAACGGCAGCACGTT
The DNA here is from genome assembly GCF_963924005.1 of Protomyctophum bolini. Taxonomy (NCBI): domain Eukaryota; kingdom Metazoa; phylum Chordata; class Actinopteri; order Myctophiformes; family Myctophidae; genus Protomyctophum; species Protomyctophum bolini. The sequence goes on from NC_137876.1 coordinate 17,779,070, forward strand.
CATGTGTTTGAGGCAAATCCATCCCAGAATGCACTCTGTTCCTACACGGAAGGAGGAGTGAAATCGCCTCATGCGCTTTTGAGCAACTTGATGCAAGTGGATGGGAGGAGAACTTGGGCGTCTTCTCTATTCATATATACTCTAAGGTTTCAACAGAATGTCTATGTTAGCAGCTCATTACTAAATCGTCGCTATACCTCGCGGATACAATAGTATGAATGCGTCTGATAGTAGCCAGATTATTTTTAGGCGATTTAGCTTGCTGTTCATTTCCCCCGCTGTTCATTTTCCGGCAGGGAAGTCGAGTTAAAATAATGATTAAAAAAATAAAAAATAATAATAATAAGTCATTCCTTTTAGAAGCCCAGTGTAAACCCCCTACCACCACCACCTACCTCTGCTTGCGTGGCTCAGGAGTCCGGGAGACCCTGCGGATGGGTCTGCTGCTCCCGTGGTGGGAAGGAGACGACTGCTGCCTCCTCTGGTTGGATGACGGAGGAGACGAGCCGCTGTTCTCAAAGCGCCCGGCGGGGCTGGCGGAGGAGCCCCGCGGGGCGGCGTTGTTGTTGCTGCTGCCGCGGCCGCGGACGGCGGGCGACGGGGAGAGGGGGCGGTTGGCGGCCGCCGCCGGGGGGGAGCGCGCCTCCCTGCCGGGCCGGCTGGAAGGCAACATGGGGCTCCTCCCCCTGTGCCTGGGGGGAGGAGAGGCCGACGAGGGAGGCGTGCGTCTCTTCGGAGGAGGAGGAGGGGGAGAACTCCGGCGCTTGTTGTTGGGGGAGCGGGAGGGGCGGCGCTTGGCCTGCGGAGGAGAGCCGCCGCCGCCGCCGCGCTGCTGCTTGGTGGGCGAGCTGGACAGCTTCCTCTTGGGCGGAGGCAGAGGGGAGGGGCTGTAGCGGCGCTGGATGGGGGGAGAATAGCGCCGGGGGGACGGAGAGCGTCTGCGGGCAGGCGGGGACGGAGACCTGGGGGGAGGACAGGAGGACATGAGGACATGGACGGACAGCCAGCGTCGTTTCATCGACAAAACTATGATGAAAATTGACGAAGACTAAACACAAAGACTAAAATACGAAGCTATGACGACTAAATATATAGACGTCATCAACAAATTAAAAAACATGTTAGGGAGGGGGGGACTAGTGGAGAAGCAGATCCAGTGGAACTAAAAGAGAAGGTATCGCGGCGTGTTGTAGAGCTTGTAGATCTTCTCATTTTCAACATGCAAACCAAAAAGTGTATGGATTCAGGCATTTACGACACCATCAAGGCCGGCCGGCCAAAAGAAAGTTGACAAACTATAGACTATAAAACCTGAACATCGCAAGATGGCAACAAAAGAGGTTTAAGGCGAAGGGGCGTGGCCTGTACCTGCGTCTAGCTGGAGAGGGCGATCTACGGCGGCGTGGGGGGGAGGTGGAGCGACGGCGCCGGGCTCCGGGAGAGGGAGAGCGTCTCTTCCTGCAGAGAGAGAGAGAGAGAGATTATTAGACGGCACACAAACACACAACACATCTTTACATGCCATTGTCTTGGGCCGCTGTTCGGTCTGCCCAGCGGTCTTAATAACACCAATTGGGCCTTGGACGTGTATAAGCGTCCTTTCTAATCAAATCACTCGCGCATGCACACGGACGTTCGCCAACTTGCTCGCGGGCTCTAAAAGAAAGGCTCGTATCTCCTAATCTTAGGGAACTCGCCGTGGTTTTGACCAGATGGGCACTGCTCTGTCTCTGTCAAAAGTGTTAAGAGAGTGGGTTAGTGACATGCTGTGTGTGTGTGTGTGTGTGTGTGTGTGTGTGTGTGTGTGTGTGTGTGTGTGTGTGTGTGTGTGTGTGTGTGTGTGTGTGTGTGTGTGTCTGACCGTGGCGAGGCGTCTCGGTGTCGCCTCCGCGGTGAGGGTGTGTGGCTCCGCCTCCTTCGAACTTCGCCGTTCCTGGCGGCGCCCGGCGCTCCCGCCGGCCTCTTCGGCGCCTCGTCCTCCGACGAGGAGGAAGAGCCCGTATCTGTAACGATACAAGATCCAGTAAGGGGTCCGTTTGGTTACCGACTCTCATTCAGTTGGGGACCACACCTGGCTGGAACCCCCCCCTCAGGGACCCCAGGACCACAGGTTGAGAACCACTGACTTAACCCATTCTGACCTGAGATCAGATTCATACGAGGTTTCCACTGGACACACACTGGTTCTGATGAACCCATTCTGACCCGAGATCAGATTCTAAAAAAATGTCAGTCGTTCTTCGATTTTTCAACAATAGCAGACCTACAAGCTCGTAGCGCGCCACTCGGTGGCGCGCTATGAGCTTGTAGATCTGCTACTTTTCAATAGCTAAAGCATAACATGATGCCAACACCAAAATGGGCTCCCGTTCAGAATGGGTTAAGGCCCAAACCACACCACTGCAATGGTTGCAAAGTAGAGATGTCCCCGATACTGTATCGGTATCGGTATCGACCCTCATCCGTCACATCGGCGAATATATGTCTTAACCACCGATCCGCCACAGTTGACACTATGGCAGGTAAATAAAACGTTGGGGGCACGTCGTGGAGTTTGCTTTGGAGTTGCCCAAAGTGCAAGTGCACATATTGAGTGAGGAGTCTGCTATAGAACACAACACGAGATATATATCGCTAGATAGCTACAAACAAAAGGTGTCTCGGGACATCCCTATAGTTTCAAGTAGTCGCATGTTGCAAGGAGCGTGCAGGCGACCGTCTGGTGTGGTCAGGGCTTTAGAGAGCAAAGAAAAACATCACGGTGTCAAAATGTCAGGGAGAAGAATGGGTTGAGGATGACAACTGTGACGGACAACTAAGACTCAAGAGGGAGGTCAAGGTCACGGTAAACTTTATTGTCCACAAGGAACATTTGGCTCGGGCTCTCGCCCCCTGCTGCAGCCCCCCCACACACACACACACACAACACAATAGAAACACATAACAGAGCGAGGGGGGGGACACACACAACATTACACAAGTGCACAAATGGTATTAAGGACGAGAGATGGGAGTCAGTGATGCATGGGGGCAGAGGAAAGATATGGGAAAGAAAGAAAGAAAGAAAAGAAAAAGAGAAAAAATACTTTTTTTTTTAGAATAGAGCACAATGATCAAAATGCTTCCAACCTGAAGATGTCTGCCGGTTCTGTTTGCGATAGCTGCGTCGCTGCTGCACAGAATCTGCCGTTGCCCCTTTGTCGTTTTTATCGTCCTCTGCAAATGCAAAGCACAGATCTCTGGTCAGTGCCCCGGGGGGAAACCACATGGAAATGCAGTACGCGATCACAATTGAGATCGTTTCGATAGTTTTCGGCGCATAGCATAGCATGCTCCGTGACCGATTTCAGTCATACGGAAGCCATAGGAGTCGGCATGGCAGGTCTTCTATGGAATCCATGATCAAGTGTTTTTGAAGCACACACACACACACACACACACACACAGCCTGACTGACTGATGCTCACCTGACTCAGACCCATCCGATGTCAGTCGGGGTTTTGCTGCGACAGGTGGAGAATCATTCCTCCCTCTTGGTTTTTGCATGGAGCCTGAAAAACAAGTCAGTGCAACCTTGAAAATAAGAATGTGTTTCAGTGTTTTCCCTATATGCAATATCGAAAGCATGTACCGACCGCCACAATAACACATTCCTTGCCAACGAATTATGTCACCGTTTTTGAGTGGTGCAACCACTCCTACAACCAGCAATGTCCGTGCGTACTATCCATCTACCGGTATGTATCCATCTATGCATCCGTGTGTAGCGCTAGATCCCTTTAAATGTAGATACAGAAGAATACCAATCAAACTGTTGGTGTGGTTTAATTTATCCATGTATGCATCCATTTTATTCAGGTTTAGACCTTTTAGAGTCAAAAACGGGGTTTAGAGTTTGGTTTGGTGTGGTCAAGACTAGGCTATAAGGATCTGGGAGGTAGGCATTCCATGTCTTCATGTTCTGGGATGTCACAATACCTTTCTACATAGCCCAATTCATTCACAGAACAAATCAGTTATTGAGCAGTGTACCACTAAACAGGTCTGGTGTTTTTGTACTCATTAACCCATTCTGAACGGGAACCCATTTTGGTGATAGCATCATGTTATGCTTCAGCTATTGAAAAACAGCAGATCTACAAGCTCATAGCGCGCCACCGAGTGGCGCGCTACGAGCTTGTAGGTCTGCTATTTTTGAAAAATCGAACAACAACTGACATTTTTAGAATCTGATCTCAGGTCAGAATGGGTTAAACAATAGAGGGCGCAAATCCATGGGTTCATTTGCTTTTTATATGCATTGTAATCCCGGGACATAGGGGGATTTTAGATCGCCTCATATAAGAACTGTGTTTGAAAGAAATGTCATCCCGGGCCTTTACACTCATGTGGATATGAAGAATCAACGGACTGAGAGAAAACGCTATTAGTTACATTTTCTCTAGAAACAGATTATCATGAGTGACTGACTGTCGCAAACGATACAGAGACGCCTCCCTGACAATAACGCAGAGACAGCTTGTTTGTTTTTGGACCACAATTTTAAGCTGACCCCATGTTATTATCCATAGAGAAATGACCTCCGTGAACCTGGGGATGAGCTCTATTGGTTGTCTTTTAATGCACTATTTCCCACACTTTTTCATGTCGAGGACCCCCAAATTGACACTCATTAGCCCGCGGACCCCCCATTTGAAAAGATATGCCAGGGACCCCCATTTTCAGTGATTTTCAACCCGTTTAATTTCAAGTTGACATGCATTAGTCTACGGATCCCCATTTAATAGCATTTCCATCTCTGGGAGCCCCAATTTATATTGTAAAATCAATGCCAATTTAACTCTGAGAGCGTACAAATTCGTACACTCTCTGAGTTACAGACCCATAAGGGTCCATTTGGTTCCAAATGATCATTTAGCTGGGTACCCCCTGGAACTCCCTCAAGTACCCCTGCGGGTCCCCGGACAACACTTTGGGAACCACTGTTTTTTTTTATATATATAATTTTTATCCCACGATTTTGTAACCCATTTTTCACCCCTGTGTCAATGATCTAATGTGATTCTGGGCTCTACACACCCTCCACCAACCTAGTCCCCATATATGGGGGACAAGGGGAGAGCAACTCATGCTTCCTTCATGCCAGAGTGTCCAAGTTGCTCCTTTACACGTGAAAGGGGGGAGTTTCCCTGGTTGGGGGAACCACTGTTTGAATGTGTGCTTCATTGTGATTATTATTTAGGGATCACGATTCTCCAAATCCACAATTCAATTTGAATTTTAATGTCACGATTCGATTTTTGACCGTCACTGTTGATGTTATAAACAGTTAGGGAAAGTACCATTCTGCCATGTAGTGACTCTTCATTCGCACAATTGCAACGGCCACGCTTCACATAAAAACAGCAGCTGACTTTCAAGCTCTTGGTGGCAACTTGACTCGATTTCAAGGTCACGGATTCTTGCTCGTTTTGATCGATGGTCTACTTTTAGATTGTAGTGCCACGCGCTATAATTGTTTGGGGGGGGCGGAACGGACCTTTTCTAGGTTCTAGAAAAGGTCTGCACATTTTCTGCCTGGCAATTAAAATATCAAGGGAACCGAGATAATGAATGTCCTAATTGCCGGGTCGCAGAGTTGAGGACACGACATCAAGGCTCTTGCTTGTACTAAACCTATTGAACAGAGCTAGAATCTTCTCAGCATAACTGCAATTAAAAAAAAAATAAGATGAACTTGTATATCTACTATTTTTGAATAGTGTGTGTATGTGTGATTCGGGACAATACGGGTATATATATATATATATATATATATATATATATATATATATATATATACACACATACACACTCATGTGAACCTTTTTATTTATTTAAGCAGCTAAGCATTATGTTATGCTTTAGCGTTTGTAATAAAGCAGATCTACAAGCTCATAGCGCGGCACTCGGGTCTGCCATTGTGAAAATGCGGCACAAATCTTTGAATGCATATTCTTTCAGAGTGAACGTTTTTAACTCAAATCTTTGCTTTTGAGGGGTTCATGGAATAACATATTTTCAGATGGGGGGGGGGGGCCGATTACATATATTTTTTTGGGGTCCTTGACATGAAATATTGAGCACCCCCCCGATATAGAAACATAGGTATTTCAGAAAACTGTCAGGATTAACCCACTCTAGACGGGAACCCCTTGTGGCGTTTATAGCATTATGTCGTACTTTAGCTATTGAAAAATAGCAGATCTACAAGCTCATAGTTTTTTGAAACATTGTGAAAATGTGGCGCAAATCTTTGAAAATATATTCTCTCAGAGGGAATCTTTGCTTCCGAAGGTACATATTTTTCAGATGGGGGGGGGGGGGGGGGGGTCAGCGGCCAATTACATATAATTCTGGGGGTCCTTGACATGAAATATTGAGCACTATACCGATATAGAAACATGAGGTATTTTAGAAAACATTTTCTTTTTATTTCTACGCCAGGCCCAGAAATGGGCTGAACGGGTGACGTTACGTACCAGACGACCTGGACGGGGAGGCGGACCCTCTGGCCTTCCTGGCGTTCCGGGGCGGGCTGGCCGAACGCCGGGCCTTCCCCAGTGGGCTGAGCGACGTGTCGGCGCGGCGCGCCGCCGCCGGTTTCCTGGGCGGCGGCGCCGACGACGTCGTCCTCTTCACGGCCTTCTTGGGCGAACGAGAGGGGGAGGAGCTGCTGCCCGAGGACGAGGCAGAGCGAGAGCGCCTCCTGGAGGTCACAAAAAAAAGAGCATCGTTTTAGTTTTTTTTTTTTTTTTTTTTTTTAAAGGTCCCACGGGTTCCGTCTGAAGAGCATCGTACATTTACATCAACCGTCGTCATGTAATTTTGCATGACCAAAGACTTTAACCCATTCAGGCCTCAATCATGACAATTTTCTAAAAAAAAGATTTTAGGCACATTTTAACGATTTTCTTAAAAATAGCAGACCTACAAGTCATAGCGCGCCACTCGGTGGCGCGCTATGAACTTGTAGATCTGCTATTTTTCAATAGCTAAAGTTTAACGTAACGCTTAAAACACCAGAATGGGTTAACTCTGAGGCGCTACTGAGTCAGACAAATCATTTATTTATTTGACAGGGACAACGCTCATTAATCAACATGTCAGTTTTCACATCAATGTAAATGGGGCCAGAGTTAGCCAAAGCTACATTTCATCTGTAGTCCCTGGGCAGGCTCTTAAAAAGTAAAATTCGCTAAATACGAGATGCAACACTGGATATGACGTGACTAACAGACTCACGCATGAGCTTAGCCCATTTAGGCTATTCAGATTCTAAAAAGCTTCAAATATTAATTCAACTCTAAAATGACAAAAATGTCATGCTGCCGATGAGACTGTACATAACAAGAGGTTCCCGTCCTGAAGGGGTAAAACACCAAAAGGGGTTCCCGACCAGGAATGGGTTAACCCATTCTGACCCGAGACCAGATTCTGACGCACAGAAGAATGGTGGTTGTTTAACCCATTTTGACCTGAGATCAGATTCTAAAAATGTCGGATTCTGCACTTCTGCTCAGAGGAAGGAGGAGGAGCCACAGCGCCTGCAGCCTCCCAGTGTCGCCACCAACATCTCATCAGCCATCTTCCACCACTGACCGTTTCTAAACCACATTTGGTCGCAGGGAGTTGCATATGGCCACCCATTGGTGTGGTTTGGGCTTCAGCGGCCCAAGAGACAGTGGGGGCTGTAGCGTGCCACTTGGGACACTAGCCTCGGAAACCCGGACGTTTTTATTTCCAGGGAAGAAACAAAAGTCTGGGTCTGAGTAGCGCAAACATTGCTCACTCGCTGCTGATTTCTGATCGTCTGCACCTTTGTAAAATTGACATACACACGCACACATGTACACACACACACGCTCCTCTCTCTCTGTCGCTCTAAGTAATTAGTCTCATGTCGCACAGCTGCGCATAGTTGATGCGCCGGGAGCACACTGATGACGTGTCCACGTTTATGTCATCAGTAGACGTTTCATTTACAGAGGAGGGCTGTGTGAACCGTGAACACACTGACCTGCGAACAGGGGAGCGTCTGTGTCTGTGTCTAGAGCCCGGAGGGCCGCGCCTCGGGGGGCTCCTACGGCGAGGGGACATCCTCCTCCGGGGGCTCGGTCGTCTGCGTGGGGAGTACGATCTGGATGTGGGGAGAGAGAGAGGAACATAGATAGATATTTTGACTGAAATTGCAGATCTTTAAGTTTCTGCGTCTACATTTTAAGTCATAAGAAAGCAAATACAAATAATTTGTCCACCTAAGCTCTTTTCAAGTAACAACTAAATTGGGAAAAGTTTCACCTATGCCCAGTCCAAAATAAAACATCTGGATATATTGGCTGCATAATTGCCATTATATCAGAATCAGAATCAGAAGACTTTATTTGCCATTACATGTAAACATGTTAGGAATTTGCTTTGGTGGGCAGCAGAGTGCAGTTTCAACATTCAACATTCAAGTGCAAACAGGACAAGGCAGTGCAAAAACAACATAGTGAATAAAAATAAAGTGCAGAGAGATCAAGTGTTCAAGTCCGACTCTACACAAAAACACACACACAGTAATCCGTGAGAGGTTTATCGCAGGAAAGGCCATTCCCTACCTGGACCGAGAGCGTCTTCTGCGGGTGCGGGAGTGGGATCGTGAGCGGGAGCGATGGCGGGGCCGATCCCGCTTGCCGTCCTTCTCGCGGGACTTGGGTCTCGGCTCCTCCTTCTTGACGGGCTTTTCCACCGACGGCTCCTTCGCCTCCGTCACAGAGTCTGCCTTCACCACCTCCACGACCACGTCACTGCACACCACAGGGAACATTTATAAAACACCTTCACCACCTCCACAGGGAACATTTATAAAACACCTTCACCACCTCCACAGGGAACATTCATAAAACACCTTCACCACCTCCACAGGGAACATTCATAAAACACCTTCACCACCTCCACAGGGAACATTCATAAAACACCTTCACCACCTCCACAGGGAACATTCATAAAACACCTTCACCACCTCCACAGGGAACATTCATAAAACACCTTCACCACCTCCACAGGGAACATTCATAAAACACCTTCACCACCTCCACAGGGAACATTTATAAAACACCTTCACCACCTCCACAGAGAACATTTATAAAACACCTTCACCACCTCCACAGGGAACATTTATAAAACACCTTCACCACCTCCACAGGGAACATTCATAAAACACCTTCACCACCTCCACAGGTAACATTTATAAAACACCTTCACCACCTCCACAGGTAACATTTATAAAACACCTTCACCACCTCCACAGGTAACATTTATAAAACACCTTCACCACCTCCACAGGGAACATTCATAAAACACCTTCACCACCTCCACAGAGAACATTTATAAAACACCTTCACCACCTCCACAGGGAACATTCATAAAACACCTTCACCACCTCCACAGAGAACATTTATAAAACACCTTCACCACCTCCACAGGGAACATTCATAAAACACCTTCACCACCTCCACAGGGAACATTTATAAAACACCTTCACCACCTCCACAGGTAACATTTATAAAACACCTTCACCACCTCCACAGGTAACATTTATAAAACACCTTCACCACCTCCACAGGTAACATTTATAAAACACCTTCACCACCTCCACAGGGAACATTCATAAAACACCTTCACCACCTCCACAGAGAACATTTATAAAACACCTTCACCACCTCCACAGGGAACATTCATAAAACACCTTCACCACCTCCACAGGGAACATTTATAAAACACCTTCACCACCTCCACAGGGAACATTTATAAAACACCTTCACCACCTCCACAGGGAACATTCATAAAACACCTTCACCACCTCCACAGAGAACATTTATAAAACACCTTCACCACCTCCACAGGTAACATTTATAAAACACCTTCACCACCTCCACAGGGAACATTTATAAAACACCTTCACCACCACATCACTGTGCAGAGTGCAGACCACAGGGAAGAAATATGTAAACTAAATTATGAAATATTAAAATTAACTTGGGAGCCAAATGGATTAGAAATATTTAAATTTTCGGCAGCATCCCTACTCACATTACCCATGTTGTTCTGAGCTTATAGATGATAAGATCTGCTACTTTCTCCAAATGTTTTGGACCAGAATATATATGGACACTAGGGTTGAAGAGTGGTCAAGAATGCCAGAGAGAGATATAGTGCCAACCTGGTGGAGGAGGCTTCTTGGATGACAGGCTCAGGCACGATGCTCTCCGACGTGTCAGGCTCAGGCTGGGGCTGAGGTTCGGGCTCTGGCAGAGGCAGAGGTTGAGCCTGTGGCAGCGGCTCGTCTGGCTTTGGGGGGAGCTGCATCAACGCAGGCGGGGGTGAACTGGACCGGGGACTTGGACTGGGTTTGGGTCGCGGCGGGGAGCGCGAGGGACTGTGCTTCCGGTCTCGCTTCGCGGGCGACCGCCGGCGTGGCGACGGCGTCCGCGACTTACGTCTAGGCAAGGAAAAGACGCAAAATGACATGGAATTATCGGGTTTGTGTGTGTGGTGAATGATATAGAACTATGGTGTTTGCACGATACACGTTACATACATATATCTCCTGGGGCTCTTGGACTGAGCCCTCTCTCTGCTTTCGTCCTTCTTTACATCGATCTTCTTCAGAGAAGCAAGTTTCTCCTGTTCAATCTGCCAAAGATAAGACACAGCAGTAGTTCATGGATTAATTTATTCTGTGATGATGACAATTGTATTTGATGCCGCATGTTGTCTGGGAGACACTAATGCCTATCTTGGCAGGTCAAGTGTCATCTCAATAAGTCTCTTGTCTCTTGGTTAAATACATTCAAATTAGTTTAGGTTTTTTTATCAGATATTCACAATACTAGAATGATAGGATTCGGGTAAACACAACTCCCCTTTAAGTTGAATCCACACCCACAGCAGCAGTCAGTGATTTCTACTGCTGAGCTTTGCTGCTAAATGACGCTGGGTGTGTACAAAACATTTGAAACGCCCATGTCACTTTCATTTGGACGTCGTCTAGTCCAGTGATTCCCCAAACCTGTGTGCCGCGGCACTTTAGTGTGCCGTTTGAAATGGCCAGGTGTGCCGTTTGATTAGGGGTGCAACGGTTCAGTTAGACCACGGTTCGGTTCGAACCTCGGTATGGGGGCCACGGTTTCGGTTCGGTTTCGGTACAGTAAAAAAAAATACCCCCTTGTGAAGTGATCCCCAGGAACGCGCCCTACTGTACCCTCTACTGTACTGTACTGTACTAGTGTCACTGTACTGGCACACACGAAATCATCATATATACAGTTAATAATGTGCGTGTGTGTTAGGTTGTGCACAGGTGGTGAAAAACAACCACGCTGTTTTCATGCTCATACCCAGCCAGCCAGCCAGGCAGTGGCTTGCACCACTCAAAAAAGTTTATTTATAGCATTTTCTTTTCTTCTCTTTTTTTAGCATATATTATTTTATTAGGCATTTCTGCCTAAAGGGGGAAAAATACCTTATATTGCTATTTTAATGTGCCTTATCATTATTTTCAAGGGGAAATAAATGCACCTATGCGCTCACACGGGGCATTAAGCACATGCAGGAAAGAGGAGAGGAGAGTGCCTCCTGGGAGGGGAGTCATTCACAGTGAATGCGTCGTGTCTCAGAAAAATAGCCTACAAAAGTTTACAATAAGTCTACATGAGGATTTAAGGATATTATGCTTATATTATTAGAAGAAGGGCTTCTATCTACAGTCGTGGATTGGACATGGGAGTATTTTGTTGGTACTTTTCTGACGGAATGAATGTCCTGCTGCGGGTTGTTTATGCTCTCACTCTCCCTCTTAATTAGCACTCAAACAGCGAGTGCAGATGCAGAATCAGATCTGAACAAACTTACAACGACCGTGCTTAGAAGCCTGTTGGCGCGAGGTTACTCCGCTGTGTGTGTCTCTGTGTATGACGATCAATAATTATTCCAAGAACGACGTTTAAAGACGAGTGCTGGATTCTCCTCATCATGCCGTCTCTCTCTGTGTGTGTGTGTGTGTGTGTGTGTAGGGGGTGGGCCGACAGAGTGCTACACTTCTGTGACCGAAAGAGTGCTAGACTTCTTAGTAGGACGGTGTGTGACCGATAGAGTGCTAGACTTCTAAGTAGGCCAGTGTGTGACCGAGAAATACATTCTTCGCAGCTGTAATAAATGAATTAATGCAAACCGAAATAGCGCGGTTCATTAGAGCGCATTGAACCGTGTATGTGGAACCGAACGGTTCGGTTTTCGGTTGAAAACCGTTGCACCCCTACGTTTGATTGGAACAAAAGTAGCCTCGGAAACCCAGACGTTTTTTTATTTCCAGGAAGAAAAGTAACCCTCCCCCGATAGATAGACACTGGGCTGCCTGCGGTTGTCGTTGCCCATCCCCACCAGTCTAACGACCCTCGGCCATAGAAATGCTAATGTGTGGCTTTGTTTACATGGGGACAGTCATATCACCTACTCTCCTGGCACGTACTAAACAAAAAACGCGTGCGTTCCAGCTAGGGATGTCAGGGGGTAACCGGCTAGCCGGTTAGCCGACCTTTAAGAAATATCCGAGTATGCTTATCAGCTTTACGGTTAATTTGCATAATAATAAATGCGTGTTCTGATCTTGAATCCCTTTATTTTAGATCGTTCTTTAGTAATAGTACAACATAAACATTACAGAGACTGTAGTTGTCACTGTACAATACTTTAAAACAGTTGGCATGTTGCACACATGCCTAAAATGGCTGTTATTTGCGCCGCCCAGCTTGTCACACTCCAGGCTGCATGAACAGCGCTCGGGCGCCGTTTTCTGCCCCCTCAATGTCCCAAAGTTCTCCGTTGTACTTCGATAGCTAGTTGGCTACAACGGTAGCTTTGCGGTAGTCAAAAGCTTAAGCGAGTGACAGCGAGACGAGATTAACACAACATGTCGACCGTATCAATGCAGAGACCTACTTGGCATTATTAAATCCATTATCGAGTTAGCCATGTGCTATCGATGTTTGAGAGTTTTCTCGTCAGCGAAAAGTCAACAAACGGAACACGGTGACATGCATGCTGATCTTCCTTAATAATAAAAAAAGGCTTAGCCCATGCGTCCAGTGGCTTTATAGGTATAGGCTGCTCAGATCTGGACTGGACTTATTTATGTTTTGGACTAGAACCGGCGGACCTCTGTACTGTAGACGCGCAGATGCATGCATGCAGATGCGATGCGTTGTTTATTGATGATTAAGCCGACAACAATTTATTTATATTGTTAAATGTTGCTTTTTTGTTTGTCTTTTAAAAAGGAGCATAGATAAATGTATACCATTCGTCTGCCAACTTTAATTATGCAGCCTATACAATACATGCATATTACATTTGGGGTAGCCTATTAAAAAAATATAAAACATAATCAACAACCATTCATTAACCGGATAATGCCATCGGCTACCCGGCTTGGAAAATTAAACGTTACAGACATCCATAGTTCCAGCCTGGCTTTTTTGCTGTGGTCTTTTAACCCATTCTGACCTGAGATCAGATTCATACGAGGTTTCCACTGGACACACACTGGTCTGATTAACCCATTCTGACCTGAGATCAGATTCTAAAAATGTCAGTCGTTCTTCGAATTTTTCAAAAATAGCAGACCTACAAGCTCGTATCGCGCCACTCGGTGGCGCGATATGAGCTTGTAGATCTGCTATTTTTCAATAGCTAAAGCATAACATGATGCCAACACCAAAATGGGTGCCCGGTCAGAATGGGTTAAGCAGACCTACAAGCCCACACTGTGATGCAAAAGCGGCAGTGATGGGCTTACAAATCGCCAGAGGGTGGAGCTACAGCTGAACGCCACTGCATGCCGGAGAAGTAACGGCAGACGTGAGAGTGAGACGACACAAGAGAGTGGCCAGGTGCCGCCTGCAGGTCCTTCATGTTTCATGATAACGTTCGCCGTTGTCATACCGTACATTTATAATTGTCGGTTTTAAAAGAATTCTCACGACACCCCTATTTAGCATTGCCTTTACCTAGGTCTGATCATTACTCCGTTGTTTTCTTTTGGCGGCTATTGTTAAATTAAATAGAATAATTAAAATTCATTTTTTTTCTCCATGTTTTTTTTAATGTTTTCCCCATTTGCATTCTGTGAAGCACATCAGGTTGCACTTGCTGTACGAAATGTGCCATATAAATAAAGATTGCCTGATAGATATTCGAGACCAAACAGCGCACATCTGGATTTCCGCTGCTTCGTCTCACCGCAGAGCGGCAGCACTTTGCTGGCTCGACATGGCGTCACAGCGGCGGTCGCCCGGCACCATGAACAAATGCATGGTTTTCTCAGAAAGTGCGTGTATATATATCTAGGTGTGCCCCGAGATTTTTTAGGCTATGAAAAGTGTGCCCTGGGACAAAAAAAGGTTGGGGAAACACTGGTGGTGTAGAGCACCACCGGGTGCGGGCCGGTGTTGAAGCTCACGGTTTTTCCTCACCTGTCTCTGCTTGATCTCTTCTTTCTTCTGCTCCAGGAAAGCAGAGGGGATGCCGGCGATGTTGTCTTGGGCACTGAGCAGTAGGGGCCACAGGTCCCTCATGAACTCCCGGGCGTTCTTCCCATTCAGGAATCCCGTGAGGTTGATCTGCATCATCTTGCTGTCCGGATGCTGCAACACACACACACACACACACACACGAAGGGGGAAAAGGAGGAGAAAAAAAAGAAACATATGGCCATTGAAACGTGGAATGGAAAAGCAGGCGAGGGGGGCAGCATCCCATTAAGTGGACTGCCTACCCCCAAAGACCCCCACTTAACTTCCCTTCTTAGCTGTATAATATTAACCATACAAAGAATGACTATGATATTCAAAAATCCTCTGGGCCCAAATTAAGGACCGAATCATAAACATATCAAGCGAGGGTGTTCTGTAAAAAAATCCTATACGCACTCTCCTGAAACTGAGAATGCGAGTTAGCTGGAGGATAGACATGTCTTTTATCAAATTAAAATAATCCCACTTGCATGCAATACTGCTGTTGTGCCTCCCCATGTAATAGCTGCCATACAATTAAAGTGATAAACCCCCCCCCCCCCCCCCTCGTTCTTCTATACAAATTGTACCCCACACCCCCGCTAATGTATACTAAATATATACCCCGTCATACGACACTGTCACTTGCCCGAAAACAGCCATCCGCAAGCGTGTTTTCGGCGAGTGACGGTCGTATGACGACGTATATATATATACACACCTATATTTAAAAAGAAAAAATACAAATCAGGCTTTATAACTCCTTGGGAGTTTCTGTCAACTTGCTCTCAAGTCTCCACCACAGTGAGTCTATACTCCTCAGGACACAAGCACATATATAGAGCCACAGTACAGAGTGCGTTAAAACCCAACACTGCCAAGTACAGTCCCCGGGGGTCTTCTCAGTGAGATCAGCGCGCGGGGACCAGCGGGCAGGGAGCTCCCTTGGCTTGCTTCCGCCTCCCTACTGCTTGAGACTCAACCACCTTGAGCTTAATGTTATATCATTTATCTAAATTGCAAGAGACGAACAAGCAATAATGAGTGCACAGAACAAAGAAACGGGGATTTATGTTTCAACAAAACTGTCACAAGAATGATTCTGAGATACCAGTTATATACGTTTTACCAAATATGCTACAGTTGCCCTTTAAACGATAGCCGTTAACTCCCTCCCCGTTACCCAAAACATTGAATCAAAATATAGTAAGCAGAATCTTAAGTATACTTGGACCTTCATCGCCTCTAGCTGAATGAAAATCAGATCACAAGTTATACAGTATACACACACACCAAGATTTCCTAACAAATATACCATGGATTGGATCATAAAACAAGAAGGTTCTGAGCAATTCTCCCATTTATAGTTTTCAATTATCCTAATATATAGCATGGATAATGGCATATTATTCCTTGCCGTGTCGTGTGAAACGTCAAGTTATAGTGAGACTTTAACCACATGAACCCCTCGCATTTATGTTCTTGGGGTTAACGTCTGGCAAGAATAGCAGACCTACACGCTCACAGCACGACGGGGCGCAATGTCACTGTGAGCTTGTTCCTTCTGCGAAGGAACCGTGTGTGTGGACGCCCTGGGGACCCAAGTCAATTAACCCATTCTGACCTGAGATCAGATTCATACGAGGTTTCCACTGGACACACACTGGTCTGATTAACCCATTCTGACCTGAGATCAGATTCTAAAAAATGTCAGTCGTTCTTCGATTTTTCAAAAAATAGCAGACCTACAAGCTCGTAGCGCGCCACTCGGTGGCGCGCTATGAGCTTGTAGATCTGCTATTTTTCAATAGCTAAAGCATAACATGATGCCAACACCAAAATGGGTTCCCGGTCAGAATGGGTTAAACATAGGGTTTATGTGGTTAAAGTGGGGAATCAAACATTGCAATAGGATGCTCTAAATGCACGGGTTCATCCGACTACAGTAGATCTCTATGACGAGGACTGTACAACATGACGCATGCATACTGCAGCAGTGTTGATTTCGCCCGACTAAAAACTATGACAAAAAATGTTCGTCGACTACCTTTTTTCCACTAAATAGAAACTAACTAGACTAGAATGTTAGGGAGGGACTATAGTGGACAAGAGATCCAGTAGAAGTCATTTTACACTTGCTTGCATGCTGAAAATAGCAGATGCACAAGCTCACACCGCGCCGTGCTGCGACACGTTACGAGCTTGTAGATCGGCTATTTTCAGCAAGCATAAGCATCAGCCATTAGGACGGGATCAAGGCCCGGCAAAATACATTTTAGTCGACTAAATCAACCGTAGATTTAGTAGACTAAAACTAGACTAACTACAACATTCCAGGTGACTAAAACTAAATGAAAACTATTCAAGAGACTATGACTAAAACTAAAATCTGCTGTCAAAATCAACACTGTACTGCAGTCCTCACTGATGGCATACAGAACATCAATGCACAGTATAATGGAGGCTTAACGTGAAAGCTTTGTTAAAAGGCTGGCTTTTGTCTAAAAAAAAACAAATCCAAAGTACAACTGCCACTGACGTGTCAAGTAGCATTATGCATTAATCTTAACATTATACCATCATGCTAGACGACAAGACTGCTTTTCTGTTTCCCCTGCAATTCCAGTTAGGGCTGAGGGGGATTGAGAAGTAAAGTTGCATTGCAAATTGCTGTTAAGAAAAAAATGATACGGCATTGTTTCAAATGTCTATAGCTGTCATGATTGTTATTAAATCCCTCCACGTAACTCACCTCAGACCACACACTGCATCATGAAGGGAGAGTTGGGCTCAGTGACTTTGGGCTCAGGAGAGAGCTAATTAGGTGTTGGTGCTATACTTCTGATGCAAGGTATAACATCCATATTGGTTCAGGCCTTTTAAATCATAAATCACATCATCATTAGAAGATTGCTGCACAGGAGGCACTTTGTCACATCACAGCAACAACAAATGTCATTATGAATGCGCTTTAGGCTTATATTGCTGTTTTCACCCCACACCCCCCATTTAATTTAGTACCGGTAATCTGACTTTTTAACTAACGTGTCATTTATTTTTTAACAGCCTTTCATGTCCCTCTTAGTCTTTAGGCAATATAGCCTGCAGTAATACTTTTTGTTTTGTGGAAAAACAAAACAAGTTATTTCGTCAAGGACATTACCTTCTCCTCCAGCTGGTTAAATACGAACTCTATGACGACATCGTCCTCGAACCCAAGGATCTCCGTCACTCGCTTAGTGATCCATGGTTTGATGACCTCCAGGTTCACTTTGGTCATGTCCACCTGGACGGAGCAACAACAGCAAGGGTTCACTCACAGATTACACAACTTCAAACATACTAGGTTGTCAAAATGTTGACATTCTAATAGATACGGTTGAATGCATCTTAGTGATGCTAATGCTAATGTATTTTGCTATCCCAAAACGCAGATTATTGATGATGGACCCATCCGTGGACCTTTCTGGGGGACGCTCTACTGTACTCTGCACTGTACTGTCATTTGGTGCCATTTGATTTACTTTAAGTTTGCACTGTTGGCATAACTCTGCAATTGTCAGATTTAGAATTGTGTTTATTTCTTTAAGATACGGTATATTTCATACATGAATATATCCATTTTATAACCATACCATACTAGAGTAAATGAGAGTTAAATGCTGCAATTTGTAAAAATGACAAAATATGACTCCCAATGTCAATAGGACCCATAACAAAAAAACACCCTGGTTTCGAGGACCCATTACATTAGAAATGCATCACAGACGAGAGAAATCTTACAAACTAGATTTACCAATTAGATTTTTATTTTTTACAGAACACGACATCTACACAATTGACTTGGAAGCATTTGATAGACAGCATAATCAGATCACAACTAGATGCATTTGCCTAGTGGTTAACATAGTGGCAGAACTGTACCTTCTTGTCCAGACATTCTGCAAATTTCAGCTGCTTCAGTAACTTCTTATGTTTGTTGCTGAAGCGGTTGTCTTGCTCCGCACTGGTACCCTTTAAATTAAACCGACAAATATAACAGACATTACTTTGGCATACAATTAGTACAGTACACTTACACTTGGAGTACACTTTATATTATAGCCAATGAGTGCAATCACAGGATAGTCAGCTACAGGAGGATTTCCCAGGCCTAATACAATATCAGGGCTCAAAACCAGATTAATTCTTTAAGTTTAGCTCATTATCGGCTCTTGTTAACTATTGATATCTTACACTTACAAGTTCTGGAATATGTAATAGGCCAGAAAACCGAGACTTGATATAAAGACCTGATAGTAAACCAATCGCTCCCATTCCCAGGAGGTGAGCTGCCCTGAGAAATATCTGCACTAAGGGGGAGCGTACACATGTTCCACACTCTTTTGTTCCCCGCTTACAATAACCCTAAAACTAAGGTAAAGTAAGGGAACATGGAACCTGGGGAACATAGGGATGACCCCAGTCACCCCCTCCACTGTTGAGAATGACTTTTCTGATCACAGGGCAGTCAGGGCGACACTCTCTCTCTACACACACCATATAGAGACAGTTGTAAAATGAAAAATACACAACTAAATCTCATGGGGGTCTGTGGCTGGCCCTGCAGCCTAATAATACAATCAAGTTGGGAGTCCTTGATATGAAAATGTATGAGAACTGACTGGCGTAACCAGGATGTCTCAAACTTTTCAGATAATTAAAATAATACAACAAACATGCGGGCATGATTGATGACACATTTTCGGTGGTTTCAAAGTTTGACTTTTTGTTTTACTCGTGAGTGTCTCGTGCGTGCATTTGTTGCGCGTGAAGAACCACCCAGGCCTTAATTCATTAGTCTCGAGCCATTCATTCACATTACATAGTGGGGTGTACTGTAGCCTACTGTCGCTTTCCCTTGCCAAAAGGTGCTCTCTTGTATGTCGGCAAGCGACAGACAGCCTCGCGTGGTGGCCTAGTCGGTCTGTAAAATAAACATGTACTTTGCCATGCTAGCCAGCCCAGGACGAAGTGTGCGTGAGCCTTTTTAGCCACTTTGTCCCATCATGGCGAACTCTTTCACAGCGCTTCAAACGCGTATTCAATCGACAAGCGCGTCGTATCGAGGTTGTAGATCTCTATACCATTTGTTTTGAAACATTTAAGAATTGAATAAGTGGGTAACCAAGCACACGGCCGCCATGTTTATTAGCTCAATGCTACGAGTTAGCTCAATGCTAAGTTAGCTAAAACGGACCCCGGTCTACTTCCTGGTGTCTTTATTATAACGGCACTTCCATCATCCCCAATTCAATGATCAAACGCCACAAAATAACCGAGATTATCCAAACGTTAGCTCACATTGTCCATGTATGTAATAACACAGTCTTAACCAATTAACTAACTAATGAAGTGGAACAGGATCAGCCCCCCCCCCCCCACCCCCGAGGTGTTTATTACAGACAGATTACACTTTGAATCAATGGCGTCGCGTATTAAACCAACCGGCTACACACTGCTGCTGCTGCAGCTAAGTTTTACACAAAACCAACACGATTCAAAATGCACTGGGTAACGACAACAAATCGTGTAATTGGTTTTGTAAAAGGTGCTTTGCTTACGCGGAAGAATCCCGCGTCCATTGTGGTAGAAGAAGGATATTACAGATGATGTTGAAGACAGACAGACAGTACGTGTGTGGGGTGGAGGTTTCAGTCTCGACTCGAGGCGGCGGAGGCTCCGGCTAAACATGGATGGAAGAGTGACACACCATAGGGTAGTGATCTCTCGCGTGGGTATGGCGTGGTCACGCGAGAGAGAGAGGGCTCTGGGTCTCGCCAGAGTAGACCGTTAGAAACCGTTAGGTTAGAACAAGCTATTAAATTGCCGTTTGATACTAATATTTCGTGCCAGGGACAAAGACAATTGTTAAAATAATAATAATTATAATAATAATAAATAAAAGCTATGAAGAAATAAGAAAATACATCTACAAGCATTGATTGATTGATTGATTGATTGATTGATTGATTGATTGATTGATGTATTTATTAACAGATTGGAGATTTACAGTACATTTTCAACAACTCAATACAAAACTGTTAACTGTGGACGACACCATAAAGCATTACACTTGTTTACAATAGGGTCCACCATGTTCAATTCATCATAACATATACAGATGTACAAATAGGCTATACACTTATAGCCAAAAACAGGAAATCATCATAGGAGGTAAAAAGGGAAAAAAACATATACAGTGAGGGGGAAAAGTGGTGGGTGGGGGATTCAGATGTTATGGGGGCCAGTTTCGAATTGCAGCCATCCGTATAGTGCCCTTTGAGAGCGGTTTTGAAGGAGTCAAGGGATTCACATGTCTTAATGACTGTTGGTAGGGTGTTTCACATTTTGGTGGCATAGCAGGAGCGAAAGGAATTTAGTTCCTTGTTTGTACCGAATCTGGATTGCACATGGTATTTTGGTGGCGTAACGAATCTTGTGGACCAGACCCATTGCAAGATCATTACTCTGTCGTCAACTATATAAGCCATTCCAACCTGTCAAAGTGGGCAGGGGGTGAGGTGGGTTCAGGGGGTGACGGCAAATATGAGACGCGTGGTTGACAAGATGACGTCAACTTTTCCTTCATTGTCAATGGCATTTAATGTTTTGTGTTGTGGACATTTGATCTAATTTCTCCTTACATTGTCGATGGGCTATTGAGTTTGTGCTTGAAATGTACTGTAATTCTGCAAACTGTTAATAAATATTTCAATCAATCAATCAATCAATGCTCTATGCGCAACGGTCAATCCGCAGAAGAGGATTTGGACACGCCTTATTGTATAGATACGCCACTGCAATTCTGCATCAATGTTTGTTTAACTTCTGTAAACAAACATTAAAAGTCCATAGACTTGGCTGCCATATCGTTTCAAAAGCCAGACAAAAAAAAGAAGAAAAATCACACCTGTGTGAAGTGAGTGGTGCTCACCATACATCATCATACATCATCTCATTCTGGCCAATCACAATTTGGGTGAGTCCTCACTTTCTTCACATATTCAATGATTGTGTTCACACAAACCCGGAAAGCTGGGCATAGGAGGGCCTATAGTGCCCCTCAAAAATCACACTTGCGTGAAGTGAGGGGCACAAGATGGATTTATATTGGCCATATGTCGGATTTTTAGCTGCGTTTCTCCATCGGTTTTCCGAGAAAACGCGTCCAGTGTGCAACCACCTTAAATGGTTGGGGGGTGCTGTGAATTTCTGGGGATAAGCTTGGACTTTCTACAGGCTTCACGTGATGTTTGTGCCTTTACCAATATAAATGGTAAAAACACAACACTGTTTTACCATTAACCCCCATTGAATCAGGGGAAGCATCTTGTGTTGGCTATTCAAAAATAGCAGACATACAAGCTCACAGTGCGTCACTTTGTGCCACGCTGCGAGCTTGTGCATCTGCTATTTGTGAACATTTTCGAGGAATCTTGAAAGTGCGAGAACTAACGATTCAGAAGGCATTTGTAGAATCGCCCCCCCCTCCTCCTCCTATAGGTTTTAATGGGTCAACCGCACAACGGCAGTTGAGAAATGTTGCGCTGGACGTTGAATTTGAAAGGAGTGCCAAAGAAGAACTTCCACGCTGCCGTGGCGGTGGGACACAGGGTGTACTCGTTTGGCGGGCACTGCGCGCACAACGTGGATCAGATCGGCGTCCACGTCTTCAACACGGTGTCGCTGCGCTGGATCACGTTGGCCCAAGTAGTGACGACCGGAGGAGGCACGACGGAACGACCCCTTCAGGTTCCCCCCATGCTCTACAGCCACTCGGCCGTGGCCATAGAAGACGTCATCTACGTCTGGGGCGGTTTCACCAACACGGGGAGGTACGGCGACGGGCTTTATGCGTTCGACGTCGACGCCCGCACGTGGCTCAAGCCCAGGGTCCACGGGACCGTCCCCGAGGCGCGGTACAACCACTCGGCCTGTGCCCTGCGCAGGGTCATGTACGTCTACGGCGGGTACGGCCAGCTGACCGGACGCACAAATTCCGTTCACACGTTGGACACCGGCGCCATGTTCTGGTCCCTGGTCGACGCCGGAGGCACCCCCGCGCCCGCTTCGGAACGTCACTTTTCCACCGTCGTCGGCACGAAGATGTTCGTGTTCGGGGGCTACAACAACGACTACGAGAACTATGACAACGTCAGGGTGTTCGACACGGACACCGACTGCTGGCTGAGCACGCCCTCCGCACGGCTTTTCCCGGAAGTCAGAGGGGATAATCCCGCCTTCGCCCACGGCGGGGAGCTGTACGTGTTCGGTGGCAAACACCTTGACTTCAACGATCTGTGGAAATTCCATCCAGAGACTTTCTCCTGGAGGAAGATCAAGCCCAAGGGGAAAGGCCCGTGCTGGATGTCTAGGATGTGCTGTTGCACTGTGGGAGATCGTATCGTCACCTTTGGAGTATACACGCCCGATGACCTGTACATCTTAGACTTAAGTCCTAGCCTGAAGACATTATGCAAGCTGGCAGTTATTCAGTGCAGTCTGGAGCAGTCTGGACTCCCACACACCATCAGGTGGGAATTGGCAGCCATGACGACCAACGGAAACAGAAAAGACTATTGAGTATGCTCGCTAACATGAACCCACAAAAAAAAACAAGTATACAGCAAGCCCACATACAGATTAAAGGTCACACCCCAGTGTGAAGTGAGAGGTGCCTTTTGATGAGTTGATTTTCTGAACCCACTATTAAGTATACATGACGTCATAGTATTTTGCCATTGACTTGAATGGGAATTGTGCTTGGGAATTAGAATGCACACAAAGTCACTTGT
Source organism: Protomyctophum bolini (assembly GCF_963924005.1). Classification (NCBI taxonomy): domain Eukaryota; kingdom Metazoa; phylum Chordata; class Actinopteri; order Myctophiformes; family Myctophidae; genus Protomyctophum; species Protomyctophum bolini. The sequence goes on from NC_137876.1 coordinate 17,802,501, forward strand.
TTGAGCGGTCAGCACTGCTCAAACATAGATATGACATCGGCAGAAAACAAGTTCAATGGAACAGAAGAAATGGAAAGACCAGGACCAGGAGATCCCCACACTTACAAAGTGTCCATTCAGAAAGACAGAAAGAAAGAAAGCAGAGCACAGGAATGTGCTTAATGATACCCACCAGGAACTATAAGCAGCATAGAGCATAAACCAACTGTTTAAAACTGAACTGTGCCACGGTATGGCTGCAAAGTATCATATTATGCCCACTTGTTCTCCATCAGGGATGAATGCATTCTTTGAGAAAAGGAATGGAGAGTTAAGGAAGAGAACTATGAGAGAGGGAACCCTGTCTGTCTGTCTGTCCGTTTCGTTTGAGCACGGAATGTGCTCAGCTGATTGGCTGAGCACGGAATGTGATGTATGATGATATATGCGTGCCCCTCGCTTCACACAAGTATTTTATTCGTTTTTCTTCTGCTCTGTCATATTTGGGACAATTTTAAAGCAAGCAGTATGAGGTCATGGTTGCCAGTAGTTATACAATGTTTGAACTTATAATGACATATGCCCAAAATAGTAAACATGTTTGTTTATTCTTGTTGTTTTCTTATTTAAATTAAATTTGTTTTAGATACTGGTTACTAGGATGGTCTAGGATGGTTACATCAGTGGGCTGGATAAAGTCAAAGTCATACGATTTGTCACACACACGTTACCGCAGTGAAATTTGTTCTCTGCATTTGACCCATCTCTTGGAGCGGTGAGCCGCAGCCAAGGAGCGGTGAGCTGCAGTGTGCGCCGAGCTCGGGAATCATTTGATTAGTAGATTTGACCCCCCAATCCAACCCTTTGATGCTGAGTGCCAAGCAGGGAGGCACTGGGTTGCATTTTTACAGTCTTTGGTATGACCCGGCCGGGGATCAAACCCCGACCGACCTCCCAGTCTCAGGGCGGACACTCTAACCACAAGGCCACTGAGCTGGATAAGATCCTATCTGGAGGGGAGAGAAGGTGCAGGTGAACGGAATCATGTCCTCCCCCCAGCTCCCAGTGAGCTGCGTCATACTATAGGCCAGGACCTTTACTGTTCCTACTGTATGTACAGTAAACGACATGCCATCGGCACGTGACTGCAGTCTGTTCATGTTCGCAGATGACTCGGGCAAGGAAAGGACAGACTGCAGGTTGAGGAGGCCCTTAGCTCCGAACTCGGTATAGAATCTGTACCTGGCTCACTGATAACAAACTATCACTGTGGCTATGACTGCTGTGGCTGTGACTGTGGCTCAGGAGGTAGAGCAGGTCGTCCAATGATCCATGGGTCGGCGGTTCGAATCCTGGGTCCTCCTGTCTACATGTCGAGACACTGAACCCCAAATTGCTCCTGATGTGCTGGTTGGCACCTTGCATGGCTTCCGCCGCAATCGGTGTATGAATGAATGTGTGTGTGAATGGATGAATGTAATGCACATCTATGTAAAGCGCCTTGGATAAAGGTGCTATATAAATGCACCATTTACCTTAGGAAACAACTGAATCCATTCTCTTTGGGTCCAGAATAAACCTCTCCAAGGCCAAAGACTTCACGGTCAAAGTGGGCGACAATGTCGGACAATTAAGGAAAGATGAAATTAACTACATGGGTTGCATCTTAAGAGAGGGCAACGTCTCAAGTGAAAACAAATCCAAATCCACTCAGAAAAGTCAATCAAAGATCAAGTTTTCTATTCAGGATCTCCGCAGTGGTCACTGGGAATACACTGAGAACGGCAACATGTCATTGTTTTCCGACCTCCCGTTAGTCCGACTGATTACTAACACTATCCCAAACCCTAACCCTAACCTGCAGTCTTAACCGACCACGCCTCAGTGTCGGAGTAATGGGATGTCGGACTTACGGGCAGTCCCCCTGAGGACAAAGGAGCACTGACCCAATGTAATTTTGACCATGTGTGCACTTTGTGGTATATACTGTACAGAGCTGGGACTCGATTAAAATAAATAATCTAATTAATCAGAGGCTTTGTAGTTAATTAATCTCGATTAATCGCATATCAATATTTAACCCGGGAACAGTGAGAAACCTGTTGTTTTTGGTATCCCAGTGAATAGTCAACATTTTACTGTCATTCATATACCTTAGAGTTGTTGTGTGGATATAATAAAAGTCCCCCCCATTCTGTGTTGCCTAGAACTGAAGAAAAAAAATCTAACAAACATTATGAAGTACATCTCAGTGACATCACAAAAATGTACTTCATAATGTTACTGTTTTTTTCAGACCTCCAGTTCTATAGGCAACACAGAATGGGGGGACGTTTTATTATTTCCAGTGCACACAACTCAATAGAAAAATGCGTTTTATCCCAACAGTGATATATAGGCAGGTGATATATGCAGCAAGTGCCTATATAAAGTGTCTTCAGTGTGTATATGAATACTCAAATGTGCTTTACATGGCTGGGCATGAGAAAACAAATAAAAACAACTTTATTATGGGGGAAACAAAAAGGTGCGATTCATTTATCTGTATAGTTAATCGCGATACATTTTTCTGTAGTTAATTAATCTCGATTAACGCGTTAAAGTCCCGGCCCTAATACTGTACTTGAGTACCTCAAAGACATTCAAAACAAAACGGCAGACCTCTCAAAACAAACTGGTCGAAACTATAGGCCTTACACCGGTGTGTATTGGCTCAGGGTAGAGAGGAGGACAACTTGCAATGGGCCATGGTCTTCAAGATACAGGGAAAAGCAGGGATACACATACTGTATACAATAACTGGCTGTTAGACTACTCCAATAGCATAAAAGACACACACACACACACACACACACACACACACACACACACACACACACACACACACACACACACACACACACACGCACACGCCATGCAGAAGGAGCTCCACTGATCTCACTGAACGCAGTTTCGGCACAAAATCTCAAATCTGTTCTACTGCTATGCCACCACTGCAGAATGTGGAAGGCCCTACAGCCTCCTACACTAATACAATTGTGTGACTCCGAGTCCTTACCCTCCTCAAAACAGCTCTAAAAGAGCACCTACAGGTGGCTGCAAATTGTAACTGCATGGCCCCTGTACTATAGGTAAAAAAAAGAGTCTAAGCTCATTACCGGGGGGCGGCTGTGGCTCAGGAGGTAGAGCAGGTCGTCCAATGATCCCATGGGTCGGCGGTTCGAATCCCGGCTCCTCCTCCCGTCCACATGTCGAAGTGTCCTTGGGCAAGACACTGAACCCTACATTGCCTCCAATGAGTTGGTCGGTGTCAGCTCGCCACCATTGGTGTGTGAATGTGGGAAGTGAGGACGCTGGCGTCGACTGTTCGCCGCTTCACCTCCCAACGTATGAATGAATGAACCGTTGTAAAGCGCTTTGAGCACTTGGAAAAGCGCTATAAAGATAAAATTCATTATTACCGGAAATGTCTTTCGTCTTTCGGGTGGACAGTAAGTTGACGGGAGTCAGCAGTAAGTTGCGCGCTCTGCTCGCGCCATTGGCCAATCATGGCCGTCTTGTGTGCGAAGCGCAAGTTGTCAGCTCAACAGAGTGCATTTCTAGTTGTTTGTGTGTTGTCCGCGAGGAGGACACCCTTGAAAACAAGATGATTCATCACAAAAGGCTTATCCTCTAATACATTTTAAAAGTAAATATAGTAAGCAGTATAAGTGAAAATAATGACAATTATTGGGCACGGGTGATATTTATTTCAAAGTCCTTTTCAAAGCACACTGCAATGTCGTTTTATGCAAACATGTTCCAAATTAATCTGCAATTAAAAATAAGGCTTCACTTGTATTGGTAGCTTACCGTAGCTACTCGTATTTACCCAAGATCACACAAGTCATCCTTTAACCCATTCTGACCGGGAACCCATTTTGGTGTCGGCATCATGTTATGCTTTAGCTATTGAAAAATAGCAGATCTACAAGCTCATAGCGCGCCACCGAGTGGCGCGCTACGAGCTTGTAGGTCTGCTATTTTTGAAAAATCGAAGAACGACTGACATTTTTAGAATCTGATCTCAGGTCAGAATGGGTTAAGGCTCATGTTGAAAATCGTCAAAGTTGCCCTTGAACAGACAGACACCGACACTCACAGACAACTCGAAATATTCTAAAATATATTCACTGCCATGCGTTTAATGTCCAGGTTCTGGAGAGAATTTGTTTAAATTGAAATGAAACCTTATAGGAGACACACATTTAACATCACAAAATGGTGAATTGGAGCTTGAATATGGTGCATAATAATACTGCGTATATGATGGTAACACACAAACTGAGGGTAAAGCATGTAAATGAAAATCCTACTTTTAATCCATTCTTTTCTTAGAATAAGTTTAGCAGGTGGATTATTGGTTTTGGCGAGATATATGCGCGTGACATCATCATACAGGAACGCCCTATACCGAGTGGCAAAAAACTACTTTCTGGCCCTTGACAGCCCATATACATCCAATCAGAAAAGTCCCTATACTTGATTCCATTAAACGTCGTTAAACTCACTTTGCCGCTCCCTTTTCCACTCGACTTGCCACTCGCTTTATGCATGCGCATATACCCTCTCTATTCAGTTCCCTCCACGTGTGTGAGTGTGTGTGCACGGCCGTCCCTGTTGCTGCCAACCCCCCCAAATACTGACCTAGTGGGGACTGGAGTGTGTTGACTTCCATGTGTCCTCCACACAGGACTTTCACTGGGAAAGCGTGTGCAGAGTTTCATGCTATAGTATTGCTGGCCAAACCGGAATTGCTGGGAATTCAACCCATGGGGTCCATGCTGTGGTATAGGCGATTGTATCACCTCTACGCCACCAGAAGTAACTCCAACGTTGAATTAAAGCATGTGTAGGACTGATGTATGGTTATTAAGGCATATATATATATACTCCTGACGTTTCTGACAGATGTTTTACTTGACATTACGTAACACCATATTAGCTATATTTCATAGAGAACGGTATAAAAGTTCTACGTCCTCTGGGGTAACACTAACAGCCCCATTTGTAGAATGAAATTACTTTTACAATTAAAACAACAGAAAATAGTGATAGACACAAGAAAAGAGGATGTTTGACATTGTATGGTTCCCTGAAAGATATCACGGCTGCAGTGTATGTGTGTGTGACTGTGTGTGTGTGTGTGTTCATGAACCTTACTTGGCAGGCAGTCTTTCAGTGTTTCAATGCAAGGTGGGAGGCTCTGGCTATATAGCCAGATGAATCAGTGATCTCCACCTACTGACACGTTTGTGGATCTAAATTCATTGAATACGTCTTAAACCACTGGAGATAACCTGCGGTGACAAGCCGAATACGCACCCCTGCACTGCTTTGAAAACCAATCCTGAAATACCATCCCATAATTACGAAGGACTGCGTCAAAGTATCTTTGCATTGTTCTGTGAAGAAGACGTTATTTATTTATTTTCTTTCTTTGTTCATTTTGAATGATTTCCAGTTTTGGCTGCATCCACTAAATCTAGATCACCGGGGCAGAGATCTATCGGGTCATCCGGCTATTTGCCCGGGCACACTTTGGATTCCATGCGCGGACAGAAGAAGCTGTGTTTTGCGTCATTTCCGTTTTTTTCCATCCATGGAAAATAAGCTCCACCCACGCAGCAGGTTGCCGCTGGGGCAAGCTTTTCCGGGAATCTGGCCGCGAGGGCGGAGCTTCTTTTCCATCCACCAGCTGTCTAAAAAACCCGGAAAAGACGCCGGGAGTCAGCTTCCTTTGGCCGCGCATGGCATCTCAGATGTGCCCATATACCCTATATAATGTGACACCTTCTCAACCTCAACACTGTGATTGGCCAAAGGAAGATCCAATCCTGTATCGCAAGCTGAAGTAGATAGGTGTATATGCTGCTAGATCAGTCGTTCTCAAACGTATTTTTATTTTAAAAAAATTGTCTCAGGTAATAACCCCTCTAAATAACGTTTTCATTCGAGGCCACCCCTGAATTACACCGTTACTTTACAGAACCACACATTTATGAATGGTAGTTTCCAGATTGAAAACAACTACATTTAACCACTTGAACCCCAGCATTCCTATTCTGGGGGGGGACATTCAGCAAAAAAATAGCAGACCTATACAGGCTCACAACGCCCCCATCACGTGACCGGTTGTGAGCTTGTATATCGTCTATTTTTGCAGAGGAGATTCGGTGGTCCTTCTTACTAAGCATAGAGGGGTCTAAGTGGTTAAACTGAAGTGATAATGATCAATCCAAATGTTATCAAAGTATTCTGAGGCATCACGACGCCCTATAGGCAGAAACCCTGTGCTATATAGATCAATGGTTCTCAACGGGTCCTTGAGGCGGTTCCAGTGGGTCCCCCCCAGCTAAATTATTGTTAGTTAGTAACCAAAGTATAACTCCAAAAGTGTACAAATGGAACGAAAAAAAGGACCCCATTTGTGCCTGAGTTTGTAGAGTAGATTAGGATACCCAGAGATTAAACGTTCTGAAAATGCATATCAAACTTGGAATGAAAAAAGGGTTGAGAATCACTGCGCTGGATGACTGGTTGGTCTTCTTTTGTTAGCTGACTGGCCGTCTCTCGTCGGGCGGCTTGTTTCGGATGGACGTGAGCATGTCGGAGACCAGTTCTTCGAGGCCGTACTTTGGTGCCCAGCACCAGTCTCTCCGGGCATTGGAGTCATCAAATCTCACCGGCCAACTGTCCGCTGCAAAAAGAATACCGGGCAAGATTTTAGGAAACTTCCACATTTGTTGAACATTATAAAAGCCTGAGTAGAGTTTTTTTTAATTTATTTTTTTAAGTGAAATGTCACTTTATGTACACTTTTGAGATATTCTTTGACTTTACTGGAGCATTTGCAGTTTTCTCTGTACTTTCACTTCTACTCCACTATAAGGGTGCGTTCGGAAATGCGCACCGGGAATGTGGTCAGTTTGTTGAGTGTCACGGTGGTGCGGTGACGTCACAGAGTGCGTTCAGTGTGCCTTATTTATACGAACGACCACAGCTGTGACGAATCACACCGGAACGGAACAACCCCAGCTTCAGGGTATGGGTCGGTCGCTCAGTGCGGGTTCTACTGCGCACTGGATTTTCGAACGACAACGCACCGAGTGCACTGAATGAACGAACGACAAGAGAGCACACCAGTGCGTTCAGGGTTGCGTTTCCGAACGCACCCCATATCTCAGAGGCTGAGCCAAATATTATACTCCACTACACTCCACTCACTCCACTACAATTATTTGAAAACTTTAGTTACCAGTTAGTTACTTTGCAGAATTTGAATTAGTCACTTCAGCCCTGGATACATTTCGTCCATTTGAAAATAGTAGATCTACAAGCTCATGCATTGTGAGCTTGCAGATCTTCTATTTTTCAAAAGATTTGTATACATTTTGAAAACTTGTAAAATGGGACATTCTGTGTAATGAGTACATTCTCCTTTTGGTACATTAAATACCTTTTGATACCAATACCTTTGTACTTTTGAGTCAAGTAAAATTGGATTTCCGGACTAGTTCCTACATTGCAATATCCATATTTTTAAATTTAACCCATTCTGAACGGGAACCCATTTTGGTGTTCGCATCATGTTAAATGCTTTTAGCTATTGAAAAATAGCAGATCTACAAGCTCGTAGCGCGCCACTCTTGTTGTAGGTCTGCTATTTTTGAAAAATCGAAGGGCGCCTGACATTTTTTGAATCTGATCTCAGGTCAGAATGGGTTAATCAGACCAGTGTGTGTCCAGTGGACCAACCTCGCATGAATCTGATCTCAGGTCACCGATTCAAGACATACCGATGGTCTGGCGAAACGAGTCAGGATTGTAGGTGACTTTGAGGTGAGGCAAATGCTTCCGGATCTCTTCCGCCACCTCCGCCGGCGTGAAGCTCATGGCGGCGATGTTGTACGTGCGCAGGGTCAGCTGGCACTCCGGAGCCTGCATGAACTCCACCGTGGCGCGGTGGCAGTCGGTGATGTGCATCATGGGAAGGCGCGTGTCGGGGCGCAGGTAGCACTCGTGGTGACTCGTGCTGAGGGCGTCGTGGAAGATCTGAACGGCGTAGTCTGCGTGTAAAGGGAGACGGGAGATTGTTATATTTAACCCGTTCTGACCTGAGATCAGATTCTAAACATGTCTTCTAACAGTTTTCTGAAAAAGCTGTGTTTCTGTCAGTCGTTCTTCGATTTAAAAGAAAATAGCAGGCCTACAAGCTCGTAGCACGCCACTCGGTGGCGCGCTATGAGCTTGTAGATCTGCTATTTTTATAAATAGCTAAACCATGACATAATGCTAACACCAAAAGGGGTTCCCGCCCAACCCATTTAGGCCTGACGTCGAAATTAAAAATAAATAAAAAGTTTTCTAAATCATGACAATTTCCTGAAAGATTTGAGGCAAATTTGAACGATTTTTCAAAAATAGCAGACCTACAAGTACATGAAGCTATGAGCTTGTAGATCTGCTATTTTTCAATAGCTAAATTATAACATAATGTATGTAACCACCAAAAGGGGTTCCCGCCCAAAATGGGTTTTAACTCATACCATGGAAAAGGCGGCACTCCAAAATAAAAGATGCAAGACTAAAAAGTGTATAGTCTGCTACTGCCGAAACGTGTCGGCGTTTGCACATTAAACATGAGAAATTGCATCCGAGCCAGTCCTTGCATCTTTTATTTTGAAGTGCTGCTTTTTCCACATAGTTGGTTTATGAGTTAAGTTATTTTCAAAGCTGAGAACCGAGGGCAGTTTCCAGAGGAAGAACACCTGTTATTCTTTCTTTAAATAATTAGTAGTAATAGTTCTTCATTTCATTCTTTGGTTTAAAACAACAACAACAACAACAACAATGTTTGTGCTACATATTGTGGTATTGCTATCGAGTGTTTGTTTTAAATACAGTAACAGGGTCTCCCTGAGTCTCCAGCTCTTCAAGAATGAGAAAATACAGTTTCCAATCAGGAAAGAGAACCCATTCATCAGCTTTAGTTGTATTTGTATATTGTGACATTCAGACAGTTCCAACTTTTGTTTATCTTGTGTCCTGAATGAGTTCTCCATCCTGATCGGATGAACTCGATATATCCCAACCAGGAAACTGTATGTTATATGTTTACTAAAGACCTGGAGAAGGAGACCCTTGTTACTGAACAACAAACACTGCGTATTTTAGCAAAGAATATCACTTTACGGCGACTTTAAAGAGAGCTATAGTCCTACCTGTTGTTCCGCCCCCAGGTTGTGTGTTGGCTGAGATAACTCCTGGGTAGCGAAGGCAGCGGAAATCCAGGCCATATTTATGATGGAGATACTAGGAAAAGTAAAGAATCGGACGTGAGTGCGACGGGAGGGACATGGAATTCGAGATTCAGAAGAGTCCTATAACCATTGCAAGCGCATTTGCTTTAGGCCTATACATAACAATTAACAGCAAAATGAGCAGCAGAAAAACATCACAAAAAAACAGCAAAATATAATAAGCAGCAGGGGGGAAAAAATAAAATATTAATAAAGATTGGCAGTGAAGGCTAAGGATAATCGATGAAAGTGCCTTTTCAAAAGAGATTTAACCCATTTTGGGCGGGGACCCCTTTTGGTGTTAGCATTACGTTATGCTTTAGCTATTGAAAAACAGCAGATCTACAAGCTCATAGCGCGCCGCACCGAGTGAGCTTGTATAGGTCTGCTATTTTTGAAAAACCGAAGAGCGACTTGACATAGAAGACATTTTTTTTAGAATCTGATCTCGGGTCAGAATGGAAAACTGTCAGGACGTGGAAGACATTCTTTTAGGTCAGGTCAGAATGGGTTATAAAGGAGGACACTGATTCAGTGGCGATTATTCGATTACGTTTTTGCACGCAAAGAAGTTTACACAGCGACACACACAGCCTCACCTCCCCCATCAGTTCACAGTGCACCTTGGAGACCCCGTAGATGGTGCGAGGCCTCTGGACGCAGAGGTCGGGGGCGGGGTCGCGGGGAGACGAGGGTCCGAAGGCTCCGATGGTGCTCGGGACGAAGAGACGCAGGGAGTTCTCCAACGCCAAGTCCAGCACGTTGTGGAGCCCTGCATGGCGGCAGAGCCAGAGACATTTATAAGTATATATATATAGCCACCATTTTGAATAGAGCAAAGCGTTGGGGTTTTCCGAGCCGTGTTGCGTCGAGGAGGCCCATTGTTTTATTTGACATTTTGAGCCACAGGCCGCCGTTTGATGAGATGTATATATAGCCTCTCTCAGACCCGACTTTGAAGATTTTGTCAAAATGACAAGGACCAAAGCTGTTTGTTTAACTGTATGTAATGTGTTTCATTTTTTTCTTCTCGTTTTGTCATTATTTATTAATTTTTGTTTTGTATTTATTATTGTCAAATCATTTCGTGACAAGATTTTGTTTGTATTTGTGCTGCCAGGGGGGATGTGGGGGAAAAAAATATATGTAAATTGTTGAAAATACTTATGTGTAGGCCTACTGTAAAGAAAATTAATAAACATATGTTTAAAAAAAAATTAAAAAAAATGACAAGGACCCCAAGGACCACTGGTGGTCCCCCGGTAGCATGATTCGCTATACGTTCCGCGGATCTGAGAATGATTATATAGCGCAAGTGACATTTTCAGATTCACGTGGAACGCAGCGGATGAGGCTGGAACCCAGGCTATAGGTCCCCGCCGGTCGGCCGGGACCACTGGTTGAAAAAAAAGCCACTGGAACAGAGCGTTCCATAAAAGCGTACAGTACGCAGTACGCACTCTACAGTACATGCTGTGTGGGTGCAACATTAAGAGCGGACCTGTGATGTTGATCTTGCGAGCCAGTGCCACGTTGGCCTCCCCGACCACGCTGAGGAGGGCGCTGTAGTGAACCAGCCAGGTGATCTGGTTGTTCACCACCAGCTCCCTGAGATGCTTGTAGTCCAGGACGTCTGCGTACACAAATGGACCTGTGGCATGGGGAGAAGAGAATGTCAGCGCAATTTGTGTTTAACCCGTTTTGACCATGTGGGAACGATGCTTTGAATGTCTTCTCAAAATCCCGCACTGTTTTCTTGAAAAAGCTGTTTTTTCCCTATATGTCAGTCGTTCTCTCAAAGACTTTTCACGATTCTTCAAAAATAGCAGACCTATACAAGCTCGTAGCGCGGCCACTCGGTGGCGCGCTATGAGCTTGTAGATCTGCTATTTTTCAATATGCTAAAGCATAACATGATGCTAACACCTAAAGGGGTTCCTGCCCAAAATGGGTTAGTCACTCAAACCCTATAGCAGGGATACTCAAATATATAGCTGAACCTGTGGGCCCACATTACAAAAATGGCACGGGGCCAGGCAGGGGAAGGTTGATCAAAAATAACATTAATGATAACTTGATAACTTCTCTATTTTATTTTTTGCTTTATTCCTGCATAATGCAATGTGCATTTATTTCCGCATAATGCGGAAATATTAGTTTTTCCGCATAATGCAACGTGGCTTTTATTTCGGCAAATGCAATTATGTGCATCGAGCATTCTGGCTTGGCCTTCCATTTCAGTTCTGTCAATGACACAATTTGTAATCAAAGTAGCCTAATTTGCTACATTTTCTCTCTTTTGAATAATTCTGGTAATAGGTAATAGGCCTATACTGTAAGTCTGTCTGTAGAGAGAGAGAGAGAGAGAGAGAGAGGGGTAAAAATAATTCAAGATGTTTTGGCAGTTATCTCTGGAATGGAAAGTCCAGTCTGCTCAGTTTAAAGATTGTTGGATGTGTGACTTTGAGGACACCCATTTTGGTGTTTTAAACATTATGTTATAATTTAGCCATTGAAAAATAGCAGATCTACAAGCTCATAGCGCGCCACCGAGTGGCGCGCTACGAGCTTGTAGGTCTGCTATTTTTGAAAAAATCATAAAAATGTGGCGCAAATCTTTGAATATATATTCTTTCAAAGTGAATGTTTTTCTTTCAGGTCTAAATGGGTTATTAAGTGGCGGACCATTGCATCGTGGGCCGGAAGTGGCTCGCAGGCCTGAGTTTGAGTATCACTAGCCTAGCATCTTTATTCTGCATGGGTATGTCAAGGCAAACAGTCTTTGGGCAAAAAGAATAGTGTAACATTTGACAAGGAAAAAGCTGATCTGCCAAGCTCACAATGCGTTTGTGAGCTTGTAGATGTGCTATTTTCAGCAAAGAGATTTGGTGTATATAGCCGACCAAAGTTTGAATTCCAGATAGCAAAATCGAAAACCAAACCAAACACTTTATAAATAAAACAAAAACAAACAAACAACAGTTCAAACTGATTTCTCATACCACTGCTGTACACATGGGGTGGAGGCTTCTTGATATCGGACAGGATTACATTTTCTCTTCCAAACTGTTCCCTATAAGGATTATTAATGCACATTGAGAATTAAAAATTATTTGGGGAATCAAAAGTAACGTTTGGGTGAAAAACATTTGAAAATATCTCACCTGAGCATCTGTGCAAGCCCCACACCTAACTGTCCAAGGCCACCTTTATTCAGAAAGATAATTTAGTATGTTAAACTATTTAGCAAATAATAACACATTTACGTTGGTAAAATATAACAATGTGCTGTTTGTAAGCTAGAAGACATATAGCCTATATACAAACACATTGCATAGACTTACATGTTAAACAATCCAGATAAACTATAGCTATAGTTCAACTGGACAGCAACTTTTCTTTCTTTTTTTAACCCGCAGCTTTAGGCAGAAACAAAAAGTGTACTGCATGCTATTATTCTGGCCTGAGTCCATTGCCTTTATGGCACCAGATCTGTCTGAGCGCAGCCTATTGTTAGCGGTGAGAATGGGATTCCTGCTGCCAATGAAAACAACCCCAAGAGAAAAATAAAATGTCAAATACGCCACAGGCGTTGTGCCTGTGTTATTGTGCATGGCTGATGGCTCCCACTTACAAATCCATGGCAAACGTGGGTTTCTGCATGCTATATAAGAGGCTATGACAATAACATTAGGCCAGTGGTTCAGTTTTTTCGGTCCCACAGCAATATTGTCAAAATAGCCGATCTGCCCAAGCTCACAACATGCAGTGTGTGCTTGTAGAATTGTCTACAGTATTTTCAAAAAGAAAATCCCTCTTTCTCATATTATATATTATTAAGAAATTAAGTCGATGTTTTACCAGTTTTTAATACTTATAGTTTGTTGATTCTTTTGATTCAATGTAAAAAAAAAAAAAAAGTCCTTAAATCATTCACAATTTGAAAGGAACCCCCCCCCCCCCAAAAAAAAATCACGTGGGGCCGGTGCCCCCCCCCCCCCCCCCCCCCCCTGGGGGTCCCGACCCTGCATTGTTGTTGAGAGAAGCGCTGCATTATAGAGGCTACCGCCTACCACCATACCTGTTATGAGGACACGGGGTTGGGAGTGGTCCACGCTGCTGCTGGGGGGACCACCAGGGGTACCGGGGGGACTGTTCCACCTGCTGGATGAGCTGAAAGCCCGCACCGTGCTGCTGCTGCTGCCACAGCCGCGGCACGCCGGGGAGGACAGCAGCAGAGCCGCGGCAGTGCTCACACACTGCGCCCGCATACTCGACACCGTCGCCGGCACGTTGAGGAGGAGCGCCCGATCCAGCCGCCCCTGAAAAGCGAATCTGAACATAATTGACATAATAATCCCCCATATGCCTTTAGACATCGATGTTTTTTCTGTGCCAATGATAATAAACATCAACTGTATTTTTTTTTTTTTTACATCATCAACGGATGCTACCGTTCCCATTAAAATAACAAAGCTGTTAGCCTATAGATATTACGAGGCACAAAGTTTCGAAAGTTGTAAATATAGAGCAAAGTATTACCTGTGTATAGACAGATTTCTACTGGAAGTTGCAACAGCTGAAACGATCATCACCACTTGCACTTGTTGTTGGACTGAGGCGAATGCAGTGTTCACTTCACTTGACAAACGCAATAGCAGCCAGCTAAAGTTAATGAGATCGAGCTGATAAAACGGTATTTCGTGGCATTTAACTGTTAGAATTAGGACATTGCCTTGCGATTGGACATCGCTTGGGCGCATCGAAAGGCCATTGGGCAAATACGCAGCTGTAGAAACTTACAAGGCATGCTGGGGGTTGTGGTTCTTGTCCCCTGTGGGCCATCACTTGGGTCTCGGGGACCGAAACAGGACTACATTTCCCAGACTCCAAAGCTCCATATTATGTCTGTGCAAACATGCTGACTTGCTGGCCACGGGGATTTAGTATTGTTTGAAGAATTGTAATAGCTGAGCTTAACAGGACCAAAACAGCACTGGCCTTGTTTGTAGGCTGCAACTACTGATAATTATGATGGAAAACAAACTAGCTGTGTACTGTAGGCTACTGTTTACACACGTTTGTAATATGATTATGAATCAATGAGCTGCAGTGAACCATTTGATTGGCCAATGGATATGTATCTTACTATGTATTACTTGGCTATTGTTCACAATTGCATCTAATAAAAAAAAATGCAAAATAATAATAATCTGTTGCAAGTGTGAAGGAAACCTCTTAAAATAAGATCTATAGGAATAATCACATGTATAGCTGACATACTTCCCCTAAACTACTGTTAAAGCAAACATCAGAAGAAACGACACCAACACATGTCTTTAAAACATTTTACGTTTCTTTTATGAAGTCATAAAAAAAGACAAGCGCAGAACAATTATAGGCCTACACAGTAGTTATCGAGATTCAAAAACACGTTCAGAAGCATTGCACACGCTGGTATAGCACTTCCACCCCAAAGCCATGGCCTTTATGGAAGCCTCCATCCATTGTCAGGTGCATGGTGATCAGGGCGCTGCGTACCCAAACGGTCTGTTGTATCCAGGGACGTGCAGAGAGTGTAAAGGGCCAACACACGTCTGTGAAGCGGTTGCGCCATGAGCGACGCGGCACAGGCGTTGCCGCGGAATAAAATAGAACAGTGGCGTATACTATCGGAGCGTCAGGCGAGGCGTGAACGCGCGCCAGCGCGCGTCGTCGGACGCCGCCGGTGTGGGATATAGGTTCATTGAAAATAACGGAGGCGGCTGTTTTGACGCGCGGCGTTCGCAGGAGGTTTGTGTTGGCCTGTAGAGAGGCAGAGGCTGAAATCCCGTATAGAGGTCACTTTTGGACAAAAATAGCAAGCTCACAACGCGTCGCGCTGCAACGCGTTGAGAGCTTGTAGATCAGCTATCAGGGGGGGGGGGGAACCCAGCACTCTTCAGCTACTGGAGATGTGGCGTTATTTGACATCGATTTCTAAACAACGCAAAATACTGTGTTCAGGTTCAGGAGACTTCGGGGAAAAAAGTTTGTTCTTATACGCCTCCGTTCGTCGTATCGTTCATAATGTCTCCACAATCATCACATAATAATCAGCTTGCTGTCAACTTGCTCCACTCAATGACCATGCTCCTGATCTCCCGCTGGTTCTCTTCCTGTTGACGAGCGTGCTGCGTCCACCTCAGGAAGAAACCTGGCAGCACGATGAGAAACAACAACATACCTCGTCAGTTGGCACGCCATGATGGAGCAATGGAATAAGCTTAGCACCTGTTCATAAATTGCACATACTGCAGAGATTAAAATAGGGTGCATTTTGCATCCCAAAAACGCAGTTCATAGTTAAGGGACGCAATAAAACAGCGACCGTTGCATGATCCAAGGGATGCACTACTGTACTAGTACTACTGTACCGATTTTTTAATTCATTTTGCTAGCTTTAGTTATAATAATAATTTCTTCTTCTGTTTTCTACATGAATATAATCACATTATAACTATATAAAATGAAATGGGAGTTAAATGCTGCAATTTGTCAAAAATGGCAAAATATGACTCCTATAACGTTGTTGAAGTGGGACTCATAAAATGTCCCTGAGACTCATCTAAAGACCATCCCTGCATCCCAGGGACTCATTGCATTGAAAACCTGTTTACATCACTGCATACTGTATATGCACATACATATTGTGTGACACTCCCTCCTCATCCCAACATGGCCAGATTCCTCCTCGGTATTGGTATAACCAACAAAGAATCTTTGGGTGCTTGCTTGGCATCATGACTCACCTTCCCAGAGCTGCAGAGACTGGGGGTGGACCGAAGGCCAGATGGCCAGCTCCATGCGTTCATACAGGGGGTTGAAGTAATGTTCTCTTTCCCCGGGCCTCAGCAGGGCCTGGAACAGACAATGCGTTTTCCCCTTTACCCCTGCAATACACCTAGGCATGAGGGAGAGAGAGAGAGAGAGGGGGGGAGAGAGAGAGAGAGAGAGAGAGAGAGAGAGAGAGGGACAGATAATCCAACGAGGACGGAAGAGGGAGAAGGAAATCGAGAAGAAAGATCTGCAGTGTGAGAAAATAACAGAGGGAGATGGAGTTTGTACAGAAATGTATGACTGATGTATGTGTGAATGAATTAAGTGGCTTTGATATGGCAAAGTCTCCTTCCTTACTGGTCTCCCTGCATGCTCGCTCAAATGCCTTTCCGATGACCCAGAATGCCTGGACTGACTAATTAGTTCAACCTTTCCAAATGTTCACTTGCTGCCAATGCTGCATTTCAACTCGGATGGCGCGTTCATTTTGTGCCTGCATGCTGTCATGGCGCCTTCCTTGTTTTGAAGTCCGGTACTTAGTTTACCGGTAATCAATAAAAAACTATTTTAACCAATCTGTATCATGGTAAAGTTTGTCAGTATAGTACATCTGCAGTGGTTGGAGAGGTGGTCTTCCACTGAGAGATGTATAGACCCTGATGGCATTGGCAGGTAGGATACTGAATGGTTTGACAATGTCAACAAAATGAAAAAATCACACCTGTGTGAACCAAGTGGTGCAATTCCCCCCCCCCCCCCCCTCTCTCTCTCTCTCTCTCTCTCTCTCTCTCTCTCTCTCTCATTAGAGACACAGCACTACCCCTCTCTCTGTTTCTGGCGCCCCCTTCTGGTATAAATAAGTAACTACTCAGGCTCACGGACACAGGTACACAGGTACACACACAGGTATGTACACGGACAAAGCTGGATGTAGAAGTGGTTGCACCACTTAATAAAAATAAAGAATTACAGGAGCACTACTGGTAATCTCTCAAACCACCGTCCAGGCACTCAAGGTGGATTTATAAGTAAAAGGCCTTTACCCGGTTTTTAAATATGGGCTATGTGTGTCGGCTTGCGTCTTCTTCAGGGTGTGATGGGTTATGGTTAGTTGCAAACTGCATATTGGACACTAGACGTGTCACCAAGTTTATTGTAAGTAAGTAAGGAAGTAGCCTTGCCGAGCCATGAGGCCCATATAGGGGCAGGAGCCTATCTCCTGTTTCTGTAGCGTGAGGCAGCTTGATGTACAAGTACACCCCCTGGACATGACGCTAGTAGCCGGGGATTGAACCCCGACCTCCCAGTCTCAGGGCGGACACTCTAACAACCAGTAACCACAAGGCCACTGAGCTGGTGGTGATTTTATTGTAGTTTGAAATATAATTGTAATTACCTCTCTCCACCAGGAGAGGGAGACAATGTACGAGACTTTTAGATTGTTGCTTTCAACATTTTAGATTGTTGCACACACCCCTTCCCGCACACTTAGATCAGCAAACACAGGACGTCTGTCCCTCCCTTCCATGGCCAACGCTCCAAGATTCCCCTCAGGCTCCCAAGCTGTGGAATGACACCCCCCCCCCCTCGGTCAAGGCTGCCGACTCATTTCCAAGTTTGCGCCACCTATTCAGACACTGAACCCCAAATTGCTCCTGATGTGCAGGTTGGTGCCTTGCATGGTTTCCGCTGCCATCGGTGCGGTGTGAATGTGTGTGTGTGAATGGGTGAATTCATGCACAATCTATGTAAAGCGCTATATAAATGCACCATTTACCACAGAGAGAATGAGGTCAGTCCGTTGCTCTCCCCAGGTTAGCAGAGGGATTGCAAGTGCCCAGGATTACATTATATAATTGACACTGGGTGAAAAACAAATGGGTTGCAAAATTGTGGGACAAAAATGTAGTAGTAAAAAAAAAAAAGCCCAAATTGATTAAATCAATTAATTACCAGCTGCAAGCCTGCATTAGTATTATCTGTGGGTCTGCTGCTGACGTTATGCCACTTTTTAGCTGCGCTCCGCTGTTATGCTCAAATCAGTGACCCTAAATAATTCCGAGGCAACATGGCTGGAGACGAGGCAGCCAATCAGAACTGCTCGACTAGCCAATGCTGTGCAGACGATGGGACGTTATGGGTTGTTGCCAGTGGTGGCGTGGCGACTGTCGTGACAGAAATAAGCTAAAGCAGCCTCCAAAAAACCAAACCAGGCAAGCAACTTGTGAATGAATCCACGTTATTAGGCTGGAAATATGCAGGCTTTGGCAACCAGTGTCACACGACTGACCTCTCCTGGTCACTGCTGCAGAGGAACGTGCCGTAGTCGGAGGCGTAGGCCTCGGTGGCCAGGCGGAGCGGCAGAGCCGCGGAGAAGCCCAGCGCCAGGGGGAACTGCCTCCACAGCTGCCACACGCAGTCCATCAGCAGCAGGAACACCGGCGCCTCCTGCTGGAGGCGCGCATGGGCGTGGGCCGAGTGGGCACACCTCTGCTGGAAGGGGTGGCCCGCCTTAATAAGGGGGGAGGGTGGGGGTGGGGGAGAGAGAGAGAGAGAGCACAGTTTTACGTGTGTGTGTGTGAATGTCAACCTGACATTCCTATACATTCAGGGGTCGCCAATGTGTCCGCACACGGACAAATATGTCCGTGGCAAAGACTTGGTTTCGTCCGTGGCAACATTTTGTATTTTCAGTTTTTACACACGCCATTATAATGTTCTTATTTGGAGCATAAGTAGACCCAATACTTACTGAATGTCAAAGTCTCCAGGTTTTCTTCAGAATATATGTGTGACACTGATTTACTACGACATAGTACTAGTGGTTCTCAAATGTTTTATTTCAAATGACTCTGAGAGTCTGCACTCTCAGAGTTACAGACCTGTTACGGTCATTACTTGCGCAAGCAGAGCGCGCAAGTAATAGTTTCGCCCGGCTCGTATGCACCGGCCCAGCCAACCCGCCACTTTTGATGCGTATGCACCGTCCCAGCAAATTGTGCCTGATTTGCTGGGACCAGATTACATGGTGTATATGTATATGTATAACTAGCTCTCAATGATGACGTAAGAAATATGTGGATTAAAGGACCCAATGCCAGAGTGTAATTGGTTTTCAATGGTGACGTAATGACGATATGTTTTAGTGTTGGGAGGATTAAAGGTAATGCTCCTGTGTATACATGTATGTATTCTGGCACCACTGCCGTATCAGGCACAATTTAAAAATTACATATCAACTTAAAAATTACATATACATATACATAGTATATGTAATTGGTTGACAGTTTGTAGCGGTCGAAAGTACTTGCGCGCTCTGCTTGCGCACTAGTTGGCCATTTATGGCCTACTAGTGTGCAACAAGCAAGTATGCACTCGACAGAGTGCAGTTCTAGTTCTTTATGTGTTTCTGGTCATATTATTGTCCACTCATTTAGTATGTCTGCGGCAAAAATGGCATTTCTTTAAACCCATTCTGACCTGAGATCAGATTCTAAAAATGTCTTCTACATCCTGACAGTTTTCTGAAAAAAAAACTATGTTTCTATGTCAGTGGCTCTTCATTTTACAAGAAATAGCACCAAAAGGGGTTCCCGCCCAGAATGGGTTTTTAAATAGAAGCAGAAATAATTTAAAAAAACATATAAAAGGTTTACAAGATTATTGTTCTATTTAGGGAAGAAGTGGAAGATCCACAAGCTTGTAGATTTTATATTTAATAAAAAATTGAAATAAGCTGAAGCTGGGTTTAATACACGACGTCAGCACACTCGTCTACTTCGGAGAGGAAAATAAAACAAGCCTCGTGTTGCTCCGTGAAGTGAAAGGCTTCAGTAACGTCGTGGGGCTTGCTGCTACACCAGCAGTCCATTTTGAGTTGGTATTTAAATTTTGCGTGTCTTAAGAACCAGGTCTTATTCCCTAACTTGAGTAAACTAAAGACCTGGAGGCGTGGTCAATGCTCTTTGGCCACTCAGAATAGCCAAATGGCATTGATCACGCCTCCAGGTCTTTAGTTTACTCAAGTTAGGGAATAAGACCTGGTACTTAAGACACGCAAAATACAGCCCTTAGTTAGTGTGGTGTTACTGTTGACACACATCAGGCAGCACCATGAGTTCTGGATGTAAAGCAACACACAGAGTCGAAACTAAACACCTTGTTGTTGATACAAACAAATTGTTTCTGACTGCCTAAATATTACTATATTACGTACTCTGCATAAAAGCGACTACACACGCACACATGTACAC
Organism: Protomyctophum bolini; assembly: GCF_963924005.1. Lineage (NCBI taxonomy): Eukaryota > Metazoa > Chordata > Actinopteri > Myctophiformes > Myctophidae > Protomyctophum > Protomyctophum bolini. The sequence goes on from NC_137876.1 coordinate 17,822,893, forward strand.
ACACGCACGCACGCACGCACCTGTACCCACTCCCTCTCCAGCAGAGCCAGGAAGCCCTCCAGTGTCCGGCAGTGGGGGTCCATGATGAGCTGAGCCAGAGTGCTGACGAGGAGACTGGAGTCTGTCCCTTCAGAACCATGGACCAGCACCGAGTGACCGTCCCTGTACACACACACACACACGCACACACGCACACACACGCACACACACGCACGCACCACAACATATTCAGAAACAGTGTGCTCTGATTTCCCCCCAAAAAAGGTTACCTGCCGGCGTTTAGTAGTACCGTACTCTGTGAACTTATACAAAATATCTTTTCACTCGTCGTCGTCGTCACAACAATCCTCCTGGGTGCGCGACAACATACTTGGCTCTGGAGAAGACAAGACCGAACACTAGTATCGGCACATGATTGGGGTGTCTCTGCCACTGGTCTCAGTGTGAGTGTGGGAAACCACAGACTGTGTTGAACGCATCATCGATGAAGAATGCCCAATCTTCAAATCACTACATGTGTAACAACCCTAAGGTATATATACTGTATACAGGGGGATTGTTCCTTTAACTGCGTTGGCGGGCTGAGCGCTCTCACGAGGTGTATTATGGGATATCTTGGGTTTACTTTCAGTTCTGGTGTAGAGGGAAGCGGTTCTGGTGTTGAGGGAAGCGGTCGCGCTTTTCAGAGGAAGAGAGATATTGTTTTGTTAACTTGCTACTAAGAGTTGATACAGAATTCACCCTCTGTCAGCCTCCTGATTGGTCCCTGACTGACCAACCAGCAGGCTCTTTCTGCCTTGTTCCACCTTGTTTATGTTGAATTTGCTAAAACATAATTTCTGGGTGAAAACTAAAAAACAATCATGATATGCCCAGTCACCATGCTGCAGATGTGATGTTCCTTTTTTACTGACACCAGGTTTAAAATAAGACTTGAATACACAGAATATCAATACGAAGCAACTGGAAAACACCTTATTTCCATGGTAGTGGCTGGAGAGAGAGGGCTTTTGTCCAACCACGAAACAGCAACCAAAGGGTGCGAAGAGGGGCACAACCAGGGACTTGACAAAGGGTGAATTAGAACCCTGGCTGATCACATTTGTTCTTTTCAATTATCTTTTGGTTTAGTTAAATCACCAGTTCTGCTTTACAGCATAGAAAGAAAGCATAAGGATTATCCCCGGAGAGGAGAGACACGGTGGTTATGGAGTCAGCGGCCTATTTGAACCGGATGACGATATATACCACTTCCTTGCGGATGTCAAGGACTGTCTAAAGAGGACGAGACACGAAGACAACATGGCGTCGTACGGGCGACACCATGTTGCTCCATGGAAGGAAAGAAACATGCGCAATGGCCTATATATGCAGCCAACACTTCCGCGTTCAGCTTCCTTTGGTCTCAACTGCGCATGTTTCTTTCCTTCCATGGAGCACCATGTGAGCAACATGGCGGCGCCCTTGCGCGTGCGTCTTCGCGTCTCGTCCTCTTTTTAGACAGTCCTTGGCGGATGTCCAAATTGCCCGTAGCACCTACACGAACAAGCGAACACCCGTCAAACGCGGGTATATCCATTGCAGGACTGTGCGTGACTGTATAGGACTGTTTGTCGGACGTCGGACCAAACACATGCACCCGTGTATAGTATACCCGTGGCGTTTGCCTACCTCTCGACGCACTCGGCCAGCAGACCGGCCGTGGACAGGGCAGTCTGAACGTGGGACAGCCACTTGGCGTTCTCCAGCTTGCTGAGCCATCGGTCCATGTTGTGAGACTGGTCTGAACACGCCTCCACCAGCTTGATCAGACTCTCCTGAAGGGCTTTGCCCCTGCATGCGCGGACGCACGCACGGTCACACGCACACGCACACGCACACGCACACACACACACACACGCACACGCACACGCACACGCACACGCACACGCACACGCACACGCACACACACACACGCACACAGATTTAGAATTTAGATTTAGATGACATTGCTATAGTCTGGTTGGCCTATAACAGGGTTCCCCAATTAGCGCGCCCCGCGGGACATCTTTTTTTTTTGGGGGGGGGGGGGGGGGGGGTGTCCCAGATATAAATGGCATTAAATTGGGGTCAGTAGCCTCTGCATGTCAAACTGGGGGTTTAGTTTAGTTTAGTTTATTTCGCACAATAAAAACAGTACAAAAAGGTAACATCAATAAAAGAGAAGTGTGTGCAGGTGAGAAAAGAAACCCAGGGAGGGCTTATATGTGGTTCTCACCAAGGTTAATATACAATTTAACAAATAGTAATATACAAATAGTAAGACAAAGTAATCAAGCATAGGTATGGAAAATAACAGAAACAAAAACAACAAGAACTAGAACTGCACTCTGCCGAGTGCATACTTGCTTGTTGCACACTAGTAGGCCATAAATGGCCTACTAGTGCGCAAGCAGAGCGCGCAAGTACTTTCGACCGCTGGAAACTATCACATCTCAGTATCTCTGTGAAGGAACGTTTGAAATGTATAATCATTACGTGTAACTATTTGCTACCAAACTACTTTTTTACAGAAAAATGAATCATTGATATGTGATGAAAAAAAAGGTATATAAACTGGTATATAAACTAAAATATATTATACAGTATAATTATTTTATTACTTATTGTAAATTGTCAATTGTTTTAAATGTATTTCATTTTGTACTATAGTGATATTAATACTAAATCATGATCAGAGTAATATGTGTCTCTAACTTCAATTTCTGTAATAATACTTTCAAATTTGTTGAAATATACATGATCTAAAATACTTCCGAAATCTGTAGTTGGATTTGTATCTCAGTGATGACGTAAGAGAAATGGTCATCTGTGTAATCTGGTCCCACCAGATACCACATTACGTCATCGTTGAGAGCTGGGACCAGAGTACACGGTGTGTATATGACGTAATGTTGTAACTTGTAACTAGTCCCAGCAAACCAGGCACAGACTTACGGTTGAAGAAAACTTGGCTTCACTTCGAAGAGACCAAGCGAAATGATTACTTGCGCGCTCTGCTTGCGCAAGTAAATACATTATTTACACTTGTGAAGTGTGTGTGTGCTAGTGTGTGCGTGCGCGTGCGTGCGTGCGTATGCGCTACATTACGTTAGAATAAATTGGAGAGGGTAACTTCAAGAGGCTGGCCCTCAATCTATGTTTAAAGTTACAGAGTGAAGATGCGGAGTTGGCAATAAGTATGTGTGAATTCCAGAGTAAAGAACCTCTGACTTTTATGGAGAACTTTCAAATGGGGTCTTGCCCTGAACATTGATTTCAGGGCAAGACCTCGACCTAGTCAAAATATGGCCCTTGAGGAAAATGAATTGGGGAACCCTGACCTATACTAATAACGTAACATCACATGTTCCAATGGTTCAGTTTAAAGGACCCCCCATAACAGAGGCACTACTGACATGATTTTCACTATTACACACACACACACACACACACACACACACACACACACACACACACACACACACACACACACACACACACACACACACACACACACACACCTCTCCATCTGTCTGTGTAGTCTCTTCCAGCGGTCGTAGTTGGCCTTGGACTCGAACCCTCCGCCCGTCACTCTGGCCTGCTGGGACTGCTGGCGGGAGCGGGTGTCGATGATGTAACCTCTGTCCGAGCCGTCAATCACAGCCTGGAGGAGGAGCTCGTCCTCCCTGCACCGCTTCCGATTGGCTCCTGTCAGCGGCTGACTGCTGCGCATGACCACCTGATAAGGACGAGGACAAATTAGCGCATCTGTGTCGCGCTTCATCACGTTTCACCACTTTTAACCATTATTTAAAACTTTAGCTGTTGAAAAATAGCAGATAAGCTCATCTAGGTCTGCTATTTTTTTAAAGTTCTTGAAAATGTGGCGCAAATCTTATATAGTCTTTCACAGTGGACGTTTTGTAACTCAAATATTTGCTTCTGGGAGGTCCCTGGAACAACATATTTTCAGATGGGGGTATCCGCAGCCAAATACAGATAATATTTGGGTTCCTTGACATGAAATAAGTTGAGAACCACTGACAAAACTTTCAGGAATTAGAAACAGAAATTGGCCTAACGTCTAAATGGGTTAATGCCCTGATGCTCTGATGAAGGCTCATAGCCGAAACTCGTAAGTGTTCCTTTTTGGTCTATGCCAATAAAGAAATGTGAGTACTTTGTCCGCCATTTATTAACATTTTTGGATTTTCACATTGTAAGCCCAGAATAGTGACGGCAGGATGAACAGTAGTTAAAGGTATAGGCAAGGCAAGGGTAAGTGATATGTTTAGGTTAAAACGTTAAAGCACTATTGTGCGATAGTAATCATTGCTACGGAGTGTTTGTTCAATAACAGGGTTCTTTCTCTCTGTCTCCCCAGCTCTTTAATAAACTGAAAATACATTTGCAGGTGTGTAGGTGACAAACTTTCAGTCCAGTCAGGAGAGAGTGGCCATTTATCAGCATCATTTGTATAGTGTTCCAGTTCCAATTGTGTCTTCATGGCCATTTCTTTCTGTCATCACTTCCGATATCACTTTCTTCATGAATATTGAACCAATCAAGAGTAGTTATAACAGCTAAATAATAACTACATTGGTACAGTCTGTCTCCACCCTGGCCACTCCCATATCTCATTCCACCAACAGACTGAAGTCCCATTTACACACCTGTCTTCAACTCTCTCATCAGCCCACCTGTGAACACTTCTACAAACACCCGGCTACTATAAAACTGGACTGGACGCAAAGTAAACACTCATTTAAGCAATATTACACGAGAGGGTGTGGGTTAACGTGATTATTGCCACGACAGTGATGCGGTCAGGAACGAGACGAAGTCGAGTTCCGCAAGCGTCACTGAAGTGGCAATAATCACGTTAAACCACACCCTCAAGTGTAATATTGCAATTCTACCACAGTTACCCTTAAAACTAATAGAATCGCTGAAAAAAAATATATTTTTAATGACAGATGTAGTCACTACGACCACAAATGTCCCAGGGAACTAGCTAGCCTATAGCCACCGAGTTTGCTAGCGCTCTGGGAGAACAGAGCAGCTGAATTCTTTGTTTTGATTAGGTGGTGAACGGTGCTGGTTTAACCCACGGCTAGAAGGCTGTTTGAACCAATCAGATTGCTTCCTCGAAACGACCTGTGGCAGAATGTCAGTTCATAACCTGGTTGGCATAGAAAGATGTCCTGCTTTGGAGGTTTTACTTGTTCCCGTTTGGACTGTTATGTTATTCTCGATTGCCTGATTCCGACCTGCATCTTCAGTGTAAGATCTGCCCAATTCTTTATTTAATACTTTAAAGTCTACTCTTGTTGTTGTGACTTTGCACTTGGGTTCAACTCGCTCTTTCTGCATCCATGGATCCATTTGGAACGCAGGTTCGTTCATTGTTCCATTCCTTAAAGAGTAGCTGTGCTATTATATAATGAAGTAAACCTCACCATGCCATTCGTCCTGTGGTAGTAGCAGAGCACAGGGAAGCGTCCTCCGTGTCTGAACTTGGCCAGCTTCACCAGAGCGTCGTCGTCGATGGTTCTAGGGACGATGACGGCAGGAGGATAGGAGGGACACACCGAGTAGTCCCTGTTGACGTCGCTCAGTCTCCAGCGGTCATGCTGCATGACACACCACAGACGACATGAGAATGATCGACTTGTTAATCAGTGTTGTTTTCGTCGACAAAAAAACGATGTCCGTCGACTACCTTTTTTCACTGACAAAAACGACATAGACGCTCAATAGAAACTAAGCCATGATGACTACAACCACGACTAAATATATACTGTCGATTTTGTCAACAAATGAAAACTAGACTAACATGTCAGGAAGGGACTAGTGGAGAGGAGATCCAGGATGAGTCATTTTACACTTGGTTGCATGATGAAAATAGCAGATCTATTCGTGTCTATATTGTCTACTTAGTAGACAATATAGACACGAAAATATCTGCTATTTTCATCATGTTGTTAATGTGTTATAATGGCTTACAAAAAACAGTCTAGTAGACTCTACTAGACTGTTTTTTGTAAGCCATTATAACACATTATACAGTATAATGGCATACAGATAGAACTGCGTGGGTAATCCATTGCTACAGGGGCAGATAAAAATGCTTACGAAATATAATCATTTTTGAAACCTTGAATGTTGCACAAGGTCACTTAGTTCATTAAAAATAATGTTTTATCTGGAACCAGACAGTCCTACTCCTTTTCAAACTGAGAACAAGATCTCTTTCATTCTTCAGGATCTCTTCATACACAGAAAAAACGGTGTATTAGGCCCATAGTCTCTTTTTGCAATAGATAACAGTGGAAACAGTGAAAACAAGTGAAACCAACCTATGACCACAACAGCCATTGATAGAATACACACAGCCTCTCTTCTAGCTGTGAAATAACAGTAAAATGTAGCTCTTCCTCATTTTGTCGGGGACCCCCCTCTATCTATCTATCTATCTATCTATCTATCTATCTATCTATCTATCTATCTATCTATCTATCTATCTATCATTATTGTCCTGCTCTTAAAGGACCTATAACATAAAATTCAACTTTTTCAATTTCTTTTGTGTTTTTGGGGCTCCCATGTGTGTTTTCTATCCCCACAAATAACCCATTTTGAACAATCAGGCTTTCATATCATATACAGTACAGTAGTTGCTTTAATGGAAACTGCTCTCAGGAACAGCTCGACTGATTTTGGCCTCATCGTGATGTCATCAATGTCACCCTACTTTGTATAATTCATCCCTCTCTTCAGTCTTCAGTTCCAAATTTGCTTTTCCACTTTGTTTACAATGTCCACCATTGTTGATTTTCCAAGCTGGCATGGAATGGAAAAGCCTGGTTTTATCTAGCATCAGTATTATAATGACTCAAATATTAAATAATCAATAATATATTGATAAATAATAAGTTACGTTTTTTTTAAGTTACGTTTTATTTAAGTTATTTTTTTAGTGTGTGCATGTGTGTGTTTTTTTTTAGATTTTTTTTGTAAGTGTCTGGAGGTCAATGATTAAAGTGTGATTACCTTTGAGGGGATTAAGTCCACCCATCAAGCCCATTAGTGTCAAAGGGGTTGGGTTAGGGTTAGGTTTAGGCTGTCAATCACAGCGACTGGCCAATCACAGCGCGTCGACTGCACAAGCCGTGTAGGCTTTGGTATATGTCGCCACTTCCACCGCATACCATGGCAGCGATTACAGAGGATGTTTTCTGGGGAGGTTTTGAACACTTCCATTATATAATGTGCGCGATGCAGCAGCCATTGTGAGGAATAACTGAAAGCACATGAGGGGGTGAGAGCTCTCTGTGACACAGAGGATGTGCTGTTTCTTGACCCCCTGCATTCTGACTGACCGGTGCCTTCCTCTCATGTGACCGTCTGTTAGTTAGGGGCATTGTCATGCACCATTGTCCCCCGTTTGGGAGGAAAGACAGAGTGCCACTGAGGTTCGCCTCTGTGCGTGTGCGTGTGCGTGTGTGCGCGTGTGCGTGTGCGTGTGTGTGTGTGTGTGTGTGTGTGTGTGTGTGAGTGCGTAAGTGCGTAAGTGCGTGCGTGCGCCAGTGTTGATTTTGACAGCAATTTTGATTTAGTCTTTTGAGTAAAATTCCTTTGTTTTATTCATATTTTAGTCATCTGAAATGTTTTAGTTTGAGTCTAATTTTAGTTGACTAAATACCATGAGATTTTTGTCGACTAAAATGTATTTTGGCCTTTTATGGCGTGAAAATAGCCCATCTACAAGCTCACAGGTGCTGAGCCTCATGCTTCAGAGCACAACCAAACATACATTACTTGTCTTTTAGTTCTACTGGATCTCTTCTCCACTTAGTCCCCTCCCTAACATTGCGATCTGTTTTTTTATTGACGAAATTGGCAGTATATGTATGTCGTATTCATATTATTCACAGCTTGGTTTTTATTTAGTTTTCGTCAGTGAAAAAAGGTGTCCGACAGACATTCTTTGTCATAGTTTTACATGACGAAATCAACACTGGCGTGTGCGTGAGCGTGCGTGTAAGCTCCTTTACCAGCTCTTTCATTTCAGCGTAGTGCTTCTCAGGCGTGGAGAGACCCCACTGGTCCTGGAGGCTGAGGTCTTTAGGTCTGAAGAAGAACGGATACATCTCCGACACACATTCTAGAGAGGACAGGGCCTGCATGGAGATGGAGAGAGAGAGAGAGAGAGAGAGAGACACACACACAGAAAAACATGACTAAAAACATGACGACAACAAGCTGAGCTGCTGTGATAGGAGAAGGATATCAAATGGAATTGTATTGTCTCACTTTGGCAATGTAAACGTATGTTTTCTCATGCCAATAAAGCCCATTTTGAAGAATTGAGAGAGATATTCAGACCCAAGTGCAGATATACATTTGAATACATTTTAAGAAAGTAGTATGGCTGTTAATTAAAACAGTCTTTTTTAGGCCCAAACCACCACCAATACAACTAGTCGTAACTCCGTGCAACTCCTACAGACACCAATGCAACTCCTTGCAACTGCCACACAGTGCCATAATGGGGATAATGGTTCCACGCTACTAAATGCAACTATACTCTCAACCGTTTTGGTTTGCGAGGAGTTGCATGGCGAATCACTGGTGTTTGGTTTGAGATAGTCTAATATAGTATGATAATATAATACATATACTGAATGACATGTTTCGATGTGCCTCGTGTAAATGTGCGAGATGAACCCACAGCATGGCTCACCTCAATGGAGTGAGCGATGTTGAGACACTGCTCCATGCCCGGAACGTCCAGCTGGATCACACCGAGGTCCTTACACTTCAGAGTAATGGTCCCAGAGGACCCCGACGTCCTGTATATGGCACACACGCACGCGCACACACACACACACGCACACACACACACACACACACACCATCACAAATCGTATTAAAGCTGTGAGGAACAATGCTCCCCTTCCGCTGCCCCTCCCAGTCTCATATCACACGCCATGTTTAGTTGTAGCAGGAAAAACAAGCAGCCGAGTCAACTGGCCTGTACACAGTAGTACATGGTATACAGTATGCGTGGGAGCGAGGTACTGTATGTGTTTTTCTAGTACTATAGTATAATGTGTTGGAGCCGGTGACTTCTTGTTAATTTACAAGAAAGTCACGGTTAGAGAACGCAGAAGAATAGCTATTTTGATCAGCGTTTGCCCGTTTTCTCCCCTGATGGTATATACCATGACATCAATAGGCTACAGCATGGAATTGTGGTCAAAATCCGATTTCAACAACGGCAGAACATTCAATGTTGTGGGTCTGAGAGGCTATATGTCATCAAAATGGTGGTCCGTGCATGGCTCAAACGGCGAATAAATAATGGGGCCTTGATATGAAACGGGTTGAAAACCACTGCTTTGGGTCAACGCGGTGTAGCTGTATGTATAGATGTATGCAATGCATGAAGCAAAGATGTCTAGAGAGAGAGAGAGAGAGAGAGCGCAGGAAGTCTGCAATGCAGCAGCATTATGAAAAGACACAGATTGTACACTATACTTTAGGCAGCTCCAGTGCTGCGGGGACAAGACAAGAAGCAACACACCAGTTTCCTTTTAATCCAGACAGCAACTTCAATTATGCCCAACCTTTGACTCTGGCCTGCTTTAGAGAGGACATCGGAATAGCCCAAAAGGTTTTCCACGCTGGTTAGAGAGATTAGATTAGAGAGATGATTAGACAATTAATCACACACACCCAAAGAAGCACCACCACCACCACCGCAATCATGGAACAGTCCGTCAGCTTTCGTTTTGATTTAGCTGTCGATTAGTTTATTGTCGAATTAGTGGATTAGTCCAAAGGCTCCAGTCCTCTGTGTCAATGTATCGATCAGAGTGTAGACATGGACCGTAAAATTAAGGCAGCAATCCATTCCATAATGTCTTACCTGCGATTCGAACCCCAATTCCTACCACTCATCCACGATGCAATACCCACTTGACCAGGGGAGGTACATGTGAGCATCAATGCAGTATATGTACTTAGTAGTATGTAGATACACATCTATGTGTCTTACAACATTGTCTACATTTCTCAATGAGAGTATAGTAGGGGCCTCCAACCTCGAAGTGCTAGTAGTTATATAGTAATGTAGGCCTATTAAAAACTAGTAGTAGGCCAGGCTATGTTATAGGCCTACAAAGATACCATAGATATAGGCTATAAGCTATTGTACAAAATAACATTTTTATTAATTACAATAAGTTCAGGATTGAAGCTTTTATATATCATTTATTTTTTTAGATTTTTCAAAGGGACATTTAGAGTAGACAAGATCAGACTCAGCCCTACAGACAGTGTTTGTACAATTTATATGTTAACATTAATCATATACAGTAGGCATACATAATCAGACCGTATTTTTAAAATGTTGAAAATGGTAATATTTTGAAAATGTTTTTAAGTAGGCCTATACATGATTAGAATATGCTTAAACATGTGACAATTCTAAGGCTCTAATATTTCTACAACAACTGCTACAACTTGCTACAAAACCTGCAGTCATTTTGGGGCATAAACAAGAAGTTGGAGGTTAACATGATAATAACCATTATCATCATTTATAGTAATTAAAACAAATACAAAAAAGAAGAAAACCCGGATATCACCACCCCGATGATGATGATGATGATGGTGATGAGAAGGATGGATCGAAGCTCTTAACACTTGATCGTTTTTTACCAGCAAACTCTTACTAAATGAAAGCCTGGGTATCACTCACCTCTTCTCGATGGCATCGATGTTCCTGAGCAGCAGCAGGACCTGTCTCCGTCGGCAGCAGTCCGCCTCCCTGTCCTGGCATGGTGCGAGTCAGAAGGAACCAACAGCCATGTGCACGGTGTAAAAAGTAAGCCGCCTATACTCACATTTCTTATACTTTCCCAGAAAAGTCTGGAATTCAAAATGTACTTGAGTAAAATGACAGAAGTATAGCACTTGACAACATCATCGAAATGTATACTTACAGAGAACAGGAGATGGTGACCGGTGATGCACAGCGTGCCTCTGGCCGGCGGCTGGAAGGGCAGCCGCAGCACTACGTCCTCCACGTTGGCCGTCTTGATGTGCTCCGAAAACTCCATAATAATAATAATAATAACACTTTAACCTACAGCAAGTTAACACACCGTCTGGGTGCGTTTAGTTCTGCTGCTGAAATGTAAAACTGGTAGAGTGTGTGTGTGTGTGTGTGTGTGTGTGTGCGTCCGTGCGTGTGTGCGCGCGTGGCACGTGCGTAAAAGCTGCCTGTCATAGAACTGGAGAGGACTGAGTGAGGACGCACTGACTATAGTGACTGACTGACTGTTTTAAAACCGAAAATAAAAGATCTTGAGAAAGTTCCATGTAGGCTGTAGCCCTTCCCCTTCCACTCCACTCATACACTCCAGTCCAGTAAACCTGATGTTGCTGCTGCTACCGAGCTGGCTGCTGCTGCAATCTCCTGTTTGTTCAACTGATAAGATAAGGATCCTATAAATAGAACAACAGACGCTCGTTGCATTCTGGTTTTATACACCTTCAAAACGCTTAGCTGGTGGAAAGAAGTATTAAAGAATAAAGAGACATCTTCAGGCAACTAAAGCAGAAGACAACTAGACAAGGAAGTATTTCTGTTTCCTCAGAATAACGACAGGCTTCTAGCGACCTCCTGCTGTCACAATGAAGCAATGCTTTTTTGTTTTTTCTCCACAATCTCTCTCTCCTCCCCTCTCTCTCTCTCTCTTCTGTGCGCGCTCGTGCCAAATATGTCACCATACATACATGATACACACACAAACACAAGCACGCCACGGACACACACACACACACACACACACACACCGTCGCAGTTCATTCAATTCAAATGAGCTTTATTTATGAGAGCTTTATTTATGAGAAAACAGTCTCAAAATATAATAAAAACAGTTGAATGTCATATATAGCTCGATCCCCATAGGGCCTACAGGGTATAAAGCTTTTTGAAACAAATGGCACCAATACATTGACACGAAAACGCGTATTCAGGGCGGAGTCACCACCCCCCGGGTAAACTGTGATTTGCTCTCGTTCACTGCAATGCAATTTGCGGCATTTCCAAAACAATATTGCGCAGAGTAGCGATTATCAAACTTATTTGCAATGACATACGTTGAAAGATCTGTTGCCCGTGGACAAGGCACGCTACCTCCGCAAGTTAGATATTATCGGCATAGATGTTTGTCCGTATGTTATTAAGGATTGGAAAAAGTTGCATTGGCAGCCATAGAAAATTCTGCCAGGGTAAATGTCCCGGATGTGACGTTTTGGGGCGTTCCTGTCTTGTTTCGTGTCAATGTATCCTTTGCAGTCACTTTTGTACAGCAGCATTTTTTCCCCCTCAAAACTATTTAAATAGTAGGCTATACAAAAATAAAACTCAGATTAAAATATGTGCAGTAGGTCTATCGGTAATAATAAATAGGCTTACTCCATTCATTGTATTCCATTAATCCAACCTTTTATCGCAACACTTCACAAATCTTGCTACACACGTGTTTGCAGTTTGCACATAATTGGATTCACTTGTTGCAGCGGATTCATGGATGCCTATGGCCGCCTGCAGTATGTCATTAGACCACATGGTGGCAGCATTTCCTCAACATTGGGGGGTAGGCCGTGGAAACTGACTTTTAAGTTATAATAAATTGGCTACAGCCTAGGCAGCGTCATAACAGTTTCACCCTCGAGTTCGAACCCAAAGGTAATTCACAAAACAATTATGACTTGTATGAAAGTTAACCGTGAACAATATAGTATTTTAATTTTATTTCAGCCAAACCGTTTACAGAATTCAGCATACGATAGTGACTTTATTCATGGATAAGTGAATATGAGTGAACTCATAATTATCCTACATGAAACCTGAGCAGTTGCGGTGAGTCCTTTTACCTTTCTTGAGTATTTCCATTTTTATATAGACAAATGTGTAGGCTATCCATTCAGCCTCTCTCTATCAGAGCAATTAATTGCAAATATTGCACTTCTTATTCCACTACAAATATTTGACAGCTTTGCTGCATATAGAAAACACACATTAAATACGGTGTATTATTGCCATTTGCCACCAAGAAGCAGCACATTTAATTAAATGGCAACCCCCAATACCTCCAGAAGACACCGTCTGTTATAACATAACAGGGAGCATAAAGTAGGCTTGACTCCGCTGGAGAGATATGGGCGGTCACTCACTGCTCCTCATCTCCCTATAAATAAAGTTAAGGATCCGTTGTGTGCTGCACTAGACCTCCAGAAGGCGCACTGACTGAACGCACAGCAAGTCCAAGAAGACCGTTTGCGCGCAGCCTCACGTATACAGTAACTTCGTAAAAAATCGTAACGTAAACAAACGTCGACTTCGCGATGGATTTTAAAGAGTTCGGAGGAGACGACTGCACCAGCTCCGAGGGAGAGGCGGAGGACCAGGACCTGGACAGCGTCAAGGCGCTCACGGAGAAGCTGAAGCTGCAGACGCGCAGACCGTCCTACCTGGAGTGGCAAGAGCGAGTCCAGAGCACCCCGTGGAAGAACATTAAGACGGAGGAATCTGACTGTCCGGAGGAGCAGCAGGAGGGGGGAGACGGCGCTGCGGAGTCCTCCTCCTCCTCCTGCGGACAGAAAGATGCTGCTGCTGTCAACGTGCCAGTGATTTTAAGAGACGAGAACCAAGAATTGGTCGTACGCAACATCTGTGGCTTTGACACGATCGATGACGCCCTGGACTTTCTTAGAAAAGAACTGGTGAGTGCAGTTGACTGACTGGGCCTATGGGTATACGGTTTAACTTTAAAGGACCACTTCACCACTTTTCAACCTATCTTCATATAGCCTAATAGGTCCTCACTAGTAATGATCATGAAGACATGGTGCAATTATTTTTCTACTCGGTCTGTGTCTCATAGGAGGGCTGTGGGCAGTTCAGAAACGGTCCTCCAGTAGCCCTGATACATGGCTGCCATGATGATTATCATGACATATGACGTATGAATTCATGACGTATGAACACGAGAGTCAAGAACCAGGGCTATAGGTCCTCCAGTGACATCATCGATGGGGAATACAAGCTAATAGAAACTGCAGGCTTTCTAGTCCTGAAAAGTTGCAATGTGAAAATGGAAGCCATCGTTCTCACGATAATGAAAATCTTGTTTAAAAATAAAATCTGCCTAATGATGATGTCACTGCGGTGGACAGCAGTTGTAGAATTCTAGCCTACAAAATCTAGGTCCAACAACAGAGAAATCTTCTCTTTTCAAACGGGGGTATATCCCGGTCTGCACTGCAGCCTAATACTTTTTGATATACACGAGAGAACCATTTCCAACTCTTGAGAGTGTAAAGCTGGAACAAAATGATTGCATGATGTAAGGGTCCATTTTGTTCCATTTGCACACTGTCAGGCAGTCAGGGTTAAATTGCAGGAATTTACTGTGCGCTGCATGCTCCGCTGTTGCCTTCACTATAGAGTAGGCTACTATGTTTACTACACTGGTGCTCGAGAACCAAAAGAGAAATTCTGCCCAGGAATTCTTTTTGAAAATTCATTGAACTTCTTATTTTCTCATTTGTGGGGGATTATTATTATAGATATTTACTCGTCGTGAGTTGTGACCCATAATATAGAAAAGTGTCCGCGACCCACGAGTGGGTCCCGAACCCATTGTTTGGCCAACAGTGGTTTAACTATTATGTATCCTGAGATGCCTGCCTGGCCGCATATACATACGCTGGTGAGTGAGTCACTCAACCCTCATGCGCTCACTGCTACCAGCCTGTGCATGAATGCCATGGCTGACAAGAGTATGCATGACTTACCTCATTACTATGTCTGCATCCTAAAAACACACAATGACACTCATTGAAAGAGTACGGAGTGGACGTGTGTTCTTAATGCGGTCCTGAACCCACTGCGATAGATAGAAACGTCAGCCATTTCAACGTCGACAACAAAAAGTCAAAGACAAAAAGACGAGATAAGAAATAGCAGGCTATACCTCACTACACCGATATAGCACGCATGCATCAAAATGACACTTACACTACAGTGAACTCCGGAGAGTTCATTTGACTCTAACCGTTAAGTAGTGGTTCTCAAGGGTGAGCGATCATGTGGGGGCAGTGTAGGCTAGTTGCGATGAGTGGCTTTCACCTTTTTTCAGACCGTGATCTACAAAGCTTGTAGATCGGCCATTTTCTCCTCTTTCTATTATTATTAATTTATTTTTAATGATTTCTTTTGCAGCTTTCGCCTTTATTTTATATTTCTTATAGAGGGACAGAAAGTAGGCTGACAGGAAGTGGGGAGAGAGATGGAGGGGAGGGGTGGGGGGGGGGGGGGGGACATGCAGTGAAGGCTGTCGGGGACGGGAGTCGAACCCGCGGCACACTGCCAGACTCGGGCTATACCGGCTATAAGGTGCCTGGACCGCTGAGCCCCGGGGCCCAGGCAATATAGTAGTAAAAGGTCTTGAAAGGCATTAAATTGTCACTTCACTGGGTACATGCACTTGTCCGACAGCCCCGGCAACAACCACACTAAAGGTGACACAATTATTATTATGTTTATTATTATTATTATGTATCATTCATTCCCGTATTTCCGTCCCTCCAGAGGGAGATGCAGATGCAGGACAACCGGCTGGCGCGCCAGCTGATCCGCCTGCGCACCGAGATCTACCGCATCAAGGTGGAGCAGGTGTGCCACCGGCACAAGGAGATGCTGGACGACGCCACCTACGAGCTGGAGGAGTGCGGCGAGGAGTCCGACCTGCTCTGCGACATCCCCATGAAGGCCGCCTTCGCCCTGTCCACGCCCCTCAAGCACCTGGGCCTCACTAAGATGAACATCAACTCCAGGCGCTTCTCGCTGTGTTAAAGACTGGGCCGGCCGCCCCCGGGGGCAGCTTTCCCTTTTCGTGAGGTTTATGATCCGGCCCCCGGGGAGCGGATGATATCGCCACGTCATGTTGTAGTCATTGTTTTGTAGTCATCAAAACCCATTAAAAGCGTGACTCGCACTGCATCCAAGGCTTTTATAATGGGAAGGTATATAATTCTTCCGGTTTGAGGGAAAGGATGTTCTGGTTTAGACGGTTTCCGGGCCTGATGACTATACAAAACAATGACGACGACATGACGTGACGATATCATCCGCTCCCGACCGGATCACGCGGCAATTTAGTAACGCGGAACCACGCTTTCTTCTGAGGTGGAAAGCCTGGTGACGCAAGGTTAGTGTTACGCACCCTTGGCTCTGTCGACGCCCCTCAAGCTAAGCACCGTGGCCTCGCCAAGATGAAACATCAACTCCCAGGCGCTTCTCGCTGTGTTAATAGGGAGCAAGCGCGGCACCGCAAGAACCACGCAAGGCAGAGAGGATGGAGGTCACATCATGGAATAAAGCAAAAAATTTAAATCTCAAATCTCAAGAAAGACCATTCATGTTTCAGGAAGATGCTTCTCTAAACCATGTATTCTATTGCTAGTTTGATCACTTCCATCATGCCAGGCTTCATTCTGGAGTGGACGACGGAGGGAAGAGCGCTTGCCTTGCCAGACCCCCGACGTGAGACCTTGTTCAAGGACAGAAGGTCTGCCGTGTTTGTTGAGCCTTGTCTGGGTGGGCGAGCATGCATGCATGCCTGTGTGCGCACGCACACACGCACACACGCACACACGCACGCACACACACACACACACACACACACACACACACACACACACACACACACACACACACACACACACACACACACACACACACACACACACACACACACACACACCTCAGAGGGTCCTTTATACTGACCTGTACCAATATTGAACCATAACTGCTCAGGTATTGTCTGTTATTTCTACTCTTGAGTCAGGCTGTGATTTAGGGAAGGTGCGGGACGCTTACGGATATAGACAGGCCATTTATTTTAATGTAAAAATAAAAATGAAAACTTTATGTTTTGGATACCGTACACGTGATTTTAATATGCATGGTGCAACAGACCTAGATTCACCTTTCAACTTGATTATCCCCAAAATGACTGGCTATCACGGGTTTTGTAGCAATTTGTAGCATGTTGTAGAAAACCGGGCCTTAAATTTAATAAAACACTTTTTATGTCGAATATTTGGTCCCTCATTTGTAAAATAAATTTAAACATAATATATTCTTTTAATAATAATAATAATAATAATAATATTAATAATAAATATGTTCCCACTTCCCAGGGGCCCACTGCTCCAGTTACCAATTGCTAGCATCAATATGGGTTCAATACTAAAAAAAAACAAAAAACAACGAAGATATGTGCCCTGCAGGCATTGTAAAACACTGAAGAATAGAGATGTTGTACAGCATTTAAGACAATGCACCCCTCTTTCCCCTGCGAAGCGCCTAATGTTCCCCGCACAGAAATATGACTGTATATGCCAATAGATTGGCCGTGCCTGCGAGAGCATAACTTAACACGGTCCTGATAAAACTCCACGTCAGAAAGAGTGTATTCTGACCTCACTCGTTGAGGGGTCAGAACATTCTTTCCCTCCGCTGTGTGGTTGGTCCGGGCCTGGACCAGTGCCAAACGGGCGGGCCTCAGAGGAAGTGAGCGTTCTCACACCTCTCCTCCTTCGCTGACCAAAAATAACAGCCAACCCAGTAAAGGGTCATTATTTCACTGCAGTGACGGGCAGCGCACCGTGATTTCCATCACAATGTCCGCATGCCACATGAGCACATGCAGATTCCATGGAATATGGACTGGTGATAAACCCCTTTGTATTGTGTTGCATGTCAGGCATTAAATTGGTTTTAAAAACGTATTCTTTTCAGGTAGACTAATTTCACGGAATTTCACACCAGCAGCTACAGTGGTTTTCCTCTAAAGCATCTTTCCGCTAAATGGGTGACAACACAAACAACATAGTCTCCATCAGTAATGATACTTTCAAATGTCAAGTATTATACTTGAAAGTCATCATTTAACGTTTAAATGATGAGCACTTTCAAGTATAACAATGTCTCAAGTACTTGCGTAATTGCTGTATAGCCATATCTATGTTTTGTACTTAAAATTATGTACGCATATTAATATGTAATATCGTCTCTGTCGGGTGGAAACCTCATATGTCCAGAACTACTTTTCAGGATTCAAATAAAAAATGGCAAAAGTAGCAGATCTACTTTTGCTATTTTTGCTCAAAACCTTGATGATCAAGTAGGCCAGTAGGGCATTCATTTACTGGGGAAAAAACCCCCCAAACAAAATAAAGTTAGAATATGGAGATAAGAGTTTCCTGGCCCGACAACAACCCATGATATACTGTACAGTAGCAGCTTATCCACTGTTATAATAAAAAGAGCTGATTATTATATTAATAAGAAGGCATGGTGTGCCCCCGAGGTCCCCCCCCCCCCCCCCCCCCCCAAGCTAGCATCAAGCAGTGCAGTGTCTGCGATTGTTGCATTTTTACGAATGCCTGGAACTCTGCATGGGTATAGTGTAAAGTACAATACAAATAATATATAACCAAATGGTTCCATTTGGTTCTATTTGCACACTCTGTGAGTTACAATAACACTGAGGACCTTCTTTCTTTTTTGACGGTGTATAGATTGAGGGTCCCAGAGATAAAATGGGCCGGGGGTCTGTGTGGCCTAATGCAATGAAACTGAGTGGTCCTAATAGATAGATAATAAATAGTGCAATCCAATGGATGGGTGCATTTTACTGCAAGACTGCAAGTGAAGTGAATATAACAGCAAATGACACTGAACAATTTAAAAAGTTGTGCTTCTTTTTTTAAACCCGCCACGCTGTTGCACAAGCACCACAATGTCCTTATGGATTATGTTTATTCATTTTGTATTAACACGTGTCTGTCAAAAAATGTAGATGATTACATATTTGTACTCAAAATAAAGCTATTCTATTCATGTTATTGTCCACCTGCTTCAAATGTTCCATTATGTTATACCGTACTTTAGCTATTGAAAAACAGCAGCTCTACAAGCTCATAGCCTGGCACCAACTGCCCTCGCTATGAGCTTGTAGATCTGATATTTTTGAAAAACCTTGAAAATGTGGTGCAAATCTTTCAGAGCGAACGTGTTTTAACTCGAATCCCACTGATATAGAAGCATTGGTTTATCAGGAATAGTTTTTTAGAGTCTTCCTCACATAAAAAGGAGATAAACATAAAAGTGTCATCCTGCAGGGATTCACACCCTCATTAGCATGCACGCACACGTGCACACACACACACACACACACACACACACACACACACACACACACACACACACACACACACACACACACACACACACACTACAGAGCAACCAACTGGCTGAGCAAGAAACCAAATAGCCAGCGCAGAGTGCCGAAGTCCTGACGTCACTTCATCCCCTGCAGGGTCACAGAAGTTTTCCTCTGTGGAGAATAACATCGGGTCAACTTAGAATCGTCTCATATATAAGCATTGTGGTCCAAAAATAAACAAACCGTCTCTGCGATATTGTTGGGGTGGGGCGTGGTGGGGGATATGCTCTGTATTGTTTATGACAGTCAGTTACTCATATTTCATATACACAGTCTGTTTCTGGCGAAAATGTAACTATAACTCAGCGGCGGTATAACGTCAGTGGATTCATTATATTAATTCATTGTTTAAAGAAGTGTAAATTACATCAGACTTCTAGTGCTCTAGTGTAGTCATTATCACAAGCGCACGCACGCACGCACGCATGCACGCACACACACACACACACACACACACACACACACACACACACACACACACACAGTTTTTTTACATTCTTTTGTCAACAAAAACCACACTGTCAGAGACACATCCACACTTACAGGTTGAGGCATGTGGAGCGCAGGGACGGATGAACCCCCACAAGGGCCCCTGGGTCGGTAACATTTTTTTGGGGGCCCCCTATAGTGTGCGTGCGCGCAGACCTTTTCCAGTTTTGATAACATTTTTGACCTATAAATGTAACAAAATCAATGGCCAATGAAGGTCCCATGCAGGAGCTTTTTTCAGGGCCTCAAACCCATTGCAGAGCATTACATTTTCCCTGAAGGGCCCCTGGGAGCCAAGGGCCCCTGGGCCCAATGGCTAATTTGGCCCTGGTGGAGCGAACTGGCGCTGGCTCAGGAGGTGAAGATCGGCCGCTTCGGGAACAGGAAGGTTGCCGTTTCGATCCCGGGCTGGCTCCCCCAGAGTTGGTGTCAAAAGTGTCCGCCCTGAAACTGGGAGGTCGGAGGTTCGATCCCCGGCCCGGGTCAGAGTCATACCAAAGAAGACTGTAAAAATGGGACCCAGTGCCTCCCTGCTTGGCACTCAGCATCAAAGGGTTGGATTGGGGGGGTCAGATCAACTAATCAAAATGATTCCTCGAGCGCGGCGCACGCTGCAGCTCACCGCTCCTTGGATGCGGCTCACCGCTCCCAGAGATGGGTCAAATGGGTCGGAGAACAAGTTTTGATTGATTGATTGAAATCTTTATTAACAGTTTGCAGAATTACAGTACATTTCAAGCACAAACTCAATACAAAGACTGTTAACTGTGAGTGGACGACCCAATTAAGCCTTACACTTGTTTACAACAGGGTCCACATTGTTCAATTCATCAAAACATTTAGAGACAAACAAATAGACACTTCTATGTAGTTAAAGAACAGAACAGGAATTCATCATATAGGAAGCGAAAAGGGAAAAAAAATATATATACAGTGAGGGGAACAGGGGGATAAAAGAAAAGAGAAAAGAAAACGAAAGACAGAGTGTAGGGCGCCTGCACACAACACCATGCGTTGATGCCATGTGTGCATATGTGCAGGCACCCAACACCACGTCCATACAAAAACATAGTACAATCCATAGTACAAAGACAGAGTGTAGGGCGCCTGCACACAACACCATGCGTTGATGCCATGTGTGCATATGTGCAGGCACCCAACACCACGTCCATACAAAAACATAGTACAATCCAGATACAAATTCAGCTTTTACAGAGGCCAGTTTCGAATTGCAGCCATCCGTAGGTGCCCTTTGAGAGCAGTTTTGAAGGAGCCAAGGGATTCACATGTCTTAATGACTGTTGGTAGGGCGTTCCACATTTTGGTCGCATAGGAGCGAAAAGAATTTAGTCCCTTGTTTGTGCCGAATCTGGGTTGTACATGGTTTGTTGCACTCCCTCTGGTGTTGTGGGTGTGGACTTCGTTTACATTAAGGAAGTATTTAGACAGGTACATGGGTATCTTGGTGGTGTATCTAATCTTGTGGACCAGACCCATTGCAAGATGCTGTACTCTGTCGTCGACCCTAAGCCATCCCAGCCTGTCAAAGTGGGCAGGGGTGAGGTGGGTTCGGGGGGTGAGGCCAAGTAGGAGCCTGACCAGTTTGTTTTGGGAGGTCTGGAGCCTTGTTTTAAGGGCCTTTGAGGTGCTGTGGTACCAGGAGGTGGATGCATAGTCAAAGAAACCTTGTACAAGGGCTCCTGTTAAGGTCTTCAAGGTGTTTTTGTCGACCAGTGAGGAGATCCTGTAGAGGAATCTTGTTCTTTGATTGACTTTTTTGATTACGTTGGTGGCCATCTTATCACCGGAAAGATTGGCCTCCAGGATGGAAC
The DNA here is from genome assembly GCF_963924005.1 of Protomyctophum bolini. Lineage (NCBI taxonomy): Eukaryota > Metazoa > Chordata > Actinopteri > Myctophiformes > Myctophidae > Protomyctophum > Protomyctophum bolini. The sequence continues at coordinate 17,844,611 of NC_137876.1, forward strand.
CTAGGTAGGTAATTTGATCCTTCCGTGTGATAATATCATCACCAACTCTAACCAAGAAGCCATCTGCCTTTTTGAGATTACTATTTGATCCGAAGAGAATGGATTCAGTTTTTCCCAGGTGTAAGGATAGTTTGTTATCAGCGAGCCAGGTGCAGATTCTACCGAGTTCAGAGCTGAGGGTCTTTTCAACCTGCAGTTTGTTCCTGTCCGAGACCAGCAGTGCTGAGTCGTCTGCGAACAGGAACAAGTTGCAGTCACAAGCTGAAGTCATGTCGTTTACATATATTAGGAACAGTAAAGGCCCTAGTATGCTTCCTTGTGGGACGCCACAGCTCGCTGGGAGGGGGGGGGACAGTGTTCCGTTCACTTCCACCATCTGTTCTCTCCCCTCCAGGTAGGATTGCATCCAGCTCACTGATGTGCTATCAAAACCAATAGCTTTAAGCTTGTTAACCAGTATGGAGTGGTTCACGGTGTCAAAAGCCTTTTGGAGGTCCAGCATGACCATGCCGCAGTATTTTCCAGCATCCACCTCGTGTTTGATGTGGTCGCTCAAATAGAGAAGGCATGTGTCAGTGGAGTGGGATGTTCTGAAACCAGATTGGAACTCGTACAACAATTTATTAGTGGCAAGATACTTTTCAACCTGTTCATAGACTATTTTTTCCATCACTTTCGAGATGGAGCTTAGAATAGAAATAGGGCGGTAGTTGCCGGGTTCTAATTTGCTCCCTTTTTTGTACAGGGGGGTTACTTTGGCCAGTTTGAAATCTCTGGGGACCTGTCCTTGTTTGATGGAGAGGTTAACTATGTGGGTGATGACTGGAGCTATGGAAATGGCTGAGTCTCTGAGAAATTTGGAGGGAATATTGTCATGGCCAGTGGCCTTGTGGGGTTGGAGGGCACTCAGTTTCTTAAGTACCTCCTCAGTTGTTACCATTGTCATTTTAAAATCATCTTTACAAACACCTAGGTTTTTGTAGAAGCCTTTGATGTGCTCTACACCAAAACGCCCAGAGTGGGAGGGCAGTTTGTTAACCAGCATTGTTGCAATGTTTGTAAAGAAGATGTTCAAGTGATTGGCTACATCAACCTTGTCAGTGATGAGTGTGTTATTTGATTTGATGTTTATGTTAGTAAACCTGGTTTTAAGTTTCTGACCACAGCCTAGTTGGTTATTTAGTAGCTTCCAGAGCTCCCGAGGATTGTTTTTGATTTCCTCGGCTTTATCATTGATAAAGTTACTTTTGGCTGATTTGGTCATGGCAATTACACCGTTTCTTAGCTTGTTACATTGGGTTTTAAGGATGCACAGTTTGGTTTGGAGATCACTGTCGAAGCGCTTAGCTAGCTTGGACTTGCATTTAAGAAGTTCAGAGCATTTGTTGTCTCTGGCTTTCATTGCAGTCAGTATGTCCGAATTCATCCATGGCTCCGAGCGGGTTTTGACCCTGATGGTTCTCAGAGGAGCCATGTTGTTTAGTACTGTTGTAAATTTGGTTTTAAAGCCAAGCCATGCTTCTTCGACTAGTGAGCTCCTGAGCACATCGGACCAATCCAGTCTCTCCAGTTCTAGGTTAAAGGCCTCACTAGAGTAGGTTTTGAGGTCCCTAGATATGACTGTTTTGTGACAGTCAAATTTTAGTTTCTGTATTTTGCGGGTACAGAAAATCATAAAATGATCACTGAGCCCACATACAATAACCCCTTTCTTGGAGATTCTGGATTTGTCCGAGGTCAGAATGAGATCAATGACAGTTTGAGTAGAATCACACACTCTTGTGGGTTGGGTAATTAGCTGGCTGAAACCATGCAGATCACAGAGCCGACTAAACGATTTAAACACAGGCACTTCCTTACGATGCATGTCCGTATTCCAGTCGCCAATCAGGATTTTCTCTACAGATTCCTCCCCAGCTAAGCACCCCTCAAGAATATCATAGAACCCGTGCTGATCAGGCGGTCTATAGACGGTGCCAACTAGTACTGATTTAGCATTTTTGAAAATTAATTCAACCCACACAGTTTCAATTTCATCATGCTGTAATTCAGTACGAGTAACATATTCAGTGTCTTTGTGAATATACATGCACACGCCACCACCATGCCTGTTTCTGTCGTTCCTAATGACAGTATAGTTTTCTATTTCTATCTCTGGGTCCTTAGTGGACTCGTCAAGCTTAGTTTCAGAAAAACACAGGATGTTTGCCTTACCGTTTTGAAATAGATGTCTGATCTCTGCCAGTTTGCGACTGAGGCTATTCACATTCAAATGAAACAGATGAAGGCCGTTGGTTTCGACGATTGTGTTAATTTCGTCTGTGTTGAAATAGTCTGAGGTGTGAATGTGGATGGGCGGTGGAATTTCCGTGGCTGAGGTGTGAGTGGGGAGGGGCGGTGGAATGTCAATGCCATTGTCCTCAGTAGTCCTGGATTGACTGTGCATGTCAGGACATGTCCTGCACATGTCAATGCCATTGTCCTCAGTAGTCCTGGATTGACTGTGCATGTCAGGACATGTCCTGCACATGTCAATGCCATTGTCCTCAGTAGTCCTGGATTGACTGGGGGTGTGGGGGAGGGGGGGGTGTTCCTCGGTTTCGATCACAGCCGGGTTGGTTTCAGCAAACATAACGCCCGCGGTGAAATAAGGGGGTCCGCTGGCGTTGGTTGTATGCTGTGGGGGAGAGGCTGGAGAGCGTTCCCAGGCTGATCTTGGAGTTGCGTCCGTGGTCAAGTCCATGGAGGCGGCGCTCTGGAAGCCGTGGCGCGTTGCGATGGAAACGGCTGTGGCTTGCGGAAGTACCTCTTGCTGTAGGAGCAGTCTCGCTTGTGAGACCGCTTGTGATCGTGTAACCGGTCCAGGATTGAAATGAATGTCTCCCGATAGCAACAGGCATAAAATAATCACAGTTCTGCGATCCATTTTGCCAGTCGGGGGCTTGTACTTGCGATTCGGGTTCGCTGTTAACAGGCCATGAATCGCCGCCGACCCAAAAGAAATGTGTTTGCATTCCAAACCATTTAGGAGGAAATAGTCGCTGTGAAACTCAAACTCCTCTGCTTCGTTTCCGTATCGTTCCATCTCTTCTTGGTGTAAACTCCATGTTGAATTAAAGCATGCGTCCGTAATCCATAGGATGAAGAATAGGTAAAAGGCGGAACAAGTTGAAAACATAGCTACCGGTTCTTGGTTGGAGAGAGCTCCTGGGAATGCGACTGCTCAGGTCGAATCTGATTGTGATGTGTTTCACTGTGTTTCACTGTTTCACTGCGGTAACGGTGTGTGACAAATCGTACGACTTTGACTTTTGACTTGAGCAAGACGCTGGACCCCTAATTTCTCCCAATGAGCATAGGTTTGTGGCTTGCATGGTTTCGTCCACCATTGGTGTGTGAATGGGTGAATGTAATGCACAACATTTGTAAATGAATAAGCGTTGTAAATTGGATAAAGGCGTTATATAAATGCATACCATTTACCTTCTGATTCTCAGATGGCCTCTCTAACCGCTCAGCTACAGCATCATTGGGTGGATCTTTGGTCCCCATGTGGATAGTTACAACACACACACACGGCACACGCACACACACACACACACACACACACACACACACACACACACGCACACACACACACACACACACACACACACACACACACACACACGCACACCATTTTAAATGGACATGACATGATGATGGACATAAATTACATCACTGATGACGTCAAGGCGTACAAAAAGCACAAAAAAGCACACAAAGGTCTATTGTCACGAACGCTATCGTACGCAGGATTTGACAGACACTGTGTGTGTGTTGGCACCTTAAGGCCTTAATTCTTTAGTACCGGTATGTGCTTTCTGTTCATGTTTCCCTGCCCCGCAGATGGACTGATCTTATTCCAACAGCTTCCATTTCAGCATTGGGTAATAGTATATACAAAGCTGGTTTCCAAACACTGGCTCACGGACACATTTCTATACAGGTCGGACACTTGGACACTAACCCAGGGGGCTCGGGAGTAGACGTTAAAATGACCCCCAGAAGTGTGGAATTCCGCTTTAAGTAGTTAGACAAAGCAGGAAAGGGGCGCACACCCGTGTTGGTGAGGTGCTGGCCTAAGGCAGTAAATAAGTAAAAATTTAAAAAAAGGCCGCACACACACACACGTATAAGCCATGATGCTGTATATTTATTGAATTCAATAATTATACAGCATCCTGGCTACGTGTGTGTGTGCGGCCTTTTTTCAAATTTTTACGCTTTAAGTAGTTAACCATTGTTGTTAACTTGTTACGTGTATAGCGACTGAACAGTACAGGGCCCAGGGGCCCAGGATCGAACACAAGACCCACGGCTTTACCAGTCTGGCCAACGACCACCCGCGTCAAGAAAGCTGAGCGGAGAGGCTCTATATGCACACAGAATAACCAATTAAATACCTAATTCCGGGCAAGGAACGTAAAAGGAGAAAGGCCGTCAGATTCGTCACACTGGGTGGGCAGAATACACATTAAACACATTATTGTCTGCTGTGTTGCTTTGTCGATGTGAACACTCACTGTGTCATTTTATAGAGGTATCTAAAGAGCACCGAGTATGTTTCTGAATACTAGTATCGCGACCAAATTTCTGTCTGGCATCCAAACCTTGCGATGACTCGAGAGACAGAAACGATACCTGCCGCTGTTTCGATGCCTCAATAAAATGATGTATACTGTGTGTGTGCACATAGAAAAGCAAGTGATTAGAAAACAACCTGTAATGTCTTCTTTTGTGTTCCTGAACCGATTGTATATGAAAAAGGTTGCAATCGTCCATGACTATAGTGTTTGTTCATGAGCTGGTCCATATACACTGCCATGTATTTCATGGGATTTCCGGTGTGAGGTTTGCCACCCATATGGCACTACTGTAGCCTGGCAAATAAGCCAGACTCAAATCACACTGTCAATTTGTTTTATGGCAATGGCTAATTTGTGTCTGGCGCATCCCTGGCGTTCATGAGTCACATGATCTCCCGTCCCTTCCTTTCATTACGTTCCTTGCTTCCGGGTGTTACCCGATGATGGGCCTACTAATTAAGGCTCTGTTCTATTTAGTGTATACAATGGTTCTCAAATCTTTCAATTTCAAGGACCCCCAACTCTGAGAGTGTACCAATGGAACCAAATTCTATTTGGTTCTCTTCGTTACACACCCGTACAAGACCATTTGGAACCCACTCAAGGACACCTTGAGGCCCACTGGTGTAGCAAACTGTTTGACCAGAATGGAACAGAGCCTTAACTTGTATCAAGCAGTATAGGGAAGGGGCCTAAGTTCTTTCCAAAATGGCGTACAGTATGTGCATATAGAGCCCCATTCCCTCATGTGAGCAACGTGACACTTCTTTCTTTTCAAAATCTTTTTATTCAGGTCTTTTGTAACAGAAGCCCAGGGGCAAGTATTAAACCGACGTATAAAATAAAACTCAATCCCCTATAACCCACCCTCCTCCCACCCACAATCCCAAGGATAGTCGGAAAAACAAGTCTGGAGGAAATAAAAAATAAATAAATCTATATACACATTATACACAAAAATACATGCATTTAAAAAAAATCTGTTGTGGTTTGGCGTTGGCCGAGGCATAGGCACGCGGCACACTATGCAGTTTGTGTGTTGTGGTGGAATGCCATAAACGGGCCCCAGGTCTTGTAAAACTTTTTTCTCAGAGCCGGAAATTGAAAACCTTAACATCTCCACAACTCGAGACAGGACATTATATCACGAAGCCACTGACGGAGCACGGGCGGGGCAGCATCCTTCCATTTGAGAAGAATGTCACGCCTAGCGAGCAACAAGGCAAAGTCGACCGTACGACACTCTATGCGTGTTAGAGGAAGGTCATCCCTTTACAGCAGTGCCAAGGAGAGCCACTAAGGGATCTGGGTCTAGACTTTGATGTAGAATGTTGGATAGAGGGGCGATTGTGGCTCAAGAGGTAGAGCAGGTCGTCCAATGATCCATGGGTCGGCGGTTCGAATCCCGGCTCCTCCTGTCTACATGTCGAAGTGTCCTTGGGCAAGACACTGAACCCCAAATTGCTCCCGATGTGCTGGTTGGTACCTTGCATGGCTTCTGCCACAATCGGTGTGTGAATGGGTGAATGTAATGCACAATCTATGTAAAGTGCCTTGGATAAAGGCGCTATATAAATGCACCATTTACCATTTAGAGTATTGAACACATTCCACCAAAATGGTTGTGATTTCGGACACATCCAATACTGATGGATCAACGTTGCATCACCGCTCTTGCACTTGTCACAGGTTGGAGTTACGTCAGGATAAATACTAGCCAGTTTAGCCGTAGACATATGAGCTCTATGGACTATTTTAAACTGCACAATGTCGTGCACAAAGAGAGGACTTGTGTGTGTGTGTGTGTGTGTGTGTGTGTGTGTGTGTGTGTGTGTGTAGAAGAAAAAATATAATCCCATACTTCATCAGACAGTCATGTGAGCCCCAGATCATGTTCCCAGTCGGCCTTTATCTTATATCTAAGGGCGCTGGCCTCAAATTTGAAATGATATCAATCATATAATATTGAAATGGCGCCCTTAATCGGTGGGTCAAAAGACAGCAATTCATCAATAGGGTTAGCATTATAGGCTTATCGGGGAAGCCAGGTAATATAGAGCTCACATAATGCCGGGCCTGCAGAAATCTGTAGAAGTGTGGTCTAGGTTAGACTATATTCCTTTGAAATGTGATCAAAGGATGCAAAGCTCCCTTCTATAAATAGGTCTTTAAACCATTTGATGCCCTTCCCATGCCGCAACGTGACACTTCTGACACCATTGTGATGACTGCTAGGGTTTACTTCTCCAGTAGACATGGTGACAAGCTTCTTCACAACAACTTCACTTTTATTAAACTTCATCTTAGCAACACACAGCAACGACAGCACAGCCCCGCTCTTTCTCCCTGGCGCGCTCTACCCCCCCCCCCCCCCCCACCCCCGCACGCGCGCATTCCGTGTCTTCACTGTACATTTCGTGACATGTCACAACAGCTTCGTATTCAATCAGAAACGCTCGCAACATTTTGTTTTGCTGCATCACGTGCAAACTAGGGTGAGCGGCATACGAACAATGAACTGAATAGATTCTCATGCTGAAGCTCATCACTTCTGATTGCCTACTATAATAACCATTTCAGCACCTGCACTTTGAAGCAGGGGAGGTATTGGAACGTTTTCTGATAGTATCTCCATGAGATTGCGTAAGCGAATATAGTGATCTCCAACCACATTTGGAACTGGTGGAAAACAGGAATACCCCGGGCCTGGGGCCGGTGCGCCTTAAAATGAATGCCTCATTAGGGTTTCCCAACAACAGATAATAATCACTACTGTTTTATATCCGTGGATAATTACCACTTACCACTTACAGGCTGAATAAAAAGGGGGGGGGGGGGGGGGGGGGGGTTTCTCACACTGTGTGTGTGTGTGTGTGTGTGTGTGTGTGTGTGTGTGTGTGTGTGTGTGTGTGTGTGTGTGTGTGTGTGTGTGTGTGTGTGTGTGTGACTGTGTGTGTGTGTGTGTGTGTGTGTGTGTGTGTGTGTGTGTGTGTGTGTGTCCTACACCAATCAGCAACAACAGTATTGTGTATAGCCATACTAGTAGTATATCTGTCACATCGATCAATGACAACTTTACTTTATGTGTAAAATAAATCCTATGAGGACACCAATGGAAACAAGCCATAGGCTTTCTTGGGTTTAAATTCTCTTAGCAGACCTTGTATTGAACTGTATACCTTCCTGTGCTTTTTTTCTGCAAACTGTTAATGAAGAATTCAATCAATAAATCAATCAATCGCTCGATCAATCATCTCAGATCCATTCCATATTTGGGCGAGTCTCACTGCTGGTGGAGATTTGCCCTTCACTGAGCACACCTTTCTAATTTAGCTAAATGCACGTTTCTGTTAAAAATGTCAATATGACTGGAAACTGTATTTAATTTGATAATTTAATTTGTGCTCTCAAGTTAGTATACGTCATGTTCTTGTTTAATGGAAAAATACTTAACATACATAAGTGGTCAAATGACATGCAAGATATGGTGTGGCAAAAAAAAACTAAACAATGTAAGCACCTATTTCTGTGCGCTTCCTGTGAAGATGGGTCCCACTTCCTGTCAGTGCGTGCGCTGAAGCTGCAGTCTGTCACCGCAAAACAGCTCTGTGTTCCATTGTTGTGTTGTGTTGTGTTGTGTTGTGTTGTGTTGTGTTGTGTTGTCTTGTCTTGTCTTGTCTTGTCTTGTCTTGTCTTGTCTTGTCTTGTGTTGTGTTGTGTTGTGTTGTGTTGTGTTGTGTTGTGTTGTGTTGTGTTGTGTTGTGTTGTCTTGTGTTGTCTTGTCTTGTCTTGTCTTGTCTTGTCTTGTCTTGTCTTGTCTTGTGTTGTCTTGTGTTGTGTTGTCTTGTGTTGTCTTGTCTTGTCTTGTCTTGTCTTGTCTTGTCTTGTGTTGTGTTGTGTTGTGTTGTGTTGTCTTGTCTTGTCTTGTCTTGTCTTGTCTTGTGTTGTCTTGTCTTGTCTTGTCTTGTCTTGTCTTGTGTTGTGTTGTGTTGTGTTGTGTTGTGTTGTCTTGTCTTGTCTTGTCTTGTCTTGTCTTGTCTTGTGTTGTGTTGTGTTGTGTTGTGTTGTGTAACTTGTGTTGTGTTGTGTTGTGTTGTGTTGTGTTGTGTTGTGTTGTGTTGTGTTGTGTTGTGTTGTCTTGTGTTGTGTTGTCTTGTCTTGTGTTGTGTTGTCTTGTCTTGTCTTGTCTTGTCTTGTGTTGTGTTGTGTTGTGTTGTGTTGTGTTGTGCTGTGCTGTGTTGTCTTGTCTTGTCTTGTCTTGTGTTGTGTTGTGTTGTGTTGTGTTGTGTTTTGTTGTGTTGTTCGACGTGAGCGCACGTTACAGACTATCTGAAAGGAATTCTGAATTCATATCTCTTGAACCCAGACTACTGACACAACTAACACCTCCAGTTATTATGGGTCACAACAAGAGAAGAGACCATCAACTGTTTGGTTTATATTTTTGTTAGTGACTGAGACAATATACACAATACATTCAAATCAATACAGAAGTCTGTGGCAGACACCGGCGTCCATAGGACGAAACATGTCTTAACAATAAGCCACAGGTTACAAAGCGACCAGAGACAAACCAACCACTTACACAAACATAGCATGGTGCTTTTTTTCAGAGCAGCAGACCACCACAGCACAGCACAGGAAACGTGACGTTCATAAATCAATCAAATAAACACTTTTATATAGGACCTGCATTTTGTAAACGGAGCTCAAACAAATAAGTGCAATATCAGTCTTATCTACTGTGTGTACAGTATACGTGGCATGAGTTTGGACACTCTGGAATACATTATTTTGGTTGAACGTTAACAAAATTGTCATACAATCGACTTGTGACACATTGTGACCGTATATGCTATTTCCAGCTTCGGTTGTGTGACGAAGAATATAGTAAAGAGTGCGTGATTGATTCATATACGATGACCTCACGAGTCCTGGCTTGAGTCTTTGATCACCGAACTTTGTCAGACATATAGAGTTAGATAGAGTAGGTGTAACATGACCTCCTGTTGTGATCTGACGATGATACACAGTCACTTAAGTAAAGGGCATAGTGGTTCTCAACGCAGGGTAAAGATTTGCCACTGCAGACACATTTTTCTGTGGACAGACAGGCGTATTGATGGCCCCTGCCCACCGTTAACGTTAACGTTATAATGTTCTGCCATCACAGGGAAAAGTACAGTCTTTAACAGAGGTGACAGTTCACAATGCTAAAGCACGCACGCACGCACGCAAGCTGCGTATTGTGACACATCTGTTAGAAGAAGACTGCTGCGAGCACCAAGCCTCAACCTTTCAACGACAGGAAATGCTCTCTCTGGGTAGTTAACTCACCACGCAGGCAGCACACACACACACGCGCACACACACACACACACACACACACACACACACACACACACACACACACACACACACACACACACACACACACACACACACACTGCACACACACACATCCACGCTGATGATGTCAGTCAGGACATCATCTTCCTACCTAGACTGCTGCAGGCGTTAGAAGAAAGTATTCCCCCGGGTGTATATATACTGTATATATATATACATACATATGCTTTAAAATAGTTATATTCGCAACACAAATTAAATAAAATAAGTTGCGAGCGGCGTGCATTATTCTGGTCATGGATAAGAGTGTTTCGGCTCAAGAGAAGTGAACCTGTTGTTGCGGTTGGACCTTCGGTGCCAAGACTTTTCATATAAAGAGGTGAGAGCGATTTTAAAGAGATTTTTTTTTATTGATCGAAACATGTCAGTATATGGATATGATTGGTGTGCGGAAACATGCAGGTTTAAAGCAAGAGTCAATCTTTTTTTTATTAACCCCAAATAATGTGTGTAGATGGTTTTCTCATTTGGTCAAAAAATGTATATAGTTCACTGACTGACTGAAACATGGGTGTGAAAATCATGCATGACAAAACACTTTCATAATATATGCACAAGACACAAGTATTGGAACAAACGATAGGCTCAGATCCATTTTCTCTCTCGTCATATTGGCGGAAATGTATTATTCACTGTGTTCCCATGGCACACATTCTTTTAACAATTCATTTTCAAAGCATTTCCAAAAGTATTTTATCCCGTATCCAGGCCTGTAGCACTCATACATACAGTGCATTTATGAGACGAAGGTGACAGTCACCCACGTGACAAAAAGAACAGATCTACAAGCTAACAACGTATCAGAAGTAGCACATGCATTCCTTCACGTAATGTTAGACAAAGACCATGTATTTTGTTGCTGACTGACCTCTATCTCCATATTTTGACATGTTTTCGTTTGTGAATCATACCACAGTCACACTCAAAAGCATCCAAAGTAGCAGATCTACAAGCTCCGTGGTGCGGAGAGATGCGTTTTGGGCTTGACCATTTTTTTAAATTTGAATCCTGAAGAGAGATAAGAGTTTTCCACTCGAAAGAGACGATAGCCCAAGAGTTGTAAAAAAACATTTCATTAATTCCAAACCTTTTCTGATTTCAAGTTATTTCCATGACCCTGGGTTCAATAAAAAAAAAAACTGAATGATCGAAATGTCACAAAATAATTTAATTTTACATTCCAGCACGCACGATACGGCATGTTTTCTCATCCTTCAAAAACACTGCTTTTGTTGTGCTTCAAAAATAATATTTGATGGGGAGTCGATCATGGCCACTGGGTTACTACTGTACAAAGAAATTAATTTAAATCGATAAACACTGAAGGATAGTATTTCACAAGCTTGTAGCTTAATTGTAGATCACAATTTTCGTAGAGTGGCACGCACACAACCAAGCATAAACAGACTTGTCTTTTAGTTCTACTGGATCTCTTCTCCACTAGTCCCTCCCTAACATTATAGTTAGGGAGTTTATATTTGTTGACGGAATTGTCAATATATTTAGTCTTAGTTTTAGACATCATATAGCTTAGTTTGTCAGTGAAAGAAAGCTAGTTGACGGACATTTTTCGTCATCGTCGACGAAATCAACATGGCAGAGAACCACCGAGATTTTCTGTGATTTTCAGAAACTCAAGAGAATCAATATGCAAACTCAAAGAAACAACGTGAGTCTGAAGACTCCTCATCTTATCAGAACCAGAATAAACTAGAACTGCACTCTGTCGAGTGCCTACTTGCTTGTTGCACACTAGTAGGCCATAAATGGCCATAAATGGCCTACTAGTGCGCAAGCAGAGCGCACAAGTACTTTCAACCGCTACAAACTGTCACATCTCGGCTTCTCTGTGAAGGAACGTTTGAAATGTTGAATTATTAGGTTTAGCTATTTGCTACCTACCTACTTTATGCATGTAAAAAGGTAGCATTATGAAGTATGGTACAAGTTTCTATGTATAAAATAAATACAGTTTTATCGATTTAGAATTATTCTGGATCCCTTTTTATTTTCTCAAAGAAAAATAAATCATCGATATCGGATGAAAACAAAAGGTATATAAACTGAAATTAAACATGTTATCACGTATACACAGTATAATTATTTAATTGCTTTAAATTGACTTAATCTTGGACTATAGTGATTAATACTAAATGCCTCTAGGTATGTAATTTGTAAGTTGATTAGCGGTATACTGTGGGTACTTTTTTTATGCGTATGCACCGTCCCAGCATATGACGTCAGGGTATAACTGGTATTACTAGCTCTCAATGATGACGTAATAAAGATGTGTATTAAAGGACCCAATGCCTTCGATGGTGACGTATATGTCGATCAATGTCGGGTGGATTAAAGGAAATGCCTCTATGTATTATGTAAGTTATAAATTGATTAGCGGTATACTGTGGTTACTTTGTGCCACTTTCGATGTGTATGCACAGTCCCAGCATATGACGTCAGGGTATAACTGGTATAACTAGCTCTCAATGATGACGTAATAAAGATGTGGATTAAAGGACCCAATGCCAGAGTGTAATTGGTTTACGATGGTGACGTAATGACGATATTATGTTTTAGTGTCGGGAGGATTAAAGGTAATGCTCCTGTGTGTACATGTAATCTGGCACCACTGCCGTATCAGGCGCAAGTATAGTCATTACGTCATTTGCTGGGACGGTGCATATACGCATCGAATATCGTCCTGGGCGAAACTAGTGCGTGTGCGCTCTGCTTGCGCAAGTATAACAACGTGAGTGTGAAGAGAAGACCCCTCATCTTATCTTCTCAGAACCAGGGCATCTCCCGGCCCCTCGAATGGAAACTGCTGTCGTTGTTTGCGTATATAGCTCTGTGATGATCTGCCAGTAGATAAACCCTGCTGTCCAGAGAGTGTTATAGAGAGGCAGGGGCTGGAAACTGGAAACTTTGGACAAAAGTAGAGAAAATAGCAAATCTGCAAGCTCACAACGCGTGGCGTTTGCGACGCGTTGAGAGCTTGTAGATCAGCTATTTTTGGGCCGCCACCCAGCACTCTTCAGCTAGTGGAGATGCGGTGTAACGACATGGATTTCTAAACAAATTACTGTGTTCAAGTTCAGGAGACTTTGGAGAAAAAAAGCAATTCTCCTGAATGCTGCATGGCTTCCGGCATGGCATGGAAAGGAGCTGCATTTTGCATTTCTTTCACCGTGTAGTAAACGCTGCATTCGTGGTCTGGAGAGGGCAGTTTTTTTTACAGACGCGTAAAAAGGGCATGGGCTGAAGCCCCCTTTGATGTCTATGTGTGCACGTCCCTGCTGCTGTCGTGTCCCCAAAGAGTTCTATATATATTTATATATTTATATATATATATCACTCTGTCATCCTGCCTCCAGTGGTCCTCCTCGGGGGACCCCCTCGTGCTGCCTCGCAAGTCACTGCAGGGTCAGACTTTTCCAGAGTTTTCTCATGAGTTTGAGCCTTTAGGGACAGACGGCGATTAGCCCACTGACCAACTGGGTCAGTGCAGGCCGGTATACTGTCTGGACCAATGGGAGCTCAGTGAGCTTGAGAACACTATTCCTTCACGTGCGTACTGTATACACGCACGGCAGTGGACGGATACCATGTGCCGAGCACGTGCACACAGCACGGATTACACGGGATATCGATAGGATTTTTGATATCATCGTTGTAAAAGTATACACGCAGGACACAGTCGATAGAACTGAGCTTGTAACACCATTCATTTAGTTTGACTTGATTTGGGCTGTTCTGTTCTTGAGCGAATTATCAAAAGAAAACCAACTTTGAAATAATAGATAATATCATGGTATTGGTAACAGCCTCTCCTGGTTATACTGTACTCATTCGGATGTGGATCAGAATTCAATATACCACAGACAAAACCGGACAGAATTCAACACCAGAAACAAAGAAAAGAGACACAGTGGTACATGCAGGACTGCTTCAAAACAAACCAGGTTCACACTAAACTTTCATGCGTGTCAAATCTGTGACATGCTCTGCTACTGTCGTTGGGACAACAAACAACAATACATATACTGTAGGTTTTAAAGTCTGCAACGGCTGGGGAAAAAAAAGGAAGGAAGGAAAAGGAAATGTCATGAACTACCGGTAATTGGAGTCCCACATAGTAGAAAATAATCCCATGTAATCTTTTAACCACATAAGCCCTATTTTATTTATTCAACTAACAAATAGCCAATCTACAAGCTTATAACGACTCACAATGCCATTTTTGAAAATATTTAGAAACAACAACAACTATTGAAAAGTTTGTACGGTAGTTAAATATTACAACCACAGTCCAGCATCTAATGCGGATGGTTTGGATGTGCATGCTTTTTAGAAGTGTATATAGTCATCCCATATGTTCTTTAGTCAAGGACACGGACAGTGCTTGTACATTTTGACTCTCACAACATTAATCAGACAATATTAAAGGGATTGTGACATTAAAATAAAGGTTTTGGAATTGTTCTTATTTATTTTTTTGGTTTTCTAATCTCAATTGCACCCAAAAAACATGAACTTTTAACATTCAGTAGATTTTCTGTGATCTGGGGTTTTCTGGCTCAAACAGGTGCTCTGATTTGCCGGCAGTTTGTGATGTAAGAGCCTGCAAATCCCATATATGTCAATGGGATTTGCCAGCAGATGTCACTGTTTTCACTGTGTTGCCTGTTTTTTCATTGTAGCTCAAAAGGCTTCCAAACCCCAAAGAAAACTTCAGACCACAGAAAATCCACTGAATGTTCAAAGTTAAGGTTTTCTGGGTGTAATTGAGGTCATAAAACCTAAAAGAAAAAAGAAAAAGAAATGAAAATGAATGTCATAAAACCTTTAAACAGAATGTTTTGACCCTCTCATAGCATAGCATGTTACACAGTCCAAATCAAAGTGTACAAAATTGACCCGTATACTTCCATTTGTTTGGATCTGGCTATATAGAGGTGACTGTGAAAACAGAACATTGTGACCTGCATGATGTGAATAAGTGAATATACTTGTGTCCAAAATATATTGTAATGCAAGACAGTATTTTGTTGAATATTGAGCCCGGCTGAAAAAGTCCACACATAATGATAATAAATAATATAGTCATAGTTAACTATGGAATCGTGCATTTCCCGTCAGTGTGTTGGTCGGGGTGAGAGAGAGCACGTGACAACACGTGACATCAGGGACGGAGCATGTGACATTACGTGACATCATCAGGGATGAGGATCCCTGATGTCATCAATACTAAGGCCATATATGGAGATCCCTGATGTCATCAATATTGGCCGGCAACTCTACACACCAACTCAAACCTTTACCCCAATCCAATCCACTTTATTTATAAAGCACATTGAACACAACAGAGTTGAAACAAAGTGTACTGTACACATTAAGAGAAATGCTAAAATACCAAGGGGCGAAAGCAATCAATTATAAACAGTGCAACACAATGACATATACTGCGGTAGAAGCAGGGACTCAACATGTTCGTTCGAACGCCAGGGAGTACAAGTGAGTTTTCAGACGTGATCTAAACACAGGCAAGGATTAAGAAGCTCTAACACGAGGTTGGAAGTTCATTCCACAGCGTAGGCGGCAGGGCGCTACACAACGGAAAATGACCTTTCCCCCTGGGATTTCAGCTTTGCTTTCGGGGATCTTAATTCTGACCTGAGATCAGATTCTAAGAATGTCTTCTATACATCCTGACAGTTTTCTGAAAAAGCTATGTTTCTATGTCAGCCGTTCTTCGTTTTTTTTCAAAAACAGCAGACCTACAAGCTCGTAGCGCGCCACTCGGTGGCGCGCTATGAGCTTGTAGATCTGCTATTTTTAAATAGCTAAAGCATGACGTGATGCTAATGGGTTAAGAAGTGACTGTTCAGTCGACCTCAGGGCCCCTGTCGATTCTTTGGAAGCTACAAGTTCCGATATGTAGACTGGTGCCAACCCATTTACAGACTTTAAAATCAACAAACATTAAAATCTTCAACTGGATCCTGTATAGCGCACAGGGAGCCAGTGTATAGGGAGGCGAGAAATCGGGGAGATGCGGTCATATACTTCCGGTGCCCTGTTAGGAGGCGATCGGCCGGGTTTTGGACTAACTGTAGTCTAACCGTTGGACTAACTGTATAGTCGTGTGCATTACAGTATAGTCAAGGCGGGTTAGATCACCATATATGGAGCTGACTTGTGTTGACATTCCATATGTTCATCCTTCCCCATCCATCCTTCCTCCTCTTCGATGTCTCCCTCATGAGTGTTGACTGATACCTGTCCATTTAAACTCTAGACGGGCCTGCCCCAAAGTTATTAGTGCAGCCGTGCCCGGCAGCCGGCGAAAACTAGAGTTCTCAACAGGCCCCGAAAATTAAGATCTTACCCCCCATGCCAGAGCGCCAGCGTTCGCCCAGCTGTCTGTTGTCACCCATGGACAGATGTTGATCTGACCCCCCCCCCCCCCCCCCATTCCAAAGCGCCAGCACTCACCCAGCAGTCTGCTGTCACCCGGGCGGATGCGTGCTTCTCGCTCTCAGGCGTCTAAGGGCCGATTCATACTCCTATTTTAGAGCCGAATAAAAGTCGGTTCGGGGGGGCACGGTGGCACAGTTGGTAGTGCTGTCGCCTCACAGCTAGAAGGTCCTGGGTTCGATTCCCACTGGGGACACTGTGGGCACTGGCGGCGTGTTCCCTCCTCCGCGTCATCAGTGCCCATACCCGAGGTGGGGGTTGGCGATAGGGCCTTTCTGTGTGGAGTTTGCATGTTCTCCCCGTGTCCCCTAGGGTAGATACCCTCACAAAAACATGCCGTAATCCTGGTCTCTAAAACTACCTCCCCCTGGCCAGCCGGGGCGCCTGATGGAGGGGAAAGGACCTGGTCGGAATAACGTGTCCCTTCCACACGCTATGTCCGGCCAGGGAAATTCCCCTCTGTCAGGTGAAAAGAAGCAGCTTGGACTCCTCATGCATAGAAGGAGGCATGAGGTCAGTCCGCTGCCCCCCCAGGTTGGCAGAGGAAGTGTAGCGCCCAGGATTACATTAGATAATTGGCACTGGGTGAAAAAGAAAACTGGGTTACAAAATCGTGGGATAAAAAAAAAAAAAAAAAAAAAAAAAAGTCGGTTCGGCTCTGTAGAGCCTACAATTTGACGTCATTTGAGGTTCGGGGGGGCGGGTACCGTCCTAAAGTCGGCTCTTCGGTGCTACTGAAAATTTCTGACGAGCCGAAATCATTTCGGCACTACAGCGCCGAAACAGCGTAAAATAGGAGTATGAATCGGCCCTTACTGGTTATATAGTTATAGTCATAGTTAGTGCTTGAGGTGGATGGCTCTTTAGGCCTCAATGCCAGGACTTAGTTGCATCTTTCCTCACCCAACCCAATCGCTCCACATCCAGAAGCACAGTAAATAAGTGACATACGGTATCATTTAATTCGTGACATTAACGTGAATGTTTAAAGTTTCAGCAAAGATGGGCTGTAGCTGCAGTTCAGACTACACAGACAACGACGAATGGATCGAGAACTTGGATGAAGTTTGTGATCAATGCAACTGTGACATGCCACCTCAGACCTGCAATCCGGTGAGTTTTTGTCTGCAACTTTGCATGTGTTCTTCTATATGGCCTGTACCTTGCTTATTTTCCTTTCGGCTGTTCCCTTCAGGGGTCGCCACAGCAAATCATCTGCCTCCATCTCAACCTGTCCTCTGCCTCTCCAATTCTTTCACAACAACTAACATCATGTCCTCTTTTCAGTTTTTTGTCCCTCTGATGTACTCGTTCCTGATCCTATCCATCCTTGTTACTCCCAGAGAGAACCTCAACCTTTTAGTCTCTGCTACCTCCAGCTCGGCTTCCTGTCTTTTCCTCAGTGCGACTGTCTCTAGTCTAAACCAACCATACAACATAGCTGTCTGTCTCTAAACCATACAACATAGCTGTCTGTCTGAAAACCGTTTTATTTTTGTTGGTATTTCACTTTGCTACTGATGATTGTAAGCAACAACAAGTATTTGCAGTTTGAGCTGAAAGGCCCTTTTTGATGTCAATCAATCAAGTCATCTCAGGTCATCTAAAGCGGCAGATGCAAAAATCGTTTTTTATATTAAAATTATATATATTTTTAGGGGCATGTCATGTGGTCTACCTGCAAAGCCTTTGTAGATCGTGATCTACCATTTGGGCACCACTTAACGTCAGATCAGGGGTTTTTGTCGGCGAGAGCCAAAAATGCTCCCTGACAGCATAATCGGAGCAAATACCGGGCAGTGTGTACGAGCCTTAACATGTTGACTATACACTACACTACACTAATAAGGACACATAATAACTAATAACCCATCCGTTACTACATGTGGAGTCAACTCCCGCAATTACCTTCTTCCATAGTGCGCTGCAATGTAACCAGGATGAGCGGCCCGTCAGGGCCACAAAATTCTAGTACCTGTATATGGGGTATTTTCACGTTTTTGGCTCTGGGAATCAAGGCAACTTCCCCTTGAAATGATGTAAGTTAAAGTTTATTTAAATGTTTTTTTGGCTTTATTTTATATTTTTTATGGAGGGACAGACAGTAGGCTGACAGGAAATGGGGAGAGAGATGGGGGGGGGGGACATGCAGTAAAGGCCGTCGGGATCGGGAGTCGAACCCGTGGCACACTGCCAGACTGGATTACCAGCCAAGGTGCCTGGACCGCTGAGCCATGGCCCAGCCCCGCAGGCCAGTTAAAGTTTATTTGAGACGCGTAAACAGGACATAAGCTCCTGGTTCCACCACCCTGGAACCGTCGGTTCCCAAGGCTGCTTTATGCTTATTTATCTCAGGGCGGGGGGAAGTTGTTCTTTTGTGCGAGCAATTAATCGGAAAACTGTAATCCTTCCATCGGCGTTCCATTGCTTCCTCCCATGTGGATTAGACATGGCCCGTTCTAAAGAGTCAGAGGAGAATAACACATGTGACCACTGTATATGAGCCACTTAGTCTGCTCTCACAATACCTGTGACAATTTATTCTACACACTAGCGTGTGTGTGTGTGTGTGCTATTTATATAGCATGTTGTTTACACAGATGCTAGGGTTACCTGGCCGCTATCCTAGTTTCTTCGAAGCACTAAATTGTTTTTCTCTGCACTCTATTTATGGCCCTATATATATTTACCCTGTTGTTGTTTACTGACTAACATGGTTCATGTGAGACAGTGGTTTTCAACCAGTGCGGTCCTTGAGGGGGTTCCAGGTGGTCCCCAGGTAAACGATGGGGAGTTGGTAACCAAATGGACCCTTATAGAGCTTTAACTCTTGAGAGCGTACACGGGTCCACTTGATTTCATTTTACGCTCTCAAGAGAAAGTCTACAGATTTAGAGAGAATGTAGAATATTGTTTGATTTTTGATTAATGTTTGCCTGTTGTCTATCCTAATGGCACGAACATCAATACAGCATGGAACTGTGGACAAGATCTTATCCAACAGCAACACAATATTCTTTAGTTTTGGGTCTGAGAGGCTTTAAATGTCATCAAATGGTGGTGCCGTGGCTTAAATGCCGAATAAATAATAGCCTTGATATGAAAAAGGTTGAAAACCACTGATGCGAGAGAACAAGAGCATTTTGTTGAATGCCAAAATTGTAATTGTAACTGTATTGTGAAAGTCCACTTAAACTGCATAAGGGAAATGCACGTGTCCTACAAAGTAAAGGTGTCGCATTATTGGGATCTTAAGAGTTATAGTGTCGAAGTGTCCTTGAGCAAGACGCCGAACCCCTAATTGCTCTCGATGTGAAGGTTTGTGCCTTGCATGGTTTCCTCCGCCCATCGGCGTGTGAATGTGCGCGCGAATGGGTGAATGAAATGCACAATCTGATCTGAAAAGCGCGTTTGGATAAAAGCGCTATATATAAATGCACCATTTACCATTCATGCATAGCGGAAATGTTATTTTCGCCTGTGCTCAAATACCAATAACATAATAACAAAACAAACCTTTTCCCTCTCTCGTCACACAGTACACAGATGAGCTGGTTCCATACCCCTCACAGCACTCACAACATTCACCTCCGACGTCCCCTCTACCAGGTACACTACAAACCTGTCTGTGTGTGTGTGTGTGTGTGTGTGTGTGCAGACAACCTCGTGTTGGCCTTATACAACTGTGTGTGTGTGTGTGTGTGCATGTGTGTGTGTGTGTGTGTGTGTGTGTGTGTGTGTGTGTGTGTGTGTGTGTGTGTGTGTGTGTGTGTGTGTGTGTGTGTGTGTGTGTGTGTGTGCAGACAACCTCGTGGTGGCCTTATTCAGCTATGAACCCAACCACAACGACGACCTGGGCTTCATGAAGGGAGACAAGCTGAAGATCCTTAACAAGTAAGGAGTCACTCTGGGCACACTTTAGCGGACAGCCGTGGACAGAAGAAGCTGTGTTTTTGGGTGAGATAGATAGATAGATAGAGAGAGAGAGAGAGAGAGAGAGAGAGAGAGAGAGAGGAGGAAGCCACGCTGGCTGCATGCTAGTAAACCCCAGACCAGAATCTACAGAAATGTCTTCTAAATCCTGACAGTGTTTCTGTCTATGTCAAACTATTTCATGCCAACGACCCACACCCACACGATTACATGTATTTGGACGCAGACCTCCGTCTCCAGGTTCCCTCCATGAAGCAAATATATGAGTTAAAAGCGTTCGCTGTGAATGAACATATACTGGAAGATTTGAACACGTTTTCATGTGTGTGTGTGTGTGTGTGTGTGTGTGTGTGTGTGTGTGTGTGTGTGTGTGACGTGTGTGTGTGTGTGTGTGTGTGTGTGTGTGTGTGTGTGTGTGTGTGTGTGTGTGTGTGTGTGTGTGTGTGTGTGCGTGTGCCACCAGGGATGATCCAGAGTGGTACATGGCAGAGTCGCTCATCACAGGCCAGAGGGGCTACGTTCCGTACAACTTCGTGGCCGCCATGAACACAAACGAGACAGAGCCGTGAGTCACACAGGAAACACTGCTGCATATATATATGCTCCGACAACCACCACAACACTGCTGCGTAGAATATATATATATATATTCTCGGGCAGGGGATGTGGTTTAGAGATGTACTGTATAGTGTGCGAGTGTGTGAGAACGTATCAAGGTTTATTATAGTTAACTACAAACAAAAAAAAGATAACTTTAAAATCTGAAATTATATAGACCAAATTGCCCATAGTTTTTTGTCCTTTCAAAAAAATTAATTTATAACAAGGGATCTTTTAGGGATGATATGATCTATTTATTAAGATCCTATATCATGGATCTATATTGCAGTCCATGAGTCACACTTCTTTACATTCTAACCTTTGCTTGTGTGCTTGTGTGGCGTTCCAGATGGTTCTTCAGGGGCCTGTCCAGAAACGACGCCATGAGGCTGCTCCTGGCTCCTGGGAACACTCAGGGGTCCTTCCTGCTCAGAGAGAGCGAGACGTCGCCAGGTGAACCACCGGCTCTTTTTGCAACACTTTCTGACCTGAGATCAGATTCTAAAAATGTCTTAAATCCTGACAGTTTAAACAAAAAAAATAGCAGACCTACAAGCTCATAGCGCGCCACCGAGTGGCGCGCTACGAGCTTGTAGGTCTGCTATTTTTCAATAGCTAAAGCACAACATAATGCTAACACCAAAATGGGTAAACAACCAAACAAGGCCCATTATAAAAATATATATAATGTCTCCCATTTAGGCCCTGAAGTCGATTCTACAAATGTCTTCTAAACTCCTGACATGTTTTCTGAAAAAACCTATGTTTCTACGTCAGTGTTTCTTACAATTTACAATTTAGGCATTTAGCAGACGCTCTTAATCCAGAGCGATTTATACATTAAGCAAGAACAAAAAAAAGCATGGGAATAATCACATAAAAAGCATTTATCATGAAACATGCGTAAGCTAAGAACGTAACAGTGGAATATCTATATAATGAAACTATACATATATACTATACTATTCTAGATACATATGTACTATGAGGTGCTATGACTACATACAATGCAATTATAATGCTGTCTGCTTACAGTAACATGCTATAAATCTGTATAAAATGCTATCTAAGTCTACAGAAATGCTATCTAAGGGGGGGTATAGGGTATAAGTGCTACGAGCCATGACTTTCAGGAGTCTTAAAAAGGTGGGTTTTCAGACTATATACGGCGGAAAGATTGGGAGTGATGCTGCAGTTCTGACTGCAATGCGGGATAAGTGCATTCCACGGTTTCTCAATATTTCATGTTTCAAGGACGGCCCCAAAATGATATGTAATACAGCCCCTCTTCCCTGCAGGGTCGTTCTCCTTATCGGTGAGGGACCTGGACCACGACTCGGGAGAGACGGTCAAGCACTACAGAATCCGCAACATGGACAGCGGAGGGTATTACATCACCGCCAAGATATCCTTCCTCTCCCTGAAGGAGCTCGTCCAGCATTACTCACGTGAGATGAATGTGTATAGAGCAGTGGTTCCCTAAAGCCTTTATTCATGTCAAGGACCCCCCCCAAAATGATACCCATTAGCCCGCGGACCCCCCCATTTGAAAATATATATTTTTTATGGCTCTGGCAGTGTTTTCACCGATTTTCATTTCAAGGACCACCCACTCTAGAGTTCTCAAACTCTGCCTGAACCCGACCAGGCCCGACCCGACATTTTAGGGCCGGGCCGGGCCTAAAATGTATGCTAATCAGTAGGGCAGGGCCGGGCCGGGCCTGGGGCTCCATGAAAGAAAAAAATATATATATATATTGAATTTGTTTAGAATAATAAAAATAATAGTTCTGTTCTGTCTGTTTGTGTATTTATCTATTATGAAGATGGTGCTGACTGGCGTTTCACTTTTACTCTGTGTAGAGTTCTCAAATTCTATACACAAATCCGACCAGGCCCGACCCGACCCGACATTTTAGGGCCGGGTCGGGCCTAAAATCTATTCTAATCAGTCGGGCCGGGCCGGGCCTATAGGGCCTGATCAGTTAGGGCCCAGTTAGGGCCGGACCTTAATTTTCGGGCCCGATGAGAACTCACTCCCCCCCCATTTAACCCATTCTGACCTGAGATCAGATTCTACAAATGTCTGTTTGAAAATGACAGTATAGCAGACCTACAAGCTCGTAGCGCGCCACTCGGTGGCGCGCTATGAGCTTGTAGATCTGCTGTTTTTCAATAGCTAAAGCATAACATGATGCTAACACCAAAAGGGGTGCCCGCCCCAAAATGGGTTAATGGCATTTCCATCTCTGGGGACCCCCAATGTATATTGTAAAATCAATGTTAATTGAACTATATGAGAGTGCACACATCGAACCAAATGGACCCCTATATAGGGCCATATGGTTCCACTGGTACACTCTCTGAGTTACACAGACCCATAAGGGTCCATTTGGTTCCTATAGTTATCATTTAGCTGCAGCTGGGGACCCCCTGGAACTCACTCAAGGACCCCTAGGGGTCCCCGCCGGACCCCACTTTGGGGAACCACCGGTGTAGAGGGATACGGATCACCACATCATGGTCATATTATCATGATCATACTAACAATCTTTTAACCATTTGCTGTGGATTTGTCCCCCGACTTTTTTTCCTCTACACACCAATGTTTGTTTCGTTTTCTTTTTTACCTTTCAAGCTTCCCCCTTACCTCTGACAGTACACAAATGGAACCGAATAATCCTGTGAGGGTCCATTTGGCTCTATGTGTACACTGTCAGAGTTACATACTTGCAAGGGTCCATTTAGAGTAGACCCTAAAATCCACTTAGAGAACCACAAACGGAAATCTACACGGTCACAACGTGTAGATCTGCCATGATTTTCATAAAAAATGCTGACCTATTTTTGTCAAATGTTTGCCTGCCCTATACTATATGACACGACCCCCCCCAGACCAGGGAAGCTATAGGGTTCATGCTTGCTTAAAGGGATGGTGACATTAAAAAATAGGTTTTGGAATTGTTTTAGGTTTTCTAATCTCAATTGCACCCAAAAAACATGAACTTTTAACATTCAGTAGATTTTCTGTGATCTGGGGTTTTCTGGCTCAAACTAGGTGCTCAGATTTTCCTGCTGTTTGTGATGTAAGATCCTGCAAATCCCATATATTATGTCAATGGGATTTGCCAGCAGATGTCACTGTTTTCACTGTGTTGCCTGTTTTCATTGTAGCTCAAAAGACTTCCAAACCCCAAAGAAAACTTCAGACCACAGAAAATCCACTGAATGTTCAAAGTTCAGGGTTTTTTTTGGGTGTAATTGAGGTCCTAAAAGAAAAAAGAAAAAGAAAATGAATGTCATAAAACCTTTAACGACCCTATTTCGGACCACGCTTTGTTTGTCTTTTTGGTGGTGTGGCGCATGCAGGCGAGGCGGAGGGGCTGTGCACGCGGCTGGCCAAGCCGTGCCAGTCGAAGGTTCCCCAGAAGCCCTGGTGGCAGGACGAGTGGGAGATCCCCCGAGAGTCCCTCAAACTGGAACGCAGGCTCGGGGCGGGGCAGTTTGGAGAGGTCTGGATGGGTGAGTGCTGCAGACAAGTTGGGCACCGTCGGGACATGAAAAGTTGGACAATATTGGAGAACGAGAGTTGAGACTATAGAGAGCAACTGCATGTATATATAGGGTAGGCTGCTATACAGTTATGTAGCCAGAATGGTCGTTGCGGCGAGAGGCAAGTTACGCAGCTGCAGCCAATACACAGCGACGATTGCGGGGCAAAAAAATGGGAACGGCGCTATAGAGAGAGACCACCAGCGTGGGTCGGGGGGGGGGAAAAAATAATTAATTAACAGACCAGTCATTCCCCCAATTAGTGCGGGGACATTCAGACCCAAATGACGAGCACGCGCGCCACAAATTCACGGGGCCACCCGCGCTCACGTAAATACGCTTGCGTTGTCGCGCCGCGACTTCTCGGCGCAAAAATAAACCGCAGGTCTCATTGGAAATGAACTATAGGCGCGTTATTATATCGCTTCACGTTTGAAAGGCCCTTATTAAGGCACGCAGAGCAAGTCACTCTAGAACACTATAGTCTGCATGCCCTTGCCAGTGTTTTTGAGCGAACCCCGGTGTACCGCGTGTGTGGACTCTATATGAACCTAATACACGTTGGGGTGAGTTGTCACACATAATGACGGTTGATGTTCGTCTGCACCGAATCAGCCAATCAACCTGCGTGTGGGAACACTTTTTTAAACGCCTCCAGGCATGCAGCAGCCCAACGTTAACGTGTGGCATTGGCAGTTTATAGATGCACTTTCGCTTGCACAGTTTGATCACGCGCCCACAGTTGCTCAATCTGGCTTTGGGCCTTCATATACTGACGGTGTGCGCTTTCCACCATCGTAAGGCATTCCCTCAACGCAGCCACAACCACAGGGCTTGTTTGAGCTGGTTGGTTGGAACCTATATCGACTGATGTCACGTATTATTAACCTTAACACGGTAGCTTAACTCAAACAATTGTTACCTGCAGGAGAGTGAATGCTCCTCATTAAACGGTATAGCTTATCATAAAATCATAAGCACATTAATCGTCCTTTCATTCATAAAGATCCATGGGTTTAGTGTTACATCGTCTGTGTGGGTTTTAAAACCTTTTGTGTCAAAATCCCAACCATGGCACACCCGACCGTATCTATGCAAAACAGCCTCTGGTCTGATTGTGTTGTCACTCACCACCAGATGTTGGGCTGTTTTTGTCAATTTTTTTTTATTTTATATTTTTACCATGTGGACATAGAAACTGAGCGGACAATAATAATAAGAAACACATATAAAGAGATAGCCCTGAAGACCACAGAGCAGGTCTGTTTTTTCTGAAGATAACCTGGAGACTTGACATTCAGCAATTGGGTGTATAATGATCAAAAAAAGAACATTATGATGGTGTGTAAATTAAGTCTTTGCCACAGACACATGTTGTCCGTGTACTGTACGTATATTGATAAGCCCTGGTGAGTACAGTATATCTGTCCATGTACTCTGTGTGTCTCTCTGCTGCAGTAAATGATTTACAGTTAATAAGCAATAATATGTCAAATAAGCAATAATTATGTCTAACTTTTAATTACCTTTTTATTTATTTTTTATTTTTTCAGACAGCCAGCAATGGGTAAAACACTCCCAATGTTTTGTCTCTGTGACACATTTAGGGGCCGCAATCTGCATTCAAAGATTTTCCTAGAAGCATTGGTCGAAAATGTCCCTGTGGAAATAACTAACCAATCAGGAAGTAGACCGGCAAATCAACCAATGACAAAGCTTCTATAGGAAAACCTTTGAATGCAGATTGCGGCCCCTATAGATTGTGTCACAGAGACTAAGTGTTTTTTGGGAGCGTTTTACCCATTTCTGGCTGTCTGAATACAAAAACAAAGAAGAAAAAGAAGGGTCTTTAAAAATGTTAACACATTATTATTGCCTATATATACTTTAGTGGAGACTGGAGAGGTAAATATTTACAGGTATTTACAGTCCCACCACCACTCTTTGGCAAACACAACAATACAGCTTCCAAAACGACCGCTTGCATTATAGTCCTAAAAAAAAATGTCCTTCGGTGGAATGCGTCTTCGATGTACTATACAACCAGCAGCACCATGGCCACTGTCATATCCCATGAAGTGTTCATCCATGCGTGTCAGATCAGTTCGGCAGCCGTGAAGGACTGATGTTGATTTTTTTTTAAAGGCTTCTAAATCCTAATAGTTTTCTATGTCTTCTACATCCTGACAGTTTTCTGAAAAAGCTATGTTTCTATGTCAGTCGTTCTTCGATCTTTCAAAAATAGCAGACCTATACAAGCTCGTAGCGCGCCACTGGGTTTGAGGTCAGATGTAGAGTTGCTGGCCAATATTGTTGACATCAGGGACCTCCATATATGGGCATTATTCCCATATATGGGCTTGAATATTGGTCTCCATCCCTGGTGATGTCACGTGATGTCAGGGTGTACCAACCAAACAACTGACTGACGGGAAATGCACAATTTAATAGTAAACGCAACAACATTGTATTCAAATATGAGGAGACGGGAGAGTAAATTAAATGTATATGAAAAAGATGTATAACAAGTTGTAAATAAATGTTTATGATGCTCTCTCTCTCTCTCTCTCTCTCTCTCTCTCTCTCTCTCTCGTCTCTCTCTCCTCCCGGTATACTGTTTTGGACAGCTGTGCTCTTCAGACGGCGTCTTTGAGTAGAAAAGCACTAATACGTTCTGGAATGTTGCCTTAAAGGACAGTAAATTAGCTTACTCCCCTGATGGGTTAAACGTACGACTGTACATCATGTGCAACGAGGATGGTGTGTGTGTGTGTGTGTGTGTGTGTGTGTGTGTGTGTGTGTGTGTGTGTGTGTGTGTGTGGAGGGTCATCAGGTCTCAATTGAGTTTGACAACCAGCCCATGACATTACATCACCGATGACTAATCCTAGACACACACACACAAACGCACCGTACGCACACACACACACACACACACACACACACACACACACACACACACACACACACACACACACACACACACACACAGCCGCACACAAAATGGATTCTGTTGCTAATGGCTATGCTAATGGCTATGCTAAATGAGTAAATCAGTGGTTCACGAACCTTTTCACGTCAAGGACCCCCAAAATGATACTCATTAGCCCGCGGACCCCCATTTGAAAATATATGCCATGGAGGGACCCCCATAAGAGAAGATTTTTTACAACTCTAGCAGTGATTCTCAACCCGTTTAATTTCAAAAAGACCCCCACATTGAGATGTATATTAGTCTACAGACCCCAATTTAAAGGCATTTCTATCTCTGAGACACCCCAATTTATATTGTGAAAACAATGTTAATTTAACTCAGAGAGTGTTACATTTGGTGCCGTCCGTTTGGTGCCGCAGGTTCGACTCCCGAATCCCGACGGCCTTTGCTGCTTGTGTGTCCCCCCCCCCCCCCCTCTCTCCCTGTTTCCTGTCAGGTTACTTTCAACCTATTAAAGGCAGGAAAAGAAAATCTTAAAAAAATAATAATAATTGACACTGGGTGGAAAAAAAGGGTTGCAAAATCGGTGGGATAAAAAATGATAGGAATTTATTTTTTCTTCAAAATAAATAAATAAATGCATGTCGGTTGACGACGTATATACCTGCAGGTGTGTACAACGGCGACCGGAAGGTGGCCATCAAGAAACTGAAGATCGGCAGCATGACGGTGGAGGCCTTCCTGGCCGAGGCCAACATGATGAAGAACCTGCAGCATCCCCGGCTGGTCCGTCTGTTCGCCGTGGTCACCCAGGAGCCCATCTTCATCATCACAGAGTACATGGAGAACGGTTAGTATAGTACTCGTCTTCGTCGAGTGTTCGTCAGTGTTGTTTTTGGCAGCAATTTTTGGTTTTTAGTTTTAGTCATAGTCTCTTGCATATAGTTTTTCATTCAGTTTTAGTCACATTTTAGTCACCTGGAATGATTTTACAAAAATAAATCTGGATTTCAATTCAAATAATAGCAAAAATAGATGATCTACAAGCTCAAAATGCGTCGCACCGCGGCACGTTTTGAGCTTGTAGATCAGCTATTTTTGCCACGACAGTAACGTAATAGACAATGGCGTGTAGAAATATATTGGCCTCTCCTTCGCAAAGTTGCCCACCCCTGGTTTAAGTGGTTAAACGTATGAGTATAAAATATATTTTCAATCTGTCCTATAATGGAAACGATGATATTCTCTCTACTGTATCTTTGGGGGGAAAGATCAGATTGACATATTTACGTATACGTTAATATGACGTATAGACGTAAGACGTATGCTATAACGTAAAGATGTAATGCAGGGGGTGCCGTGGATGAAAAGGTTATTTACAGAAGTAAGCCTATGAGCCAGAAATGTTTGAGAAGCACTGCTACACAGCCTCCGGTCAGCATTCTTACGTATTGTAAGGATTTATATGGGCGACAGGTACAGTAACCCAAGTACAGAACAATTCATAAAGGCCGTGCAAACCCTACAATGAAGGTGAAATCCAATAGACGTCACCGAGAGGATCGGAGGTTTGTTTTCTTATTATTTTTCTCAAAAGGCAAAGGAATATACGTGGCCCCTGGGGACTACTGTCTTATATGAACGATTACTCATGCTTCGGCCGAGACTAAATCCAACCGTATAGTCAAATTAAGCCTTTTCCTTTGGCTGAATCATTCCAAAATATGTCTGAGCGCGTCTGCACGAGTGACTCTCTCTCTCACTGTATAAAGACCTGAAAACCAAAGACGGTGCAGGTCCAGGTAAGCTGTTGCACCTGGGGACGGCCACACACACACACACACACACACACACAGACACACACAGACACACTCACTCACAGACACACAGACGCGCGCACGCACTACAGTCAGCCCGGTGTCATAGCCTTTCAGGATCTAACATGTTGACCCGTTATCAGAAAGCTGGATCTGGGGAGTGATTTTGAAACAAAGAGCGCAGGGTGTTTACCTGCTCGCCTGTGTGTTCTGCCTCTGGTCGTGACTCACACACGTCTTTTCACATGCAATCTCCACTCCAGCGAGTAGCGACTCTGTACAAAAAGGAATCAAACACCTTTTGATCCTTATAGATTTGCTTTGGATTCTAATGTTTGCTATACACACACACAAGGATATAGACTCGAGGGATCGGGGGCTGTATATATATGTGTTCATTATCTGCGATTATTTCGACAATGTAATTATTGTGTAAACAAACAGGAATAGGGAGCCGGTCTGGATGCTTGCCATGGGGGCCTCTCAAAACATGCCCTTCTGCTCCTCCTATACACGAGAGAGGCTATTTTGAGCTTCGGCCTCTTGCACTCTGCGCCCCGAAAGGGTTTCAAAGTAAACGTGAACTTTCGCTTGCTTTCCTCCAGGCAGCTCTCTGACAGTGAGTCACGCACAGGAGGGGAAGTCTCCACCATTAGCAGCATGGGGGGTGTTAAAATAAGAGTGTGTTAATATCCAGGAGGGGAAGTCTCCACCACTAGCAGCATTTTTAAGTAGCCTTGCCGAGCCATGAGGCCCATAGGGGCAGGAGCCTATCTCCTGTTTCTGTAGCGTGAGGCAGCTTGATGTACAAGTGCACCCCCTGGACATGACGCTAGTATGTCGCAGGGACTTTGGTATGACCCGGCCGGGTATCGAACCCCGACCTCCCAGTCTCAGGGCGGACACTCTAACCACAAGGCCACTTAGCAGCATGGGGGTGTTAAAATAAGAGTGTGTTAATATCCACTAGGGGAAGTCTCCACCATTAGCAGCATGGGGGTGTTAAAATAGGAGAGTGGTATCCAGCGACTCTTTGTTCACTGAGACCGCCCGTCGAGCCCCGATGATGCGTGGCTCACTTCCAGAGTCTGCATGACATCTGGGCGCACACGCGCGTACAGAGCTATACACATGAAAGAAACACTGGAGCCCGATATACGTCTTCGTACAACAAATATCAAAATGTTTAGAGTAGAGGTTTCCAAAAATATTCATAATGTCAATTGTTTTAAGCCTATAATCAAGGCATCTAAAGCTCAAACCACACCAAAGGGTCGGGTTACCTTAGAAAAACGTGTCCCGACCCGACTTCTTTGGTGTGGTTTGGGCTTAAGAATCCTGGTGAATCATGATGACCAATAAACCTTTGATTTTGTGATAAAAAAAGAAGCTAAACAAAGAGTATTTATTAAATATAGTACATCATACAATTACATATTAAAAACAACAACACAGAATCAAAGGATTCATGGCCATTAATCATCTAGGCTTAAAAGAATAATATAAATACAATTGGAAATCTCTACGGAAAGAATTAATTGCCGATTTCCAGGGTTTATGTGTTATTAACTTACATTTTAAACGAAATTGTACTACCGTAGGCCTACATAATAGTCTACATTTCCCGACAAGAAAGTGAACACAGACACAGATCCCCCCTCCCTTCAAGCCATCAGACGCAGCTCGGACGAGGCCATTCAGCATTCAGTTTCTCTCCTTTAAAGGACAACTTAAGTTTTTTTCAACCAAGGTTCATGTTTTAGGTTGTTATTAGAGAAAGTAAAAGATGAGTGTTCATTTTTTTTCATTTGCTGCTTTCTTTCGTTTTAGGGATTTTAGCTCTTTTTGACAGGGGGGCGGGGGCATTCGAGTATGGGGCTAAATATTATGTATTTCTTTACTAAATGTTATGGTGATTTATTTTTGTATTATTTACTATAGTCCTAATAAACCCCAGGAAATTACATCTGGCCACAGAAGATCACAGGATCTACTGAATGTGAAGGTAGCCTACTGGGGGAAGACTTATACTGTGTGTATAGGCTCAATATGTCAGTTTGTCACATTCAATAGATCCTGTGATCTTTTGTGGTCAGATGTAATTTCTTGGAGTTTATTAGGACTATAGTAAATAATAAAAAAAATAATTGCAATAATATTTTGTAAAAAAAACACATATTTAGCCCCATGCTCGAATGCCCCCGCACCCCTGTCAAAAACTGCTAAAATCCCAAAAACAAAAGAAAGCAGCAAATGAAAGAAAATGAACACTCACCTTTTAGTTTCTCTAATAACAAACCTAAAACATGGACCTTAGTTGAAAAAAAATAAAGTTGTCCTTTAACTGTATATCTTTCAAAGGGTCGGAGGTCGGGTCACAGACAAGACCAACACAACGGGACAAATGCCACAGCCTCGTTCATCCCCTATAGAGCGCCGCAGTCCCCGCCCCCTTTCAGAAAAGCGAGTGGCCCAGGAAGTGGAAGCCTGCATGCATTCTCCCATCGGCACTTTTAATATAATTTATTTAAAGACGGTTACGCCGCGGACAAAGCCAATTCGGATCGTGACGAATCATGACAATGAACACAATATTTTGGGACGATCAAATCATTAGAAAGAAGAAAAGAAAGTCAGGAGACAACACAATTTGTTTTATTTTTCGTCTTATAAATTATTTGATCGGCCCAAAATATTGTGTTCATTGTCATGATTCGTCACGATCCGAATTGGCTTTGTCCGCGGCGTAACCGTCTTTAAATACATTATATCAAAAGTGCCGATGGGAGAATGCATGGGGCTTCCACTTCCTGGGCCACTCGCTTTTCTGAAAGGGGGCGGGGACTGCGGCGCTCTATACTGGCCTATACTATACATCCATGCTGTAATATATTAAAGGCATATCAACACACAATACTATACGCTTATTCTATATCGATTTCAGATTAAACCCTTCGGTGGTGGGGGGGGGGGGGGGGGTCACGTTTCCTTTACATTACGACAAGGAACAATTACAAAAGTACACGGGGAGACGCTTGCGAGGCGACAGCACGCAGTGACTATAGCCTGTGTGTTTGTATTATGGCCGTCTATGAGAGGCCAGTAAAAAAAAAAAAAAAACGGCTTTCCACATGAAGCCGTCCCCTTTGTCCCTTTGTGTTCCCCGGGATCCACGTGTGTGGACGCCCGGGGGACACAATGGCGTCCTCTGTCTGTCTGTTGTCAGGAGGAGAAAGGATGGCTCGGGGAGGCTCCTATCATCGCCGTCTCTCCCCGTTTTTTTTTGGGGGGGGGGGGGGGGGGGGGGTTTATTAGCGAAGACAATAAAGATGGAACATAACATAGGCATGGCCATCCTTGCCTTTTCCTCCTCTGACCTTGACGAAGGCTTAATGTTGCTTTGACTCTCGACCACTTCAAACGAGAGCTTCCTGACTGAGTCAGAGGCAGAGAGACAGAGAGAGAGAGAGACAGCGACAGAGAGAGAGAGAGAGAGAGAGACAGACAGCGACAGGAACAGAGACAGAGAGAGAGAGAGAGAGATAGGAGTAAATGTCCTTCTGGCCTGCCTGCCACAGCCATTCGTCTTTTCTTAACCCATTAAGACCTGCCTGCTCCTGCTCTGAATCCGAAACAGTTTTCTTTTAAAAACAAAGTATGTTGCTATTATATGAGTGGTGCTCAAACGTTTTCATGTCAACGTCCCCCAAAATGATAGGTATTTGGCGTTCAGGGACAGAAGCAAGGATTTGAAGTCCAAAGATTTTCTCACATTTTCACGATTTATTTTCTGTCGTTGCAGATCTACAAGCTCATATAGGGTGTCACTTCGTGCTGTGCTATGAGCTTGTAGATCTGCTACAGTATACTTTTGAATAGCCAAAGCCGAAAATAGCGGTTATAGAGTATAGTTAAAAAGCAAAATAAAAGTTACACAGACTAGAATGCGTTCCCCGCGGTCTTACTGGGCTAAAAGGCATTTCCTCGGGGCAGAGCGCGTGGGCCGGGCAGGGGTCTGGGGGGGGTAGGGGTATTGTTCTGTCGCAACTCCTAATCAAAGTGTGACACAGAGCCTCCGGAACCAGCTGGCCCAGTTGTCAGAGAGGCCTTGCCATCATCTTGACCGATGCTCACTCAGCTATAGCCACACATCCTGTCTCGATGTTCCAACTTGTGTCCTCGAAGGTTGAAACAGCTATTCTGGTCTATCGCCCATCTATTTATGTGCAAGGGTGGGTTTTTTTTTTATATATGAGGAAATTATGATTAGGTTTCTGAACAAAGGTTTTTTTTTTTAATGCAGCATTATTCATTTTTTGGTAGGATTCTCATGACTCACTCATGGCTACTATATTATCATTTCATAAAAACATGTATTTGAGCACAAACAGCGTCTGTGATCAGAGAAATACCGCGAGTAGAAGAAAACGCTGGACATTAACGTGTTTAATTCTGACCCGAGATCAGATTCTAAAAAATGTCTTCTACATCCTGACAGTTTTCTGAAAAATCCATGTTTCTGTGTCAGTCGTTCTTCCATCTTTCTAAAAATAGCAGACCTATACAAGCTCGTAGCGCGCCACTCGGTGGCGCGCTACGAGCTTGTAAAAGCTTCGAAAAGTCGAAGAGCGACTGACTGACACATAGAAGACATTTTTAGAATCTGATCTCAGGTCAGGATGAAATGGGTTAATCAGGCCAGCACATCAAAGTATACACCGTGTCAGCCCCGGCTTACAATAATACACTATATATTGGATATATTGTCTTGCAGGCAGCTTGGTGGACTTACAATAATACACAGATATATTGTCTTGCAGGCAGCTTGGTGGACTTACAATAATACACAGATATATTGTCTTGCAGGCAGCTTGCTGGACTTCCTGACAACTACAGAGGGCGGCATGTTATCCATCAACACGCTTATAGACATGGCCTCGCAGGTACGTGATTCACTCCGTCTGTAATATACGTCTATCTCTGTATACATCTTTCACCATATGCTGCACATCAGCACAATATTCAACCCTCTTTATATCAACAAGGTCCATTATTGTCTTCACCGGGCCGAAGTCACACGCACGCACGCACGCACACACACACACACACACACACACACACACACACACACACACACGTGCGACACAAATGTGTCGCGCGTGTGTGCGCGACACAGATGTCTCCGTGGCATTTACAAAATTAACCTAATCGGATGTTGGCATATAATAGTATAATTAAATATTCCCGGTATAACAGATAATATCAGACTATATGGCTGAACTTTGAGAACTTTCTTAACCCAGAATGTTCAGAAGTGGCACGACTCGATAGACCGGGACATATCAGAATATAAACAATAAAAGCAATGTGATACAATTTCTTCAGGGATATAGCCATTACAACTTTTGTCAAGCTGGCATGGATATTGAGATTGAGACATTCATTTTTTCAAAATAAAAGGTGCTAAGAGCGCCGCCTTCCATTCCGTGTTTCTTCCGTTGGTCCGGTGTTGTGTACGTTGTTTCAACACTTTCATCTTGGGCATATCCCTGAAAATCAATTCATCGTGACATCCCCCACACAACCAAAAGTGTATATTCCATGTGGAGCATTAACCTTTTATATCTGGAAGACTTTTTTGAAATCCGGCCGCATTGTGAACTTGTAGATGGGGCAATTTTTGAACAGCACATTTACAAGTGTTTATAATGCATGTTTCGTAATAATAATAATCAAAATAAAAAAAGTAAAAGTACTGGAAATTGGAAGTACTCGAGTATAGTAAAAAAAATACCTCAAACGTGTGTACAGTACTTAAGTAAATGTACTTAGTTAATTTCCACCACTGGTCATCTGATGTGATCTGATCTGGACAAGAGGCCGTTCCGTGAACGACTGCTCGTTATCTAAAATGATCTCTCTCAACTCCCGAGACTCACACATCGTCGTGCCACCAAAGCCACTGACTCTTATTTCACCGGTTGCACAAGAAATGGACAGAATGAATTGTCCGTGTGTGTGTGTGTTTTTAAGAATCTGCACCAGCAGTGACCTTATATAAGCTCATTGAGTGGAGTGTATACCCATACCCACTGCCTATACCAGGCATAACCTTTGAAGTGCTTGCACAATGAGTGGAAATATAAATGTACATTGCCTGCCATGGCAAGAAGTATATAGCTGGCCTGCGTTAACCTCTGTCAAGCTGGTGTGCATGCAGGCCAACCTTTTTTTGTGTGACGTGACGACACCTTTTGTGTTGCCCTCATGGCAACAGTCCAATATACCAGTTGCGGAATCGCTTGTGGAAATGGTTTATCAAATATATACAAACAAATCATATAACCGTCACTCAATAGTCGTCACTTCTGGCTGTTGACTAACCAGTATAAGACGCCCCATGGAATGCTGGCAAAAGGATTCAAGATAGAAGAGGGTTTATTTGTCACTCCCTTTGCCTGCCTGCCTGCCTGTTTAAAAAAATAAATCATATCATAATTTGAGCGGCCCCTACGGTATACCAGCTCAGTGGCCTTGTGGTTAGAGTGTCCGCCCTGAGACTGGGGAGGTCGGGGTTCCGAT